>NW_027490090.1:2040000-2374332 GCF_050948175.1 Xylocopa sonorina | reverse complement strand
TAACCTAACCTAACCTAACCTAACCTAACCTAACCTAACCTAACCTAACCTAACCTAACCTAACCTAACCTAACCTAACCTAACCTAACCTAACCTAACCTAACCTAACCTAACCTAACCTAACCTAACCTAACCTAACCTAACCTAACCTAACCTAACCTAACCTAACCTAACCTAACCTAACCTAACCTAACCTAACCTAACCTAACCTAACCTAACCTAACCTAACCTAACCTAACCTAACCTAACCTAACCTAACCTAACCTAACCTAACCTAACCTAACCTAACCTAACCTAACCTAACCTAACCTAACCTAACCTAACCTAACCTAACCTAACCTAACCTAACCTAACCTAACCTAACCTAACCTAACCTAACCTAACCTAACCTAACCTAACCTAACCTAACCTAACCTAACCTAACCTAACCTAACCTAACCTAACCTAACCTAACCTAACCTAACCTAACCTAACCTAACCTAACCTAACCTAACCTAACCTAACCTAACCTAACCTAACCTAACCTAACCTAACCTAACCTAACCTAACCTAACCTAACCTAACCTAACCTAACCTAACCTAACCTAACCTAACCTAACCTAACCTAACCTAACCTAACCTAACCTAACCTAACCTAACCTAACCTAACCTAACCTAACCTAACCTAACCTAACCTAACCTAACCTAACCTAACCTAACCTAACCTAACCTAACCTAACCTAACCTAACCTAACCTAACCTAACCTAACCTAACCTAACCTAACCTAACCTAACCTAACCTAACCTAACCTAACCTAACCTAACCTAACCTAACCTAACCTAACCTAACCTAACCTAACCTAACCTAACCTAACCTAACCTAACCTAACCTAACCTAACCTAACCTAACCTAACCTAACCTAACCTAACCTAACCTAACCTAACCTAACCTAACCTAACCTAACCTAACCTAACCTAACCTAACCTAACCTAACCTAACCTAACCTAACCTAACCTAACCTAACCTAACCTAACCTAACCTAACCTAACCTAACCTAACCTAACCTAACCTAACCTAACCTAACCTAACCTAACCTAACCTAACCTAGACCTAACCTAACCTAACCTAACCTAACCTAACCTAACCTAACCTAACCTAACCTAACCTAACCTAACCTAACCTACCGAACCTAACCTAACCTAACCTAACCTAACTAACCTAACCTAACCTAACCTAACCTAACCTAACCTAACCTACCTAACCTAACCTAACCTAACCTAACCTAACCTAACCTAACTAACCTAACCTAACCTAACCTAACCTACCTAACTAACCTAACCTTACCTAACCTAACCTAACCTAACCTAACCTAACCTAACCTAACCTAACCTAAACCTAACCTAACCTAACCAACCTAACCTAACCTAACCTACCTAACCTAACCTACCTAACCAACCTAACCTAACCTAACCTAACCTAACCTAACCTAACCTAACCTAACCTAACCTAACCTAACCTAACCTAACCTAACCTAACCTAACCTAACCTAACCTAACCTAACCTAACCTAACCTAACCTAACCTAACCTACCTAACCTAACCTAACCTAACCTAACCTAACCTAACTACCTAACCTAACCTAACCTAACTAACCTAACCTAACCTAACTAACCTAACTAACTAACCTAACCTAACCTAACCTAACTAACCTAACCTAACCTAACCTAACCTAACTAACCTAAACCTACCTAACCTACCTAACCTAACCTAACCTAACCTAACCTAACCTAACCTAACCTAACCTAACCTAACTAACCTAACCTAACCTAACCTAACCTAACCTAACCTAACCTAACCTAACCTAACCTAACCTAACCTAACCTAACCTAACCTAACTAACCTACCTAACCTAACCTAACCTAACCACCTAACCTAACCTAACCTAACTAACCTAACCTAACCTAACCTAACCTAACCTAACCTAACCTAACCTAACCTAACCTAACTAACCTAACCTAACCTAACCTAACCTAACCTAACCTAACCTAACCTAACCTAACCTAACCTAACCTAACCTAACCTAACCTAACCTAACCTAACCTAACCTAACCTAACCTAACTAACCTAACCTAACCTAACCTAACCTAACCTAACCTAACCTAACCTAACTAACTAACCTAACCTAACCTAACCTAACCTAACTACTAACCTAACCTAACCTAACCTAACCTAACCTAACCTAACCTAACTAACCTAACCTAACCTAACCTAACCTAACCTAACCTAACCTAACCTAACCTAACCTAACCTAACTAACCTAACCTAACCTAACCTAACCTAACCTAACCTAACCTAACTAACCTAACCTAACCTAACTACCTAACCTAACCTAACCTAACCTAACCTACCTAACCTAACCTAACCTAACCTAACTAACCTAACCTAACCTAACCTAACCTAACCTAACCTAACCTAACTAACCTAACCTAACCTAACCTAACCTAACCTAACCTAACCTAACCTAACCTAACCTAACCTAACCTAACCTAACCTAACCTAACCTAACCTACCTAACCTAACCTAACCTACCTAACCTAACCTAACCTAACCTAACCTAACCTAACCTAACCTAACCTAACCTAACCTAACCTAACCTACCTAACCTAACCTAACCTAACCTAACCTAACCTAACTAACCTAACCTAACCTAACCGAACCTAACCTAACACCTAACCTAACCTACCTAACCTAACCTAACCTAACCTAACTAACCTAACCTAACTACCTAACCTAACCTAACCTAGACCTAACCTAACCTAACCTAACCGTACCTAACCTAACCTAACCTAACCTAACCTATACCTAACCTAACCTAACCTAACTAACCTAACTCCTAACCTAACCTAACCTAACCTAACCTAACCTAACCTAACCTAACCTAACCTAACCTAACCTAACCTAACCTAACCTAACCTAACCTAACCTAACTAACCTAACCTAACCTAACCTAACCTAAACTAACCTAACCTAACCTAACCTAACCTAACCTAACCTAACCTAACCTAACCTAACCTAACCTAACCTAACCTAACCTAACCTAACCTAACCTAACCTAACCTAACCTAACCTAACCTAACCTAACCTAACCTAACCTAACCTAACCTAACCTAACCTAACCTAACCTAACCTAACCTAACCTAACCTAACCTAACCTAACCTAACCTAACCTAACCTAACCTAACCTAACCTAACCTAACCTAACCTAACCTAACCTAACCTAACCTAACCTAACCTAACCTAACCTAACCTAACCTAACCTAACCTAACCTAACCTAACCTAACCTAACCTAACCTAACCTAACCTAACCTAACCTAACCTAACCTAACCTAACCTAACCTAACCTAACCTAACCTAACCTAACCTAACCTAACCTAACCTAACCTAACCTAACCTAACCTAACCTAACCTAACCTAACCTAACCTAACCTAACCTAACCTAACCTAACCTAACCTAACCTAACCTAACCTAACCTAACCTAACCTAACCTAACCTAACCTAACCTAACCTAACCTAACCTAACCTAACCTAACCTAACCTAACCTAACCTAACCTAACCTAACCTAACCTAACCTAACCTAACCTAACCTAACCTAACCTAACCTAACCTAACCTAACCTAACCTAACCTAACCTAACCTAACCTAACCTAACCTAACCTAACCTAACCTAACCTAACCTAACCTAACCTAACCTAACCTAACCTAACCTAACCTAACCTAACCTAACCTAACCTAACCTAACCTAACCTAACCTAACCTAACCTAACCTAACCTAACCTAACCTAACCTAACCTAACCTAACCTAACCTAACCTAACCTAACCTAACCTAACCTAACCTAACCTAACCTAACCTAACCTAACCTAACCTAACCTAACCTAACCTAACCTAACCTAACCTAACCTAACCTAACCTAACCTAACCTAACCTAACCTAACCTAACCTAACCTAACCTAACCTAACCTAACCTAACCTAACCTAACCTAACCTAACCTAACCTAACCTAACCTAACCTAACCTAACCTAACCTAACCTAACCTAACCTAACCTAACCTAACCTAACCTAACCTAACCTAACCTAACCTAACCTAACCTAACCTAACCTAACCTAACCTAACCTAACCTAACCTAACCTAACCTAACCTAACCTAACCTAACCTAACCTAACCTAACCTAACCTAACCTAACCTAACCTAACCTAACCTAACCTAACCTAACCTAACCTAACCTAACCTAACCTAACCTAACCTAACCTAACCTAACCTAACCTAACCTAACCTAACCTAACCTAACCTAACCTAACCTAACCTAACCTAACCTAACCTAACCTAACCTAACCTAACCTAACCTAACCTAACCTAACCTAACCTAACCTAACCTAACCTAACCTAACCTAACCTAACCTAACCTAACCTAACCTAACCTAACCTAACCTAACCTAACCTAACCTAACCTAACCTAACCTAACCTAACCTAACCTAACCTAACCTAACCTAACCTAACCTAACCTAACCTAACCTAACCTAACCTAACCTAACCTAACCTAACCTAACCTAACCTAACCTAACCTAACCTAACCTAACCTAACCTAACCTAACCTAACCTAACCTAACCTAACCTAACCTAACCTAACCTAACCTAACCTAACCTAACCTAACCTAACCTAACCTAACCTAACCTAACCTAACCTAACCTAACCTAACCTAACCTAACCTAACCTAACCTAACCTAACCTAACCTAACCTAACCTAACCTAACCTAACCTAACCTAACCTAACCTAACCTAACCTAACCTAACCTAACCTAACCTAACCTAACCTAACCTAACCTAACCTAACCTAACCTAACCTAACCTAACCTAACCTAACCTAACCTAACCTAACCTAACCTAACCTAACCTAACCTAACCTAACCTAACCTAACCTAACCTAACCTAACCTAACCTAACCTAACCTAACCTAACCTAACCTAACCTAACCTAACCTAACCTAACCTAACCTAACCTAACCTAACCTAACCTAACCTAACCTAACCTAACCTAACCTAACCTAACCTAACCTAACCTAACCTAACCTAACCTAACCTAACCTAACCTAACCTAACCTAACCTAACCTAACCTAACCTAACCTAACCTAACCTAACCTAACCTAACCTAACCTAACCTAACCTAACCTAACCTAACCTAACCTAACCTAACCTAACCTAACCTAACCTAACCTAACCTAACCTAACCTAACCTAACCTAACCTAACCTAACCTAACCTAACCTAACCTAACCTAACCTAACCTAACCTAACCTAACCTAACCTAACCTAACCTAACCTAACCTAACCTAACCTAACCTAACCTAACCTAACCTAACCTAACCTAACCTAACCTAACCTAACCTAACCTAACCTAACCTAACCTAACCTAACCTAACCTAACCTAACCTATACCTAACCTAACCTAACCTAACCTAACCTAACCTAACCTAACCTAACCTAACCTAACCTAACCTAACCTAACCTAACCTAACCTAACCTAACCTAACCTAACCTAACCTAACCTAACCTAACCTAACCTAACCTAACCTAACCTAACCTAACCTAACCTAACCTAACCTAACCTAACCTAACCTAACCTAACCTAACCTAACCTAACCTAACCTAACCTAACCTAACCTAACCTAACCTAACCTAACCTAACCTAACCTAACCTAACCTAACCTAACCTAACCTAACCTAACCTAACCTAACCTAACCTAACCTAACCTAACGACACCTAACCTAACCTAACCTAACCTAACCTAACCTAACCTAACCTAACCTAACCTAACCTAACCTAACCTAACCTAACCTAACCTAACCTAACCTAACCTAACCTAACCTAACCTAACCTAACCTAACCTAACCTAACCTAACCTAACCTAACCTAACCTAACCTAACCTAACCTAACCTAACCTAACCTAACCTAACCTAACCTAACCTAACCTAACCTAACCTAACCTAACCTAACCTAACCTAACCTAACCTAACCTAACCTAACCTAACCTAACCTAACCTAACCTAACCTAACCTAACCTAACCTAACCTAACCTAACCTAACCTAACCTAACCTAACCTAACCTAACCTAACCTAACCTAACCTAACCTAACCTAACCTAACCTAACCTAACCTAACCTAACCTAACCTAACCTAACCTAACCTAACCTAACCTAACCTAACCTAACCTAACCTAACCTAACCTAACCTAACCTAACCTAACCTAACCTAACCTAACCTAACCTAACCTAACCTAACCTAACCTAACCTAACCTAACCTAACCTAACCTAACCTAACCTAACCTAACCTAACCTAACCTAACCTAACCTAACCTAACCTAACCTAACCTAACCTAACCTAACCTAACCTAACCTAACCTAACCTAACCTAACCTAACCTAACCTAACCTAACCTAACCTAACCTAACCTAACCTAACCTAACCTAACCTAACCTAACCTAACCTAACCTAACCTAACCTAACCTACCTAACCTAACCTAACCTAACCTAACCTAACCTAACCTAACCTAACCTAACCTAACCTAACCTAACCTAACCTAACCTAACCTAACCTAACCTAACCTAACCTAACCTAACCTAACCTAACCTAACCTAACCTAACCTAACCTAACCTAACCTAACCTAACCTAACCTAACCTAACCTAACCTAACCTAACCTAACCTAACCTAACCTAACCTAACCTAACCTAACCTAACCTAACCTAACCTAACCTAACCTAACCTAACCTAACCTAACCTAACCTAACCTAACCTAACCTAACCTAACCTAACCTAACCTAACCTAACCTAACCTAACCTAACCTAACCTAACCTAACCTAACCTAACCTAACCTAACCTAACCTAACCTAACCTAACCTAACCTAACCTAACCTAACCTAACCTAACCTAACCTAACCTAACCTAACCTAACCTAACCTAACCTAACCTAACCTAACCTAACCTAACCTAACCTAACCTAACCTAACCTAACCTAACCTAACCTAACCTAACCTAACCTAACCTAACCTAACCTAACCTAACCTAACCTAACCTAACCTAACCTAACCTAACCTAACCTAACCTAACCTAACCTAACCTAACCTAACCTAACCTAACCTAACCTAACCTAACCTAACCTAACCTAACCTAACCTAACCTAACCTAACCTAACCTAACCTAACCTAACCTAACCTAACCTAACCTAACCTAACCTAACCTAACCTAACCTAACCTAACCTAACCTAACCTAACCTAACCTAACCTAACCTAACCTAACCTAACCTAACCTAACCTAACCTAACCTAACCTAACCTAACCTAACCTAACCTAACCGAACCTAACCTAACCTAACCTAACCTAACCTAACCTAACCTAACCTAACCTAACCTAACCTAACCTAACCTAACCTAACCTAACCTAACCTAACCTAACCTAACCTAACCTAACCTAACCTAACCTAACCTAACCTAACCTAACCTAACCTAACCTAACCTAACCTAACCTAACCTAACCTAACCTAACCTAACCTAACCTAACCTAACCTAACCTAACCTAACCTAACCTAACCTAACCTAACCTAACCTAACCTAACCTAACCTAACCTAACCTAACCTAACCTAACCTAACCTAACCTAACCTAACCTAACCTAACCTAACCTAACCTAACCTAACCTAACCTAACCTAACCTAACCTAACCTAACCTAACCTAACCTAACCTAACCTAACCTAACCTAACCTAACCTAACCTAACCTAACCTAACCTAACCTAACCTAACCTAACCTAACCTAACCTAACCTAACCTAACCTAACCTAACCTAACCTAACCTAACCTAACCTAACCTAACCTAACCTAACCTAACCTAACCTAACCTAACCTAACCTAACCTAACCTAACCTAACCTAACCTAACCTAACCTAACCTAACCTAACCTAACCTAACCTAACCTAACCTAACCTAACCTAACCTAACCTAACCTAACCTAACCTAACCTAACCTAACCTAACCTAACCTAACCTAACCTAACCTAACCTAACCTAACCTAACCTAACCTAACCTAACCTAACCTAACCTAACCTAACCTAACCTAACCTAACCTAACCTAACCTAACCTAACCTAACCTAACCTAACCTAACCTAACCTAACCTAACCTAACCTAACCTAACCTAACCTAACCTAACCTAACCTAACCTAACCTAACCTAACCTAACCTAACCTAACCTAACCTAACCTAACCTAACCTAACCTAACCTAACCTAACCTAACCTAACCTAACCTAACCTAACCTAACCTAACCTAACCTAACCTAACCTAACCTAACCTAACCTAACCTAACCTAACCTAACCTAACCTAACCTAACCTAACCTAACCTAACCTAACCTAACCTAACCTAACCTAACCTAACCTAACCTAACCTAACCTAACCTAACCTAACCTAACCTAACCTAACCTAACCTAACCTAACCTAACCTAACCTAACCTAACCTAACCTAACCTAACCTAACCTAACCTAACCTAACCTAACCTAACCTAACCTAACCTAACCTAACCTAACCTAACCTAACCTAACCTAACCTAACCTAACCTAACCTAACCTAACCTAACCTAACCTAACCTAACCTAACCTAACCTAACCTAACCTAACCTAACCTAACCTAACCTAACCTAACCTAACCTAACCTAACCTAACCTAACCTAACCTAACCTAACCTAACCTAACCTAACCTAACCTAACCTAACCTAACCTAACCTAACCTAACCTAACCTAACCTAACCTAACCTAACCTAACCTAACCTAACCTAACCTAACCTAACCTAACCTAACCTAACCTAACCTAACCTAACCTAACCTAACCTAACCTAACCTAACCTAACCTAACCTAACCTAACCTAACCTAACCTAACCTAACCTAACCTAACCTAACCTAACCTAACCTAACCTAACCTAACCTAACCTAACCTAACCTAACCTAACCTAACCTAACCTAACCTAACCTAACCTAACCTAACCTAACCTAACCTAACCTAACCTAACCTAACCTAACCTAACCTAACCTAACCTAACCTAACCTAACCTAACCTAACCTAACCTAACCTAACCTAACCTAACCTAACCTAACCTAACCTAACCTAACCTAACCTAACCTAACCTAACCTAACCTAACCTAACCTAACCTAACCTAACCTAACCTAACCTAACCTAACCTAACCTAACCTAACCTAACCTAACCTAACCTAACCTAACCTAACCTAACCTAACCTAACCTAACCTAACCTAACCTAACCTAACCTAACCTAACCTAACCTAACCTAACCTAACCTAACCTAACCTAACCTAACCTAACCTAACCTAACCTAACCTAACCTAACCTAACCTAACCTAACCTAACCTAACCTAACCTAACCTAACCTAACCTAACCTAACCTAACCTAACCTAACCTAACCTAACCTAACCTAACCTAACCTAACCTAACCTAACCTAACCTAACCTAACCTAACCTAACCTAACCTAACCTAACCTAACCTAACCTAACCTAACCTAACCTAACCTAACCTAACCTAACCTAACCTAACCTAACCTAACCTAACCTAACCTAACCTAACCTAACCTAACCTAACCTAACCTAACCTAACCTAACCTAACCTAACCTAACCTAACCTAACCTAACCTAACCTAACCTAACCTAACCTAACCTAACCTAACCTAACCTAACCTAACCTAACCTAACCTAACCTAACCTAACCTAACCTAACCTAACCTAACCTAACCTAACCTAACCTAACCTAACCTAACCTAACCTAACCTAACCTAACCTAACCTAACCTAACCTAACCTAACCTAACCTAACCTAACCTAACCTAACCTAACCTAACCTAACCTAACCTAACCTAACCTAACCTAACCTAACCTAACCTAACCTAACCTAACCTAACCTAACCTAACCTAACCTAACCTAACCTAACCTAACCTAACCTAACCTAACCTAACCTAACCTAACCTAACCTAACCTAACCTAACCTAACCTAACCTAACCTAACCTAACCTAACCTAACCTAACCTAACCTAACCTAACCTAACCTAACCTAACCTAACCTAACCTAACCTAACCTAACCTAACCTAACCTAACCTAACCTAACCTAACCTAACCTAACCTAACCTAACCTAACCTAACCTAACCTAACCTAACCTAACCTAACCTAACCTAACCTAACCTAACCTAACCTAACCTAACCTAACCTAACCTAACCTAACCTAACCTAACCTAACCTAACCTAACCTAACCTAACCTAACCTAACCTAACCTAACCTAACCTAACCTAACCTAACCTAACCTAACCTAACCTAACCTAACCTAACCTAACCTAACCTAACCTAACCTAACCTAACCTAACCTAACCTAACCTAACCTAACCTAACCTAACCTAACCTAACCTAACCTAACCTAACCTAACCTAACCTAACCTAACCTAACCTAACCTAACCTAACCTAACCTAACCTAACCTAACCTAACCTAACCTAACCTAACCTAACCTAACCTAACCTAACCTAACCTAACCTAACCTAACCTAACCTAACCTAACCTAACCTAACCTAACCTAACCTAACCTAACCTAACCTAACCTAACCTAACCTAACCTAACCTAACCTAACCTAACCTAACCTAACCTAACCTAACCTAACCTAACCTAACCTAACCTAACCTAACCTAACCTAACCTAACCTAACCTAACCTAACCTAACCTAACCTAACCTAACCTAACCTAACCTAACCTAACCTAACCTAACCTAACCTAACCTAACCTAACCTAA
The DNA here is from genome assembly GCF_050948175.1 of Xylocopa sonorina. Taxonomy (NCBI): domain Eukaryota; kingdom Metazoa; phylum Arthropoda; class Insecta; order Hymenoptera; family Apidae; genus Xylocopa; species Xylocopa sonorina. The sequence continues at coordinate 2,363,452 of NW_027490090.1, read as the reverse complement.
CCTAACCTAACCTAACCTAACCTAACCTAACCTAACCTAACCTAACCTAACCTAACCTAACCTAACCTAACCTAACCTAACCTAACCTAACCTAACCTAACCTAACCTAACCTAACCTAACCTAACCTAACCTAACCTAACCTAACCTAACCTAACCTAACCTAACCTAACCTAACCTAACCTAACCTAACCTAACCTAACCTAACCTAACCTAACCTAACCTAACCTAACCTAACCTAACCTAACCTAACCTAACCTAACCTAACCTAACCTAACCTAACCTAACCTAACCTAACCTAACCTAACCTAACCTAACCTAACCTAACCTAACCTAACCTAACCTAACCTAACCTAACCTAACCTAACCTAACCTAACCTAACCTAACCTAACCTAACCTAACCTAACCTAACCTAACCTAACCTAACCTAACCTAACCTAACCTAACCTAACCTAACCTAACCTAACCTAACCTAACCTAACCTAACCTAACCTAACCTAACCTAACCTAACCTAACCTAACCTAACCTAACCTAACCTAACCTAACCTAACCTAACCTAACCTAACCTAACCTAACCTAACCTAACCTAACCTAACCTAACCTAACCTAACCTAACCTAACCTAACCTAACCTAACCTAACCTAACCTAACCTAACCTAACCTAACCTAACCTAACCTAACCTAACCTAACCTAACCTAACCTAACCTAACCTAACCTAACCTAACCTAACCTAACCTAACCTAACCTAACCTAACCTAACCTAACCTAACCTAACCTAACCTAACCTAACCTAACCTAACCTAACCTAACCTAACCTAACCTAACCTAACCTAACCTAACCTAACCTAACCTAACCTAACCTAACCTAACCTAACCTAACCTAACCTAACCTAACCTAACCTAACCTAACCTAACCTAACCTAACCTAACCTAACCTAACCTAACCTAACCTAACCTAACCTAACCTAACCTAACCTAACCTAACCTAACCTAACCTAACCTAACCTAACCTAACCTAACCTAACCTAACCTAACCTAACCTAACCTAACCTAACCTAACCTAACCTAACCTAACCTAACCTAACCTAACCTAACCTAACCTAACCTAACCTAACCTAACCTAACCTAACCTAACCTAACCTAACCTAACCTAACCTAACCTAACCTAACCTAACCTAACCTAACCTAACCTAACCTAACCTAACCTAACCTAACCTAACCTAACCTAACCTAACCTAACCTAACCTAACCTAACCTAACCTAACCTAACCTAACCTAACCTAACCTAACCTAACCTAACCTAACCTAACCTAACCTAACCTAACCTAACCTAACCTAACCTAACCTAACCTAACCTAACCTAACCTAACCTAACCTAACCTAACCTAACCTAACCTAACCTAACCTAACCTAACCTAACCTAACCTAACCTAACCTAACCTAACCTAACCTAACCTAACCTAACCTAACCTAACCTAACCTAACCTAACCTAACCTAACCTAACCTAACCTAACCTAACCTAACCTAACCTAACCTAACCTAACCTAACCTAACCTAACCTAACCTAACCTAACCTAACCTAACCTAACCTAACCTAACCTAACCTAACCTAACCTAACCTAACCTAACCTAACCTAACCTAACCTAACCTAACCTAACCTAACCTAACCTAACCTAACCTAACCTAACCTAACCTAACCTAACCTAACCTAACCTAACCTAACCTAACCTAACCTAACCTAACCTAACCTAACCTAACCTAACCTAACCTAACCTAACCTAACCTAACCTAACCTAACCTAACCTAACCTAACCTAACCTAACCTAACCTAACCTAACCTAACCTAACCTAACCTAACCTAACCTAACCTAACCTAACCTAACCTAACCTAACCTAACCTAACCTAACCTAACCTAACCTAACCTAACCTAACCTAACCTAACCTAACCTAACCTAACCTAACCTAACCTAACCTAACCTAACCTAACCTAACCTAACCTAACCTAACCTAACCTAACCTAACCTAACCTAACCTAACCTAACCTAACCTAACCTAACCTAACCTAACCTAACCTAACCTAACCTAACCTAACCTAACCTAACCTAACCTAACCTAACCTAACCTAACCTAACCTAACCTAACCTAACCTAACCTAACCTAACCTAACCTAACCTAACCTAACCTAACCTAACCTAACCTAACCTAACCTAACCTAACCTAACCTAACCTAACCTAACCTAACCTAACCTAACCTAACCTAACCTAACCTAACCTAACCTAACCTAACCTAACCTAACCTAACCTAACCTAACCTAACCTAACCTAACCTAACCTAACCTAACCTAACCTAACCTAACCTAACCTAACCTAACCTAACCTAACCTAACCTAACCTAACCTAACCTAACCTAACCTAACCTAACCTAACCTAACCTAACCTAACCTAACCTAACCTAACCTAACCTAACCTAACCTAACCTAACCTAACCTAACCTAACCTAACCTAACCTAACCTAACCTAACCTAACCTAACCTAACCTAACCTAACCTAACCTAACCTAACCTAACCTAACCTAACCTAACCTAACCTAACCTAACCTAACCTAACCTAACCTAACCTAACCTAACCTAACCTAACCTAACCTAACCTAACCTAACCTAACCTAACCTAACCTAACCTAACCTAACCTAACCTAACCTAACCTAACCTAACCTAACCTAACCTAACCTAACCTAACCTAACCTAACCTAACCTAACCTAACCTAACCTAACCTAACCTAACCTAACCTAACCTAACCTAACCTAACCTAACCTAACCTAACCTAACCTAACCTAACCTAACCTAACCTAACCTAACCTAACCTAACCTAACCTAACCTAACCTAACCTAACCTAACCTAACCTAACCTAACCTAACCTAACCTAACCTAACCTAACCTAACCTAACCTAACCTAACCTAACCTAACCTAACCTAACCTAACCTAACCTAACCTAACCTAACCTAACCTAACCTAACCTAACCTAACCTAACCTAACCTAACCTAACCTAACCTAACCTAACCTAACCTAACCTAACCTAACCTAACCTAACCTAACCTAACCTAACCTAACCTAACCTAACCTAACCTAACCTAACCTAACCTAACCTAACCTAACCTAACCTAACCTAACCTAACCTAACCTAACCTAACCTAACCTAACCTAACCTAACCTAACCTAACCTAACCTAACCTAACCTAACCTAACCTAACCTAACCTAACCTAACCTAACCTAACCTAACCTAACCTAACCTAACCTAACCTAACCTAACCTAACCTAACCTAACCTAACCTAACCTAACCTAACCTAACCTAACCTAACCTAACCTAACCTAACCTAACCTAACCTAACCTAACCTAACCTAACCTAACCTAACCTAACCTAACCTAACCTAACCTAACCTAACCTAACCTAACCTAACCTAACCTAACCTAACCTAACCTAACCTAACCTAACCTAACCTAACCTAACCTAACCTAACCTAACCTAACCTAACCTAACCTAACCTAACCTAACCTAACCTAACCTAACCTAACCTAACCTAACCTAACCTAACCTAACCTAACCTAACCTAACCTAACCTAACCTAACCTAACCTAACCTAACCTAACCTAACCTAACCTAACCTAACCTAACCTAACCTAACCTAACCTAACCTAACCTAACCTAACCTAACCTAACCTAACCTAACCTAACCTAACCTAACCTAACCTAACCTAACCTAACCTAACCTAACCTAACCTAACCTAACCTAACCTAACCTAACCTAACCTAACCTAACCTAACCTAACCTAACCTAACCTAACCTAACCTAACCTAACCTAACCTAACCTAACCTAACCTAACCTAACCTAACCTAACCTAACCTAACCTAACCTAACCTAACCTAACCTAACCTAACCTAACCTAACCTAACCTAACCTAACCTAACCTAACCTAACCTAACCTAACCTAACCTAACCTAACCTAACCTAACCTAACCTAACCTAACCTAACCTAACCTAACCTAACCTAACCTAACCTAACCTAACCTAACCTAACCTAACCTAACCTAACCTAACCTAACCTAACCTAACCTAACCTAACCTAACCTAACCTAACCTAACCTAACCTAACCTAACCTAACCTAACCTAACCTAACCTAACCTAACCTAACCTAACCTAACCTAACCTAACCTAACCTAACCTAACCTAACCTAACCTAACCTAACCTAACCTAACCTAACCTAACCTAACCTAACCTAACCTAACCTAACCTAACCTAACCTAACCTAACCTAACCTAACCTAACCTAACCTAACCTAACCTAACCTAACCTAACCTAACCTAACCTAACCTAACCTAACCTAACCTAACCTAACCTAACCTAACCTAACCTAACCTAACCTAACCTAACCTAACCTAACCTAACCTAACCTAACCTAACCTAACCTAACCTAACCTAACCTAACCTAACCTAACCTAACCTAACCTAACCTAACCTAACCTAACCTAACCTAACCTAACCTAACCTAACCTAACCTAACCTAACCTAACCTAACCTAACCTAACCTAACCTAACCTAACCTAACCTAACCTAACCTAACCTAACCTAACCTAACCTAACCTAACCTAACCTAACCTAACCTAACCTAACCTAACCTAACCTAACCTAACCTAACCTAACCTAACCTAACCTAACCTAACCTAACCTAACCTAACCTAACCTAACCTAACCTAACCTAACCTAACCTAACCTAACCTAACCTAACCTAACCTAACCTAACCTAACCTAACCTAACCTAACCTAACCTAACCTAACCTAACCTAACCTAACCTAACCTAACCTAACCTAACCTAACCTAACCTAACCTAACCTAACCTAACCTAACCTAACCTAACCTAACCTAACCTAACCTAACCTAACCTAACCTAACCTAACCTAACCTAACCTAACCTAACCTAACCTAACCTAACCTAACCTAACCTAACCTAACCTAACCTAACCTAACCTAACCTAACCTAACCTAACCTAACCTAACCTAACCTAACCTAACCTAACCTAACCTAACCTAACCTAACCTAACCTAACCTAACCTAACCTAACCTAACCTAACCTAACCTAACCTAACCTAACCTAACCTAACCTAACCTAACCTAACCTAACCTAACCTAACCTAACCTAACCTAACCTAACCTAACCTAACCTAACCTAACCTAACCTAACCTAACCTAACCTAACCTAACCTAACCTAACCTAACCTAACCTAACCTAACCTAACCTAACCTAACCTAACCTAACCTAACCTAACCTAACCTAACCTAACCTAACCTAACCTAACCTAACCTAACCTAACCTAACCTAACCTAACCTAACCTAACCTAACCTAACCTAACCTAACCTAACCTAACCTAACCTAACCTAACCTAACCTAACCTAACCTAACCTAACCTAACCTAACCTAACCTAACCTAACCTAACCTAACCTAACCTAACCTAACCTAACCTAACCTAACCTAACCTAACCTAACCTAACCTAACCTAACCTAACCTAACCTAACCTAACCTAACCTAACCTAACCTAACCTAACCTAACCTAACCTAACCTAACCTAACCTAACCTAACCTAACCTAACCTAACCTAACCTAACCTAACCTAACCTAACCTAACCTAACCTAACCTAACCTAACCTAACCTAACCTAACCTAACCTAACCTAACCTAACCTAACCTAACCTAACCTAACCTAACCTAACCTAACCTAACCTAACCTAACCTAACCTAACCTAACCTAACCTAACCTAACCTAACCTAACCTAACCTAACCTAACCTAACCTAACCTAACCTAACCTAACCTAACCTAACCTAACCTAACCTAACCTAACCTAACCTAACCTAACCTAACCTAACCTAACCTAACCTAACCTAACCTAACCTAACCTAACCTAACCTAACCTAACCTAACCTAACCTAACCTAACCTAACCTAACCTAACCTAACCTCTACAAAAAAAAAAAAAAAAAAAAAAAAAAAAAAAAAAAAAAAAAAAAAAAAAATGACGTCACTTCCGGTGGTCCCCGAGTGAGGTGACGTCATTTCCGGTGGCCCCGAGAGGGATGACGTCACTTCCGGCTGCGCATGCGCGAGGGATGACGTTACTTCCGGTTGCGCATGCGCCGAGGGATGACGTCACTTCCGGTTGCGCAGGCGCCGAGGGATGACGTCACTTCCGGTTGCGCAGGCGCCGAAGGATGACGTCACTTCCGGTTGCGTAGGCGCCGAGGGATGACGTCACTTCCGGCTGCGCATGCGCGGGGGATGACGTCACTTCCGGTTGCGCAGGCGCCGAGGGATGACGTCACTTCCGGTTGCGTAGGCGCCGAGGGATGACGTCACTTCCGGCTGCGCATGCGCGGGGGATGACGTCACTTCCGGCTGCGCGTGCGCGGGGGATGACGTCACTTCCGGTTGCGCAGGCGCCGAGGGATGACGTCACTTCCGGCTGCGCAGGCGCCGAGGGATGACGTCACTTCCGGCTGCGCAGGCGCCGAGGGATGACGTCACTTCCGGCTGCGCGTGCGCGGGGGATGACGTCACTTCCGGTTGCGCAGGCGCGAGGGATGACGTCACTTCCGGTTTGCGCACGCGCGAGGGGTGACGTCACTTGCGTTTTGCGCAGGCGCGAAGGGATGACGGGATGACGTCACTTCCGGTTAGGTTAGGTTAGATTGTATTAAGTTACTTACAAAAGGGTTTCGGTTAGGTTAGGATAGATTATAATACTTGCCGGAGGGTCTAGGGTTGTCTAAGTTACTTCCGTAGGGGTTGGGTTAGTGTTAGGATAAGTTAGGTTAGGTTAGGAATGGTCCGAAGGGGTGAAGGTTAGGTTAGGGTAGGTTTGGTTACATCGGGGGAGGTACAGGTTGGTTTAGGATAGGTAAGGTTAGGTTAGCTTACTTCCGGTTGCGTTTGGCGAGCGGTTAAGGCACTCCTACTTGTATTTTGTGTCATTGGAAGGGCCAATTTCATTGATGGATAGATCATTTCTTACCGTGGGCGTACAACGCCTTTCTTTACTTAAGAATCATTACATAATTTCATGATTAATTAATAATTTCATAATTATAATTCAATTTTGGCGCCATTGTGGCGCCATCTCTTCGATAATTTTCGAAACAAAGTTGCGAACAGTTTAAGCAGTTTCACGAGAGATGGCGCCACCTGTCAGTCAACAGTACTTGCTTGTACATTTCGATTAAAGTTAATAATTATGAAATATGCCTTGTAATAGCTGTTAGTTACTTAAAATTTAAACAGTTCCTTCATTGTTAATGTAAAGAATATGTTATTGTGCAGTGATTCCATGTTTTATCCCGTTCCAAACAATTATTGAATGCACGTGCTTATAGTTGTAACATGTGCATTATATTTTAGATCTGTACCTCTACATTTATATTCAATTCTGCTGGTTTCTGTGTTCTGCAAGTAATCTCCGTAATGATCAACGTATTCCTGAGTAATCTGCATACGCGTTGTCCAAAGCGATTCGTTAATTTCTTTCAGAAAGTGCATTTTACAAGATGTTTCGTGTTTCAGGATTGAAATGGGTCATTCTTGGTTATTTACAAATGTTATTAATGATTAATTGGTGATAATAGGACATTTATTTCAGACGCTTGACAATTAAAGAATACAAAAAGTGTCCGTACCTGCGTACGCTTATAAATTAAATTTATAAATGCACGTATACATAGTATATTATTAAAATTTTGTTGGTAAGGCTTACCAAGTACACTTTACGCATAGTCTTTGTAAGCAAGTGTAAGATACATCCCACGTGACTAAAAGCGATGCCAATTTTTAATAAGAACCTGTAGATTAACAATTTCTCTTGCTTCTTCTTCGTCGTTGATCCAACAGTTGTTTGTAACTGCTTTAAAACATACAAACTCTTCTTCTAACTGTGATGAGGGGCTTACCATTAATCTCTTCTACCTGGTTATTGTAGTTCTTGCACCGTTACTCTCAGCTGAACACATGTAATTGTTAGTCGTAAGTCCTTGGAGATGCTTCGCCAGACATTTGTACAAGCAATTAAAAGCATACGCATGTGCACAATTGATTGAGATACCATACTAAACAATAGAAAAGTCATAAAAAAAAAAGGATTACAAGTGTCAGAATGTTACTAACTATCATCGTTTAATGAAAGAAATCCTTTCCATTATTTATTATTCATCACTTACAACATACTCTCGTAGCAGAAAAGCATTTTTTAATGATTATACGTATTCTATTATCGTTAGAGTTCTAACATTGCTGATTAAATTATTAATTATTATCATTAATTTATTTACGATATGGTGGCGCCATCTCTAGTAGAATGGCTGAACCCTGAACGGGGAACAGTTTCAGCACTTATTGCAGAGATGGCGGTACAAGTCTTACTAAGTATCGAAATATGTGAACAAACATAAAACATTCCTTGTTGTGGCTATTAATTAATTAATACTCAGTTTCCCTCGTCACGTAATTAACGAGGAAGGAGCAGTAGCTTCATAGTTCATGTAAATAAAATGTTATTGAAAAATGATTCGTTGCTTTATTCCCTTCCAGTCATTACTCGCGTGCTTGCAGTGATTGCAACGTATCTGTGTAATATTTGTATAGATTTATACTCATTCTCGTATATCTACTTTTATTAGTTTCCCTGTCCTGTGCTTATTTTTCTGAATATATCCATTAGTAGAAAGTACAAACGATCTGCCCATACAATCGAACTCACTCCCAACTAATTTCTACACACGTGGTCGCAAGCAATTCATTTATTTGTGTTTGGTAGAGCATTATACTATTTTTTCGCCTCAGACATTAAAATAGATCATTCCAGGATCGTTGTGGAGGTGATTGAATAATTAAACCGATCATTAAAGATAACAAAACGTTTATTGCAACTTTTTGACAATTCACAGAATACAAAAGTCTTAGCTTACAAAGTACCTTAATAAATACGCATACGCATAGTATATTACTAAAATTTAAATGATAAGCTAGAGTAGATGCATTTTATAAAGGTTTTTATGAAGCCAGTGTACGACACATCCACGGTTAACACTGATGTCAATTTGTAAGGAGGTAACGTAGATCAGCCATTTCTGCAGTTTCTTCTTTATCGTTCATTAAACAGTCCATTGCTACTACTTCAGGACTTTGTGACTCTTGTCTGAATAGTTATAATAAGCCAAACGCTAGTCTTCGTTGCATGGATATTATAGTTTCTTCTCTGTCATTCTTATCCGACGTAGACGTGTAGTTGCTTGATTAATAAAGTCCTTTGGGATGCATCACCAGATATCTGTGCATAAGATCAAAAACATACACATGTTCACAATTGATTGAGGTACCATACTAAACAAGAGAAAAGTCAGAAAAAGGGATTATTATAAGTGTCAGAACATTATTAACTTTGACCGTTTAATCAAAGAAATCCATTCAATTGTTTTGAAGCCTTCACCACTTGGAACATTTTTAATTATTATAAGCATGCTATTGTCGTTATAGTTCTAATATTGCTGATTAATTTATTAATTAGAATCGTCATTAATTTATTTACGGCATGGTGGCGCCATCTCTCATAGAACGGCTGAATCCTGAACGGCGAACAGTTTCAGCACTTTTTACAGAGATGACGCTACCAGTCTTCCCGCCATGTTTTCTGACGTAGTGTCGAAAAATGTGAACAAACATAAAACATTCCTTGTTGTGGCTACTAATTAATTAACACTCAGTGTCTTTCGTCACGTAATTAACGAGGAAAGAGCAGTAGCTTCATAGTTCATTGAAATAAAATGTTATTGAAATATGATTCGTCGTTTTATTCCCTTCCAGACATTACTCTTGTGCTTGCAGTGATTACAACGTATCTGTGTAATATTTGTATATTTATGCCCATTCTCTTATAACTATTTTTATTAGTTTCTCCGTTTCTGTGGTTACTTCTCTGATTATACGCATTAACAGAAAGTATAAGCAATCTGTCCATGCAATTGAACGCATTCCTTACTAATTTCTAGACACGTGGTCGCATGCAATTCATTTATTTGTGTTTGGTACAATATTGTACTATTATTTCGCATCAGACATTGAAATAGGTTATTCCAGGATCGTTGCGAAGGTGGTTGAGTAATTAAACAGATCGTTAAAGGTAGCAAAACGTTTATTGCAACTTCTTATCAATTCACAGAATACAAAAGTTTTATCTTATAAATTACCTTTACAAATTCTCATACGCATAGTATGTTACTAAAATTTAAGTGGTAAGACTTAGTAGGTGCATTTTATAAAAGATCTTAGGAAACCAGTGTACGACACATCTAAGACCAACACAGATGTCAATTTGTAAGGAGATAACATAGATTAGCCATTTATGCAGCTTCTTCTTTGTCGTTGATTAAATAATCCATTATAACTGCTTCAGGACTCTGCGATTCTTGTCTGAATAGTAATAACAGGCCAGCTATTAGTCTTTGTTGCATGGATATTATAATTTCATTTCTGTGATTCTTATCCAATGTAGACATGTAATTCCTTGAATAATAAAGTCCTTTCAGATGAATCGTCAGACATCTGTGGATAAAATTAGAAGCATACACATGTAAGCAATCGTTTGATGTAGCATGCTAAATAAAGGAAAGGTCAGGAAAAGGAATTATTACAAATGTCAGTACATTATTAACTTTGATCATTTAATCGAAGAAATCCTTTCAATTATTTTGATGCATCTACCACTTGGAACATATTCTCGTAATAGAAACGCGTTTTTAACGATTATATCTATTCTATTACCATTATAGTTTTAATATTGCTGATCAATTTATTAATTAATATCACCATTAATTTTTTACGACACAGTGGCGCCATCTCTCGTGGAACGGCTGAACCGTGAACGGCGAACAGTTTCATCATTTTTCACAGAGATGGCGCCACCAGTCTTCCCACCATGTTTTCTGACGTAGTGTCGAAAAAATGTGAACAAACATAAAACATTCCTTGTTGTGGCTACTAATTATTTAACACTCAGTGTCTTTCGTCACGTAATTAACGAGGAAAGAGTAGTGGCTTCATAGTTCGTGTAAATAAAATGTTATTGAGAAATGATTCGTTGCTTTATTCCCTTCCAGTCGTTACTCTCGTGCTTGCAGTGATTACAACGTATCTGTGTAATATTTGTATATTTATGCCCATTCTCTTATAACTATGTTTATTAGTTTCTCTGTTTCTGTGCTTGTTTCTCTGATTATACGCATTAACAGACAGTATAAGCAATCTGTCCATGCAATTGAACGCATTCCCTACTAATTTCTAGACACGTGGTCGCATGCAATTCATTTATTTGTGTTTGGTACAATATTGTACTATTATTTCGCCTCAGGCATTGAAATAGATCATTCTAGGATTGTTGCGGGGGTGGTTGAGTAATTAAATCTATCATTAAGGGTAACGGAACGTTTATTCTAACTTATTGACTATTCAACGAATATAAAAGTCTTAGATTATAAATTACCTTTATAATTGCACATACGCATAATATATTACTAGGGCTTAGATGGTTATACGCCTAAAATTGTCATTATAATACCCAACATCTTTGATTAATTAATTAATTCATATAAATTTATTTTGTGGCGTTATCGACTTCCACATCTTAGCAGACTCGTTCACTGCCACCTACTTCCGCCCCTCGGAAGATACAATTTCCTACAAACAATAAGTCTTTAACAAATAAGGTAAACTGAAGTAGAAGCTTAGAAAAATCGCATATATGCGTCCATAGAGCTCTAAGGGTTAAACACAGCTAACGTAGCCGCGCGAATCTGTTATGTCAATTGCATGTCCAGCGGCCTTGCAGTCTTCGTTACTGGCTTCGGTTATTAGCTGCGGTAACAAAAAAAAAACTTATCCGCGAACCGTACAATCACTGCCTGTCGCCGTGTACGTAATTAGTTTTGTTTCGACTTTATTGACAGAGATATTTGCACTGTTTGAACGTGGACTCGAAAGAACGTTCCTGGAACATGGTGCTGGTTCTCAGTTGATAATCGTGATACAGAATTAAACGTCGCGTAAAAAGTAACTTCTTATATTTTTATGTTTCTTATAGAAAGCTTAGAAATATAAGCTAAATATAAATCTAGATTTTGTAAAGGAAAATTATCATGTGATGTCTTTGATGGCGCAGAAATAAGTGAATAATAAATTTGAAAGACGTAGCAAACGAGAGTCTCTTTTTTTATAGATGGCACGAATTAATTTTGAAATAATTTCCTAACGAAAATGTACCTTCCGAGGGGCGGAAGTAGATGGCAGTGAACGAGTCTGCTGAGATGTGGCAGTCGATAACGTTCCTCGGAAGTAGATGGCAGCGAACGAGTCTGCTGAGATGTGGCAGCCGATAACGTCCCTCGGAAGTAGATGGCAGTGTACGAGTCTGCTGAGATGTGGCAGTCGATAACGTCCCTCGGAGGTAGATGGCAGTGAACGAGTTTGCTGAGGTATGGCAGTCGATAATGCCACAATTTACGTCGTAGTGACGCCGTAGTGACGCCGTATCTTTAAAAACGACTGAATCTTGAACAGCGAACAGTTTCAGCACTTTCCACAGAAATGGCACCACCAGTCTTCCCGCCATATTTTGTGACGTAATATCGAAAAATGTGAATACGCATAAAATATTCCTCGTTGCAGCTATTAATTAATTAGCACGCAATTCCTTTTGTCACGTAATGATCGAGGGAGGAGCAGTGAATTCATAGTTAATGTAAATAAGATGTTATTGAAAAATGATTCGTTGTTCTATTCCCTCCCAGTCATTACTCTCGTGCTTGCAGTGATTGCAACGTATCTGTGTAATATTTGTATAGATTTATACCCATTCTCGTATATCTACTTCTAATGGTTTCCCTGTTCTATGCTTGTTTCTCTAAATATGCGCATTAGTAGAAAGTACAAACGATCTATCCATACAATTGAACGCATTCGCAACTAATTTCTACACACGTGGTCGCAAGCAATTCATTTATTTGTGTTTAGTACAGCATTCTAACATTTCTTCGCCTCAGACATTAAAATAGATCATTCCAGGATCGTTGTGGTGGTGATTGAATAATTAAACCGATCATTAAAGATAACAAAACGTTTATTGCAAAAAGTCTTGTTTTATAAATTACCTTATAAATGCACATGATTGTTTAATCAAAGAAATCCTTTCAATCGTTTTGAAGTATCCACCATTTGGAACATAGTCTCGCTATAGAAACGCATTCTATTATCGCTGCAATCCTCACATTGCCGATTAACTCATTAATTATTATCGTCGTTAATTTATTTACGACATACTAGCGCCATCTCTCGTGGAACGGCTGAACCCTCAACGGCGAACAGTTTCAGCATTTTCCACAGAGAGGGCGCCACAAGTCTGACAATAATTCTTTATCGTATGAAACTCGATAAAAGTGAATAATTATAAAATATTCCTTGTAACAGCTGTTATTTGCGTAATATGCAGTTAGTTTTGTCATGTTATTAATGAAGGAGATGCAATATTTTTGAAATTAATTTAAGCAAGGTGGTGTTATTGAAGATTAATTCATTCTTTTGTTCTTTTGCAAGTAACTGTTAGTCATGTGTTTGCAGTGATTTCAACAAGTCTGTATAAAGTTTGTATATTTTAAATTTAAATGTTTCTACACAGAAAATTAGAAAGATAAAGTATCCCAGAACTTTTCTTCTTGTTTAAATTTTTTTACCTTGGTTAATCAGTCGATCATTTATGCCCTCTGTAGGAAGAAAATTGTAATTCTGATTCTGCCTCTTTGCGTGACAGACGAACGGCAAGATGGTGAGTTTTATATATCGTATTTTTAAATCTCTAATTATTTATGGAATCCTATAGAGGAAACCCTAATAATTCGTGTCAAATTGTACAACTTTTATTCTTTTAGGCGTATGTAAAAGTATTTCAGCAATGTTAGGAGAAAATTGTACAATTACATGTGGTCTGTGTATCATATGTTTTGTTCGTAATATTCTATTTCAAAGTCGTAACGAAATATTGAAGTCTTTAGTTTTAACTGTTTCTTAGTATTAAACTTTTTATATTTGAACATTATTTTCTGTTGAATATATAAATACCAGTTTCCGAGTAGTTAACGTTAATATATCTGTGTGGAGGTTAAACCGCGTGTTAACCTTGTTGATCTGTATATATCGATCCTTTCTGTTTCAGTCGCTTGTAATTCCGGAGAAATTTCAGCATATTCTTCGTGTCATGGGCACGAATATCGATGGTAATAGGAAAGTCATGTTTGCTATGACAGCGATCAAAGGTGTCGGTCGCCGTTATGCCAATATTGTTTTGAAAAAAGCCGACATTGATTTAGACAAACGTGCTGGAGAATGTTCGGAAGAGGAAGTAAGTATTAAACTTTTAACAATTTGTTATACGTAACATATAACATGTTAACTGTTTGTGTTAACAAATATATATGTTTTTTTTGTTGCGAGGTTGAAAAAATTGTCACAATTATGGCTAATCCCAGGCAATACAAAATCCCTGATTGGTTTTTGAACAGACAAAAGGATATTGTGGATGGGAAATATTCGCAGGTACACAAGAGATTGGTTATTTAGTTATTAGCACGACTTCACGACTTACCGTATAAACTTGATATGGATTGGTTGGTAGTTCGTGCTAGAAAAACTGCACGATAGATTGCTATTTAACGTTGTAAAGTTAAAAAGTATAATCTAATATTAATTTGAATCGTGCAACATATAATAATTTATTTTATATACCATTTTCTACGATATCTCTAAGATATAGATGTTTGAGATATTTTATCATTTTATAGCTCACTAGTTCGTACTTGGACTCGAAACTACGCGAAGACTTGGAAAGGATGAAGAAAATTCGTGCTCACAGAGGCTTGCGTCACTATTGGGGTCTCCGTGTTCGTGGACAGCACACAAAGACCACGGGTCGTCGTGGACGTACAGTGGGTGTATCGAAAAAGAAATAATTTTTACATTTCCTTGTTTATCCAATAAATTAATACGGTAAGATTTCTGAAGTTTGATTCTTAAAATGAATGACATTTTCCTTTAACTTGTATATATTTTATTTATTTATAGATAATAACATATAACGTGGTTTTAATATCTTTAGAACAGAGTTTTCTTTCTTGTTCTCTTTATGCAACAGCTGATTTACAATTACAGATAAATTATCCGAATAGTTTTTGCATTTTCAAAATTGACTTTACGCGATATACATTGTGCTGATTTCTGGTTTTTAAATTGTTTTTGTACAATATTTTGCATCAATTAGATAGAGTTGATAAAAACGAAAATGCATACTCGGAAATTGTGATTCATGGTTAATCACATTCACAATGAAGTATACATTTCTAAAATTTATTGCGCGAATTGGAAGAAATCTGTTTGGACAATACAATTTCATATAAAGTTAGGATCAGAAGGAAACATTCGTAATAAGCAATGGAATGTGCTGTGCACCAAAGAATAGTTATTGACTGAATTTTCGGTGACTGGCATCGATCAATTCTAAATACACAGCTGGTACTTTTCCTCGTCTCATCCCACTAATGCCAATTACGTAGTCTTCATCACCGGGAATCTCAATAACGGTAATTACCTAAAAGATAATTCAACTTTGTCAAATTTCGAAATATATCATTTAATCTGTTCGAAGTAATTGCGTGGACGTGACTTTGGCAAGAAAAGTCAAAGAAATTAAAAGGTTGTAAAAGCTGAAATATATTTAAGGTTGTTGAAAAATAATGAACATTTAACAGAAAGAATGACAATTTATTTAAAACATGCAAGGGTTTGAATAAATGTACATGTGTTTCTGATATGCATACACGTAACGATAACGTTTTTATATCTAAACAAATATACAAACGAAATTAGGATGGACGTGTGTATATAAAACACCAAGAATCAATTTAACAAAACTAGGAAAACTAATATACATCTATAAAACTTATGCACTATAAAAGATACAGATATGCACGATTCTAAAAAGATCAATGCCTGAAAGGTATAAAAATGTTAATTTCAAAATAGAGACTTAAGCTTATCGAGTATCATCTGTAATTCCAATCTGAATAACACGGGAATTAGGGATGCGGATCATCAACGTAATTATAAAAATCCACCCGCCATGAAAAGAACATACATATACGTATGTCTTTATCATTTTACCAACGTAATTGTAGAAATTTATTTACACTACTTTCCGCCAGCATCCAATTACTATTTTACATATTATGGGAATGAAACGCTTTAAACTACGTATACGTATTTAAACTATATGATAATGTACCAAAAAAAAAAAAAAAAAAACAAAAAAAATTTATACGAGTAGCATAAGATATTTTCTACGCGTATTCTATTATGTTCGTAATAGATAGAAAAGCATTACATTCCATTGAATACAAAGCCTATGAAATGCACAACAATGAATTCTTCTATGTATTTATATATACGTATGTCTAAGAAATGCATCAATCGGTACCCCTAATTACTAATGGAATTTCGTAATTTCAGAATTTGTCATATTAATTAAATTAAATTAAATTAAATTAAATTAAGTTAAATTATACAATCTCCCGTATACAAAATTGCCAAAATTTTTATATGTAATAGAACTTATAAATAAAACTCACTTTTTTAATAACGATTCATGCCATTTTGCACCATTACACTGCGAACACGATTCTTTTGATCTAAATCACAAATTTTGTTACCTCATTTTTCACGACGCTTAATTCCTCAGAATTGCTCGCAGAAAAATCACATAACACCCTTGCAAGTTGCTCATCGTCGTTCCCTGATACACTGGATGTTGGTGGGGTAGTCGGATGATAAGGACCCCCAGATAAGCTGGGTAGGATAAATTATAATTTGGATAAGTTTGGTAAATATGCCTTTTAAAGCGAGTCAACTATATTTGTGCAAAGATTGTGAAACATTTTTCGTGACATATTTCAGATTTTTACTCTATCGATCGTAATTTGGTATTTCAAGGTATCGAAAGCGTTGTAATTTTTTTACCAAAAAGCCTTAGAAAGATATGCATAAAGTCTCATTAGTTGCACTCATTAGGATAGATTTCGTACCATCTACATGCTAGATAAAAGTAAATATTAATTGAACTTATATATGAATTTGAAAATAATAATATAGTACACATATAAAGGTACAAGCAATTTAGTGGATTGGGAAAGAAACATAGCAACAGATTTGTGGATGGTGTAAAAAATTGGCAACCATGCATAAAAGACGAATGTTAATCGATCGTAGGACGTAGATATTTGAGGGTACTTTGTTATCATGTTATTCGCGTAAAAATATGATACGATCTATTCAATAATTTCTCATTTTCTACTTGATGAAACGTGTAAAAACAGCAATTAAACACTTGCACGAAGATAATTTATTCACTAATTCCTAACGGTTACAAGTATGACAGCAGCGTTCTAAATCAAGAGCTGTCCAACGTATCTTATGTATATCAGAGAGGAAATGCGTGTACCCTAAACTGTTTTTATTAGTTTAAATCACAGGTATATACGGAGTAGAATTACTGCCCTTCTTTTTAAATAGCGCCATTAACAATTCTTGTAGCTAAACTTTCGATATATCGGTATCAAAGGTAGCGGTAATGTAGGTAGAACCAGCTAATGGTGGATTTATAGAGGAATTTTGGGACTCCGAGAGGGAAGGTGTTAACTCGATCACGTCTTCGCTGTTGACTCGCAGCAAAGGACTCGGCTGACGCGCCCTGCAATCCCAATCATGCAAGCAAAGATAGAGAATAGAAAGTACACGTCGAAAGAAGAAATGAATACAAAATAAGCAAGGGGCTAAAGCGAACACGAAGACACCGCTTTCATAGTGAAGCTTATTAGAATCCAGATGAAATGCACAGTTGTTACTTGAGAAAAAGAAAATAAATAAATATCCACGTATACCACGTTTATAGAAATAAGCAGTTCTAGATAGCGAAACTTAAAATCGTCTACATAGATATGATGATCTCTGCGAATGAGTAATGATTCTATAAGCTCGTTCTAAATAGTTTTACATGTCATACATGACGACGTAGCATCCAATAATTTCTTAAACATTACTCACTCGGATCACCAGAGAGTAGGATAGCTGTACAAGGGTAGTGCAGGATAAATGAACAATAGTTGAGAACAAAAAGGAATTTTGAAAAAGAAACTCGTTAATAGCTTACCCAGCGAGTTCGCGTTGCAAATCTTGCATCGCAGCATGGCACTGAGCATAATAACGTGCTTGTGCTTCGACAAATTCATGCAAGCAACGCAGGTGTCCAGCCTGAGAGCTCGATACTCCTTCCAACAATAGTTTTACAATCTCCGCTTGACGATCGAACTCTGATTGTGCTACTCTCAACTCCCTCTCTGCCTGAGTAGAGTAATAAACAGTTGTACTCCTTCTTTCCGATTAAAAGACATAGATAATGTTTTGTTTTGTTCATTAAAAATGACTGAAAATAGGGGTAATGTATGAAGTAAACGTGTTACAATTGGAGATATTTATGATTATCATCCAAAACGTCACTGTACCAAAAATAACTGAAAAGAAGAAGAAGAAGAAAGAAAATTTTTGTTTCTTTCTTTTTGCGGGCATAAAGTATCTACGAACGTATGGCTAAATGTATGTTAAATATGTATTCACTCGATAAAATGACGTGACGTGAGTGAATAAGTTGAAAAGCCTCGTCCAAATTACGAAAATGTTAAACGCTTATTAAAACAGAATGTATAGAAGAAGCTAGAAATTTTGAACCATTAAAGGTATCGACTTCATTAATACCTGATCGAGTAACACTTCAGGTGATACTCCGGACTCCTATTAAGTGCAGCAATGTACAGGATAAACGCACATAGTAAACGTATAGAGCACGTAATAAAAAGAGAGAGAGAGTAATAAATAATAGAACTTACACTCTGCTGGCCCAACATACTTCTTGCTTTCCTTACTCTATTTTTACATGCATCCAAGTCCAATCTGAAAGTAAAAAATAATTGTACTAGCATTGGATACTTGATCTTAAATATAGGAGAAATGAAATACATACCTCTTGTTTTCCAATATTGACATCTCTTTGGTAACAGTTTTCATTTCACCTTCCAAAAATTTTCTTAACGGTTGTATGTAACAATTAGCTGCATCTTTAATGAAATTTCTTTCAATTTGTCCTAACTTTTGCTGACACTGTCCAACCTTGTTCAATGCACTGCCTGGAAGGAAAATGTAAAATTATGACGTAAAAGTAACATAATCGAGTTCCCATGATCGGGGAAAAGATTTCTGTACGAACCGTAAGCAATCCCTGGGCCGAAATCGTTTCCAGCTTCTATCATATCCATGCCTACGTATTCAAGATTGCTTAATCTGTTAGGTTTCTTCTTATCGATCTTTTCGTAAAAAAAGTCTTCGATTCTGTTGCCTATAACACAATGCATCGTATAATAAATATTTTAAATAATCATTGTATAATTAATTTTCTAAATGTTACCTGGATTCGGAGTAAGTACCGCCTCCATGTTTCTGAGGATTTTTTCCGTCCACGTTTTGGTTGCATTTGCCCTATCTGCGAGATGCTCCAAGTGTGCATCTAATTCAGTTTTTTCTGACGTTCCCAATGTTTCCTCTGTTAACTAAGGAAATATTAAGTAAAGTGAAATAAAAGACTTTCAACAGAAATTTATTTTTACTTGGATTTTAGATTCTATTTTGCAGAGCGAAAATGAAAAATAAACAACGGTCTTAGTCATCTTAGCTTATTTCATGCGTTCTGACTCATCGAATGGTTAATTATTATTTAGTTCAGGAATATTATATATTTGTATTCGACAATTGACCAAGAACGTCGAACTTTATAAATAGTGATACTAAATAGTGAACGTAAAACAAAATATGACAAATAGCACAGTATAAAGTATATAAACAATCATCGAAATTCGATATTATTTACTAACCTTAGATCTCGATAATTAAAGCTTTCGACGTACAGACGAAAGTCGTACGAGCAAAAGTTTGACGTATAAAAAAATATCTTGGACAAGAATTATTAGAAAATGTCGATGTGATTTTATGCGGTGAAAATAAAGAACTAACTGTCGACTGACAATTATTGAATTTTATTTAAACGATCTCCTTGGAGTGGAAAAAAAGTAGAAAATGTCAGAAATGACAGCGCCCGCCTTCGGTTGCAAGTGCCTTAACAAGTACAGTTTTTTGTCAACGAAAATCTGTTGAATTATTACAAGGAGTATTTCTTACCTGCACTACCCTGCTAAGTGCGGCACCGGCATCTTTTACCAATTTTTTAACATTGATATCCATTTCTACGTCTGTTTCGCGATACGAATTTTCCGCAATCACCCTCTACAGCTTTTTATTTTCTATCGACCACTAACTCCAACTTTCTCCGTACAGAGGCGCTTCGTTTATCATTGTTTGTACGTACGTAAATATTATATAGATGGGAAAGATATAAAAAATATTTAAGGAAAGGTTTTCATTAAGCCGAAAGAGTAAAACGAAATATGATATTTTTCCATGCATATTACATATATTACATTATCCTCCGAATATCCTCTCTTTACTCGTGCATTTCGTGACGACGTAAAAAGAGTTGAGGAAAAATGTTACGAAATTTGAGAAAGAAAGGAAAGTACACAGATCTACAGGAATGATGCAAATATTGTTCTTATTAAGAACAGAAGAAGTTAAGAAACAAAAAAAATGCGTACGCAGATGTTTATATGCACGGATAGTACTATGTAAACAACCCAAAAGATTACGTGCGCTGTAGTTTTCAGTCAGGTTTATAATTTAAGGTCGCATTGTTATCGCATTAATGTTTAATTATTTAAAGGTCTACTCATGCTTAGCTTCATTTTAAAAACCGCAAAGCGGTGAGTAGAGTCGAAATGATCAATGCAGTGCGCGTGTCTTGTCAAATTTAATTCTTGCTAAAGCAACTAAAGATAGATTAACCTATGTATGTACACTAATTTGACATAGAAACGTTGATCGGACAATGTATCGTGAACTTGACAACCGTTTATATATATATATATATATATATATATATATATATATATATATATATATATATATATATATATATTCGGCCCTTAAAAAAGTTTCGAATGAAATTTGTACTTAATAACGATAATACCACTTTTCCACAAATAAATCATGCGTATACGTACGCACGTGTTACTAATGTTTGTGAACTTTTATTTAGATTATTTGATTTGATGTTTTATGAATGAAATTAATATAATCTTGATTATTTTATTACGAATATTATATTGCCTCGTTCGTTTCTACGAATTTACCACGACTTGTCGATCAATGTTATGCAATCTCAGTATTAAACGCTGATAAAACTAATGCATTTTACCTGCTGAACTGTTTTATATTTTTTATTTTTCTACATTTAAAACCTATATGTGCAAATATTTAAGCACCCATAGTTTGTCAATGAGGATGACGGGTTTGAAAAAATTGTAGGTTCTACACAAGGAAGACGTTAGCATCCAGCCAGACGGAATTAAAATTTTCTAGTTCGTGCGTTGCAAAAGATATTATACCGGTTACAATGACAGCCGAGGAGAAAGATTTAGATCTTGAAATAGCACATCCAGAACATCATACGTTAACATGGTTACACAAAAGTGCTCCTTGCTTTGCTACAAACGGATCTAAGGTAGACGTGGAAAACATTCGAATCAAAAGTAATATATATATATATACAGACGACAAACCAACAAAATTTGTTATGTTCAGATTAAAATAATTTATGAACCGAGCACATTCTATTCTACGCTTGTAGAAAAATGTAAAAACGCAAAGAAAAGGATAACATTTGCGTCGTTATATTTAGGCACAGGAAAATTAGAATCTAATTTAGTAAGTGAAATGTAAGATTTAAGCAGTTAAAGATTTGATATTATAATTAATAATATTTTCATTGTACACAGGTAAACGCTATAGACCAGGCTTTAACCGCCAGTAACGGTAGCGTCGAAGTTAAAATTTTATTAGATTTTATGAGAGGCTCCAGAGGTAAATTGAATTCTCGTAAAATGTTGGAACCATTACTTAACGGAAAGTACAGTCACTGTTGCCAAATTTTCTTATATCATACACCTAAACTTCGTGGACTCTTAAAAATGATTATACCAGATCGCTTCAATGAATTGGTAGGACTTCAGCATATGAAATTGTACATGGTAGATAACGATATAATTATTAGCGGGTAACTATCTATATTTGAGTTCGGAAGCTGAAAAACTTCAAAATTTTATACAGCTAACTCTCGTACAACGTGATTTCACTTGAATCACTTGAATCAATTCACTTGAAAAAATATATTTTTGTTTGTCGCGTAGCTGTTACGTCTATATATAGTCTAGAAAAATTCTATAAATTTCTTATACATATTTATATTATGCCACATATAACGACTTACATAATGTAACATTTTTACGAAATGGAATGTTTGCGTCGTACGAGAGTTACGTGCATCTTGTAAATTTCTCAAATTTAATATTAGATCAGTGCACAATTTTACTAGATGAACTAGATGATTAACTTCTATAGCGTTATCAATCTGGATTCTGGATGGCTTATTTCAATTTTATATAAAATTATTTCTTGAAAATGATCGTAAAATCTCTATCTTATTTTCTAGAGCTAATCTTAGTAATGATTATTTTACGAACCGACAAGATCGTTACTTTATAATCGAGGATTGTAAAGAGCTTTGTGATTTTTATGATAAATTAGTTGAAAAAGTGGGAGAATTTAGTTTTGTGCTTCGACCAGATGGAACTACGGTACTGCATTCTTCTATGAAAGTCCATCCGTTTAAAGAGCCAACAAAATTCATCGAAGCAGCTGCGCGCAGCGTGAAAACTTTGTTTCAGAGGGAAATAGAAGAGCGTTCTGACCTTAAAAAAATAGGTATACATATTTTTATGAAAAATGAAGATAAACTGAAATCAAAGTGAATTGCTTATTTTTGTAGAACGAAATTCGGACATAGATACATGGATATATCCTTTGATACAAATGGGCCAACTAAACATTCATCATGATAGTCTGGTAACGTTGAAACTTTTGCGAACAGCTCCACCAGGTGCAACGCTAAAACTAGCCACTGGTTATTTTAATTTAACTTCGGAGTACAGCGAAGCAGTACTTAGACACTGCCGAGGAACCTGTCATCTTTTAACAGCGCATCCAACTGCGAACGGTTTCTTTTGTAAGTTTGTACTTTAAAAGGGAATGAAGATTATTTTGTGGCCGTAACGTACAAACGTGTGTTGTAACGTAAAATTATATTTAGCTGCAAAAGGCGTTGCCGGGGGTATTCCAGCAGCCTATACAAAAATAGAAGAATCATTTTTTAAATACTGTGACAATTTAGGACAGCAGAATAGGGTAACTTTATGGGAATTTATTAGACCAGGATGGACGTATCACGCGAAAGGACTTTGGTATTCTTTACCGGATCAAGAAAAACCTTGTCTTACACTTATTGGATCTCCTAATTTTGGTAAAACTTGAACGTAACGTAACGTAACGTTAAAACGGTAAACAAATGGTGAACGAAACAAAAAAATTCATTACAGGTTACAGATCGGTGAAAAAAGATTTAGAAACCCAAATTGCTATTATGACTAGAAACATACAGTTACAAAATGAACTGCAAAAAGAATACGAACGGCTATTTTCGTGCGCGAAACGTGTAACGAAAAAAACATTTTCCGAACAGGATAGAATCCCTCCTGCTTGGGTATGTGCTATCGTTGTTTTATTTCGATACTATTTTTAATGTTATAATGCCTATTGAATATCTATCGTACATAATTGAAGTAATAATTTATAAATAAATAAAATTCATTCGTGCTAATTCGTGCTTCTAACGGAAATCATTGTATGAAGTAAAAGTGACAAGAAAAATTGAACGATTAACTTATAATCTCTTGATTTATCATTTATCTTAGTGAAATCTGAATAAAAAGATCCTTTTCCATTAATAAATTTTCCATTAATAATTTATTGCATAAATGAAAGCTATGTGGGTTTAATGAATAAAAAAGTATACGTTGTATGTGTTTATACTGACAATAATTATTTGTTGATTGACATACTATTCTGTATGGGACGTGGTAAAACTTTACGGTATTATGTTTGTGGCGTTTCATACGTAACGTCGGGAAGGTGGAAGAAGCAATTCCAATTAGAGTGCAGAAATAGTACAAAAGAAATTGTTCATAACCACTCGGAGTAGTCATTTCAAGTTCACTATTAGGAGCCACAATTAACGTGACTCTGGAAGATAATTACTTCGATGACACCTTTCACAAATGATTGAATCGGTTTTGCACTAGAGATTTCCAAAAATGGCAGAAAGTACAGTAATAACTTCCTCCACAAAGTTTTATTTCTCGTCGATGACAAATGTTTCTTCTTTGACGAAAAATTCTATTACTTCCTCTTCTACGTTCTTTGAATCAGAATCTAATTCGTCGGTATCGATACCTAAGGAATGATTTTCGATTGTATAATAGCGTTGAATATCGGGAATGTAAATATCGGGAAAGGAAGATACTCATTATTAGAATACAAACCATTGCGTAATTCTAATCGCCGCTTCTTCTGATTATTCCATTCTTGTATACGTTTCGAACGATACTCTTCGAACGCTTTCATCGCTGCGCAGCGTTTCTCAATTAATTCCTACAAAATAATGGTATATTAATAGCTGCATAATTTATATAATGCGTAACGATTTAACTCGAAGCGTATGTATACCTTCGAAGCACGTGTTAATCGCATACGGTCTTTGCTTTCGAATTGTGCAGAATATTTCTTTAAATTTTTCTTAATTTCTTTGATTTGTTCTGCCGTGAGTAACGTCGGTGGCCTAGGTCGCCATAATAACTGATTAAATTGATTAAGATTGACTCTCTTTAAAATACGTCCTTGGAACGTCCATATCCAATATCCGTTATCCACGCTAGTTTTCCAACTAGAAACAGCTGTTACCACGTACCTATGATCAAATAAAGTATTTATAAACAATATCCGTGATGCGAAACATTTTGTGGATAGACGCAGAGAAAGAAATTTTTACCGTCCGGTAGGATCCCATTCTACATCGGATGTTTGATAATGGTCAGTCGAGTTCATGATGGTAAAATCATTAGTATCGATAAATTCTAAAGCTCCTGCCATGGTCGTCAACCCAGCGAGGACAATGAATTGTCCCGATGGCGACCAAAATAGATGATTGCAAGCCTTTTTTTCTAACTTCTCTGTTAGGTAAGATAAATATTTAGCACACGCGATGTTAAAATGGTATTAATACGATTGGCACGATTCGTACGTATACGTTACGACTTACTCAGAAGAGCTGGTTGATGACCATATCGTACTTCGTAAAAACTAACGTTAACACTTGGAATTTCTCCATGAATAATGGCAAACTTGCTTCCAACGGGTTCCCATGCGAATGCGTGGATTGGTTCCTTTATCTCAACGCTATCGACTGGAATTTGTTTCTCTCTCATATGAAAGATTTCAAAGTTGTACGACATACCCTGTAAACAAACATATGTATCCGATCATAGATACGAAAGGAACACATCTCATTACGGTCGCTATTTCGTTTAAGTACCGTGTATTTCTGTTCTGTCTTCTCTTTACGCTTGGCAAAACGATCGACTTTCACACAGAGATAATCCCCCGATTTCTGCCAGTAAATTTTACAATCAGCGACGTTAAACAAATTCTTGTTACGAGTTTCATTTCGGCTGAAATCAATACGTTATAATCAGTAACGCGAGTGATTTATGAAACAACAACAATATACGTATAACATAGTAAGTGAATTACTTTGGAATTTCAAGAAGTGTAACCCTAGCTGGTACATCTTTATCCTCTGGCACCCAATAAGCGAGAATATTATCCGTAGGGGACCAACTAAAGTCTCTGATACCCGGAATTTTGATACTTTTCTTATCCAATAATCCAAATGACTGTAACATTGATTTCTGACGTTAGTAGATGATTACAATTTCATTTATAATATTAGAAAGAAACGTACAGGTGTTTCGTAAACGCTCAAAACATCCTCTCCCATGCGAGCAAGATATTTATCGTCATGTGACCAGCGGAAAATGGGCCAAACCGAAGAACCATCTGCATAAAATTCACGTTTTTCTTGACCAGTAAGAATGTCCCAAATTACAAGACGTTTTTGATCAGAACCAAGATCAGCTCGTGGAGTATACGTTACTAAATAACGTTCCTCCGGTGAGAAATCGATACATTCGACTCCCTTCTGGCTAAATCTAGCTTGCTGCACGAATTGTGGTCCACCCCATAATGCAACACCCAATTTGTGGAATGTCGCCAAATACGTACCTAATGGAGACCATTTAACGTACGTCTCCGTCCAGCGCTGTTGAAAATAACGAAATTTTACATTAAATAAATAATAACCACAATTTATATAATAAATGACAACGTACGGCACGTTCTTCGAGTAATGTTGGTTCAGGAGCAGAGTTTTGCCAAACTTGCACAGTGACGGAGGGACCGTTACCGGAAAGTACACAAAATTGATCGTAAGCATCCGGTTCTAAAAGATAATAGTGCAAATCGGTTGCAGCTTTAAACTCTTGCGGTTTCGGAGGTTCCCAATCATCTGGAATCTCTTCAAACTTCTTAAAGTCGGTGAATAAATTTACTTTGAAAGTATGTTGCTTGTCAATTTTGTAATTATTTACAGATTTAGCAGTTGCTAAGGCATTAAGGGGATTATTGTACTCTAGAAATATGTACCTGAAATGAAATGCAAATTGTACATGATATCTAAAATAAAAGGATACTCCGGATAGTATAATATGATTGGTAAATGTATCTACCCCTTTGTGTAACCATTTTCATTTGTGGGATAATATTGATTTACTATCGTGCCAAATCTGGCTAGAACTTTGCTAATGACCGATTGAAGTCGTTCTATTCTATGTGGTTCGACCTCGGGAACTCCATCAATGACAATTACCGATTCCACTCCATCTGTCTCTGACGGTTTTTGTTTCAAGATATCACCGAGAAGTTCTGAAAATAATAAGAAAGCCTAAGCACGTATGTTTCATTTCCGCGAGAGTTTTTCGTTTCGAACAAGTATTACAGAGCAATAGTTAATAGAAAGTTTGTTTAATACAAGTACTCGTGGGTTTCTTTAGGTTAGGTATGCATGCCACATTTGCGACTACACGTAGCCATGCTTTCACTCATCATCGGATAGGTTTTGTTGACTATCATTGAAGAAAATTTATGCTTACCTTCGTCAGTAATATCATCGACAAATCCTTCGGGATCGCTGAAATTTGGTTCCTCATCGTCGTTAATAATATCGTCGTTATTTTTAACATTATCCTCATTTTGAGGCGTTTTATCCGCTAACGTTTTCTTCGCCATCTTGGAAACCTCTGAACTAGCGCATAATGAATCACGTGAAAATGGCAGCGAGTTTTCTGCATTCAGTGTAATCTTAACGAGGTCAAAGTAATCAATAATTCTTCTGTATTTTAACGCGTTACACGTTTATTGCACCTAATAATTGTGTTTATTGAAATTTTTTAATAGATTACACACACCCACGCACGATTAAGAAATGTAGAATAATATAAAATATTTTACAGATACTTGGACAGTCTAGAGATAACAGAAATTAAAAGTGTGCAATTCGTATAATTAAGAATAAGCAAGACCTTTATGAATTGAATTGATAAACGACTTACTAACAAAGTTTCTTACGATACAATTTATAAATCGATAACGTTTATGATAACAAGGGAACATACTTACTTTTCGCAGTACGCTGAAATCCTACGTTATTAGCAACAGTTCATAGATTTTAGCTCTTTTCGGTTGGATATTCCTGTATGTTTATGTTTCAAATACCGGTTAACTTGACCATTGATTGCCGTCAGTCGTACAACTTTTTATACAGACTTCTATTTGTAGTATTCCATTTATCTACGGTAGGAATTTCTGTACGCGCGTGGTCATTCGGAAATTATAATTGATTCGCTGTAATTTTTTTACTTCGAATCGAACATTTGCAGGTTCGTCAATGTAATATTAAGAATATCTATTGTTTTGCCAATAATGCGTTTAGAGAGTTGAAAAGGTTTTCTTCGCTCAATTGAAGTTTAAATACTTAATTTTACCGTTTTAGGAGGTAAGAGAGAGAGAGAGAGAGAGAGAGAGAGAGAGAAAGATATATAAGAAAGCTATAAGAGAGAGAGCGGGACAGATGATGGTGATCCTACTCTAGAACCCGTGGCGCCATCTCTGTAAAAAGTGCTCAAACTGGTCGCACGGCGTTATCGACAGCGAAGTGAACTACTCAAGAACCGCTGGCGCCATCTTTCCGGATAGTACTGAAACTAATGACCGACCGGTTTCAGCGCCTCTCCAAGAGACGGCGCTAATTCTCGAGTGGTTCACTTCGCTGTTGATAATTATGTGCGACCAGTTTGAGCGCATTTCACAGAGATGGCGCCACGGGTTCGAAAGCAGAGTCTCCATCATCTGTCCCGCTCTCTCTCTTATAGCTTTCTTATATACCTTTCTCTCTCTTATCTCTAAAGCGGGAAATATACAAAAAATTGCAATGAAATCAGTGACAAGTATACAAGAAAATACAAATAAAACTATTGAAATATATAATGTGGATGGAAATATGTTTCCCTACGTCGCTGCTAACAATATTTATGAATGAAAGGCTTCGGCAGGCGTGCATATTCTGGTGCATTTCGATACGTGTAATTCTGGTGATACCTCTGTGGCGTTGCAGAATCTGGGGACGCCATCGGATGATACGCTGGTGCTTTTCGATGTGTTATGTGATTTGCTGTGTTGTCTGGGTAGTTTTCAAACAGTAATATCATGCTTCGTGTAATAATTCGGGTTAAAATACTTATTTCTTGAAAATAATGAATAAGTTATTAACTTCATCGATTAAAGAAGTTAGTGAAAGGATAAGCATCGGCAATGTGCTGCCTTCAGATATTACAAAAGCAGCTATTAAAGTAGTAGCAGCTATTAAACCCTTAAATGCTTATATCACCGTTACCGGTGAAACGGCGAAAGAACATGCTGAAAATTCAGATTCACGGTTGAAAAATTGTGGTTCACTGGGAGATCTCGATGGAATCCCCATTGCTATTAAAGATAATTATTGCACAAAGGGTCATCGAACGACATGCGGGTCAAGAATGCTTTCAAATTTTGTTCCCACCTACGATGCCACCGTGTATCAACGTTTAAAGAATGCTGGAGCAATATTAATTGGCAAAACTAACCTCGATGAATTTGCTATGGGTTCGGGTACTATTGACTCTTATTATGGGCCAACGAAAAACTTATGGAATTCGGATGTATTAAGAAAATTCTATTTTTGCAACAGTTGTAAAGGAGAACTTACCGGGCAGTCTGTAGATGCAAATTCATGGCATATAACTGGTAGATTTTGTTAAATATTTTTTCTTTTTTTTTGTTACATCTCTTTCGTTCATTTTATTATATGTTTCAGGTGGTAGCAGCGGCGGTTCTGCTATAGCTGTCGCTAGTGGTAGCTGCTATGCTGCGATAGGTTCAGACACAGGAGGTTCGACTAGAAATCCAGCATCTTATTGCGGTTTAGTGGGATTGAAGCCTACGTACGGCTTGGTGTCGCGTTACGGACTTATTCCTCTTGTAAATTCAATGGACGTACCCGGCGTTTTAACAAGGAATGTCGACGATGCTGTATTAATTTTAAATAGCATAGCTGGTCCAGATGAAATGGATTCTACTTGTACGCGAGAAGAATATGTACCAATCGATACATCGAACGTAACGGATATTAGTAATCTTAGGATTGGAATACCTAAAGAGTACAAAGAGAGAAACTTGAGTCCAGAAGTGGAAGAATGTTGGAATAGAGTTTCTCAGTATTTGGAAGAAGCTGGAGCATCAGTTTCGATAGTGTCGTTGCCGCATACTAATTATTCTATAATATGTTATGCAGTTTTAAATCGTTGCGATGTTGCTAGTAATCTTGCTTGCTACGATGGTATGCAATATGGTTATAGGGCAGAAGAATGGAATTCCGTACACGAGATGTATAAAAAGACTAGAGCCGACGGATTTGGAAAAGTAGTTAAAGAACGTATATTAGTTGGAAATTATTTTTTATTGGAAGAAAATTATGAAGAATATTATGTTAAAGCAATGAAAATAAGGCGATTAATTTCGGAAGATTTCGAGGCTGTATGGGATAATAACATCGATCTTCTGCTCACTCCTACCACTTTAACAGAAGCTCCAAGGTACAATGATTTTATTTCTATGGATAATCAGACGCAATGTTCAATCCAAGATTATTGTACTCAACCTGCTAATATGGCAGGTATACCAGCTATTAATGTGCCAATTAAGCTTTCTAAATATAATTTACCATTATCTTTACAACTTATGGCACCTCCCTTCAAGGAGCAAAATCTCCTTACTGTAGCAAAATGGATCGAACAAAGAGTACAATTTCCTAAACTAGAACTGAAAGATATGTCTCTATTAGAATAAAATATTTATATATCGGTGTTATATGATTTTCTATACTTAACGCACGCATAACGTGTCTCACTTTACTTTACTTAATCAATAAATAACTGTTTATCCACTGTTTATCGAAGAATTAACTTTCGTTTACACGTGTTTACATATCGTGATTATTGTTCCTAAGGTATTTCGAGGATACTAAGTAGCATAGACAGTCTGCAACAACGACAATGTTTTGACATTTCGAAACCTATTGTCCCCGAGAGATTTGACGGAGAGAATTAACAAAGATCTGAAATATTTCAAATAGTAAGTTTATTTTATTATTCAGAGTACGGATAGAGAAAATAAAGGCTCGGGTTCGTATCATTTGATACTGCTCTAATACGAATCGAATCGATCGCGGTGTTATCGAGAGCAGCCCTTAGATAATGATGCTGTTGGGAAATGTTTGAGAAATGAATATTATATTCATTCTTCTATGAAGAAGTCGTGGTATTATGTCGGGTTGCATTAAAAAGCTTTTCGATGTATTCAAAGAAATGGGAAGTGAAAAATTGGAGGATAGGTATTTGAAAATGTAAGGGTAACGTAAGGGTGGTCTCTGGAAAACAGGGTTGGGCACAGGGTGTAAAGAGCGCATGCGTTGACCCGGCCGAGGGCTGTCGTGTCGCTCTCTGCCGACAATTCAGTCAGTCGACGCGACGACCTCGAACCGTCAATGTCGCGGGTCATGAATTTCCTTGAATTGGTTCATCTTCGTTTTCTACGTTAGTTAATCTCTCTTTATTTTTGTTATCCGTCGGCCGGCTACTCGACGTGTCGACACTCGGTGTGTCGTGTACGTGGAACAATGCCGAAGTGGCGCGGTTTAAATCGCGGCCGAATTCGCGCCGCGATCGGCAGTGTCGTAGTTTGTACGTAAAGAAATATTCCTGTGCCATTAGTGTCGAAGATCGAGCTTCCGTATTCTTGCAATTGTCGTGTCGAATAGTGTAGGCGCGTTTTTGTTGCGCAGAACACGAACGATTGGGAATTAAAACAGGTGTGTGCGAGAGCCGGGGGTATTTCAGTCGAACGTGAAAGATTTCGAGGTAAATATTCAGCGAACAGACGAATACATTTGTTTATTTGTTATGTGTAATTATTGATTGGTGTAAAAGATGATTTCGATTGTATAATGCTAATCGAGCGAGCAAGATAATTAAACGCGAGTTTTACTATTTACGATTTCTAATGTGTAATGTATTTTGAAGATGGCGCGGGTCAATTCTTCGATTAATAATGATTAATACAAAGATTTGAGCGTAAGAGATACGTTTAGTAAGATTTGAATTATTGAAATATTTTTTCTGATTATCTGCTCGCATTGCACTCTGTTAGATACAATTAAGCTTTATTAATTTTCATATAACGTTCAATTACCGTTGCATATCTTTTTCATTTTACTTTCTGCTTTCGCTAATTCAATGCCAATACTCTCTACCGTACGTGTCGTGAACGTAAAGTTTCGAATTCTAGAAGATGCATTAGAACAATATAATAGTTATATATCTGCGTGCACAATGATGCAGCGGACATACTAATTACTGAAATGAACCAGCTCATATTTCGAGAGATTTTATTGCACAATTTAGAGGTTCAATAGAAACACCGTAATTGTACCGTATCGAATGATTTTACAATTATTACTTTAAATCATGTAACTTTGACGAGTAATTTCTGTTCATCTAAAAATAGTCTAAAATAGTGTTTGAATGTGTGGACAGCGTCGAAAATTTTGAGCAAGATATCGAGAGCTCGTGATGCGCACCCTTGTTTTCATTCGTATATTCGTGACTCGACGGAGCCAATAATGGGCTCCGTCAATATTAGGGTGTACGGAGGGTCGGAAAATGTTGCTTTTCCACACATCCACTCTCTTTCTGTTTCTCTTTGTACGACATGAAGCGTGTACTCATTCGTTCTATTTTGAGGCTATTGATCGGCTTTCATGCCATATGAGAATATAAGGTTTCGAGGGAAAGTTACATCGCGTTGCCTTTACGCTCGACCTTAATATCTTTAATCATGATCGCTATAAACTTTCCCAAGGATCTATACGTTCTCATCTCGCCTACTCGTGCATCGCCGTGTACGCGATCACCATTTTCTTTGGGTCCGTTTACCCGTCGCGGTAAAAGTCGACAAATTCGTTCGTATCGTTCGGAAAATGAGAAAGGAACGCTCGGAATGCGCGTATGTACGTTTCCCGCGGCGCAGATGATCCATTCGTGGTTCAATTGGAATACAAAAGGCACGTTTACGGACAATACGTATCGTCGTGGCTCGGAACGGGTACGCCCTTTTGATACGAGTCTCGCGACCAAGTACTTACCTAAACTCACTGTCACTGATATCTTTCTCTGGTTACAATGGACACCCTCCACTCAGCAGCTTGAATTACGACGTTGCGAATGGGTAGACCGAATAAATGCCACCCTATCTTTCATCCCCTTTTCGCGTATCCCGGTAAAAATCTTGGCGAATTCCAGAATCATGCAAGGTGATTTATTTTTGCAATATCGGTCCTTTACTTTGACCAAGAATATAAATTGCAAAGATCGCGCGATTTTTGCCAACTTCCGACAGTGTGTAACAGCGTTTTGTATTTACGCCAACTTCATGAGCTACACCAATCTCTCTCTCTCTCTCTCTCTCCTCTCTGTTCGCTGACAATGGCAGCCCTCGAAGCGGTTTGAATTACAGTATCGCCAACCGGTTGGAGTGGATAAATGGTACCTGATCCCACTCGGTTTGGCACGTGATGCAAAGTAGGGTCAAGGAGCTCGGTATCTAGACAAAACTAAGACGTACAGAGTTAATAGTGCAACGACCCTCCTCGAGGTAACACTGGTACACATCAGTGGGAAGAGATCATCCGTCGCAGGGAGGAGAGAGATAGTTACAGATGCAGAAAGAAAGGAAATTGGAGCAGCAGTTTCTCGAGTGTTCTTCGATTGATTTACCGTGTGCTTTTTCCAATACGTATCTTTTAAGACTAATACGTAAAAAATCTGTTAAAAATTTCCAATCGTTCATAGGAGTCTCTGTTTTATAGGAACTTTACGAATAATTACAAAACTAGTCACTCGAGATATTTTTGCAGGCTTTGCATAGACCTTACAATTAATAGTAACAACTGACGATGTATCTCTTTTTCAGGAAGGAAGAAACCACTTTTGAAATCGATGGGCAGTGTAGTTGTGAATCGCAGTGTCTCGTTTCGCGGTTGTGAACTCGGCACCACGCGGAGAAATCGTCCGAAGAAGTAATCGTCGTGAGCTGTATTCTGCAAATTAGCGAGTAGGTAAGTACCACGACGACATCGTGTTTTCGACAATTTTCTCAACGACCTGTCGGAATGTCGACATTTTTACTGAGATTTTGTGCAACAAGAACCGGAAAGATGGAATTATAATGCCCGGTATTTTTGAAAGTCTCAAAAAATGATCCAAGCGGTGTTTTATATGAAATGCCAATACTGTATCGCGATAGTCACGATGGAGTGTCAGCGTGGAAACTATAAATTTGTTAAGCAAGATCTTGAGATTGGTGAAAACCGAGCTAGGACCAACCGATCTTCGGCTCAGACCACAAGTCTAGTATTACTTGTTCGCTAAATACAATTCCATCCGCTCATAAAATTCCTTCCGGCTATATCGCGTTTCGAGCATGGATTGCCGTCTTGTCGTAATCGCAAATTATATCGTACCTTCGTATAGATAGGAAGAAGGTTGTCCGAACGAAGGAAAAATAAAGTCGTCACATCGTTCGATCTTCATCATTTTCTTCTTATTATACACAGCGAAGAGGGTCGAGGTAGAAGATGGCATTCGAAACAGGTGAATCGCGAATCCGTACGTGGTGGAAAGGCCACGCAGATTGAATCCCGAGAAATTCAATGATATACAGCAACGAACTGTAATTGACTGAAGTATCCATTCTATTTGAACCGAATTCTTGTTTTAAAACGAATTAGCATTCCATTGGTGTAGACCGCCGACGCGCGTGGGTTATCGCGAAAGCGTACAGATATTCGCGATGTAAAGGACCAATCGTTTGAAAGCCGACTCCCACACACGTGAGTACACCCTCGCGTTCAAGTCGAAAATCACGGGCGTCATTGTGGCCTGTAGTTAGACGATGGACCATGTAATTGATCAACCCCTGATTCGTCGAAGGCCAACCAGGCCAATCAACTTCCATTGATTCACTTTGGACTCGTCTCTCTCGTGGCAACGATTCTCTGAAAGTTACCCTCGGATAGAAACCGGGGCTAATTTTGGCCGGCATGAATCGGTGTGTTTACAAACCACGTCAGGGAAAATATTTTCTCGTCATCGGGGTAGTCGAATGGCTTAACGGGGTTGCTCGGGTCCGTGGGATTAAAAAATCGAAATCTTCTTTTCTTCGACCCACTCTGGCAAGGGGTGCAGTGGAGTGAGACATTTTTCGTCGTTAATCGATTAAGAGTACAGGTAATACGCGTGTAATGTAAATGAACGAAATTCCATAAACGATAAACGACAATTTGTGCACCCTCGCTCGATATATCCCGTCCCACCCTTTTTAACATGGAGCTACGATAATTACTGGGTTGCCAGCAGATTGAACGGTTCCTTTGCCCCTTGAACCGCATTTACACGGATCGCGTTCATTTCACGAACGAACCCCTGAAATCGAGTCTATGCCGGCGTGCGTCGAAAATAACCACCCTCCCCGTTGGTAACTTCGCTCGATCGAGCTCTTGACTAAGGGATTTTCGCGGCTTCTATCGCTGCGAGTAATTTCGATTCCTCTCGCTCGAGTAGTCTTCGAATTGTGTCCAATTGTTTTCCTATCGTTGTAAACGTATACCTCGTCGGTGTTTCGTGCAGTCCGGTAATCGCGCGTTAAGCGTGGGCTTGTAAATCAAAAGGGCATCGGACCGTGCTCGACCCGTTTGTTTCGCGAACACCGTAGTCATTAGTAGCTGCGAATTTGGGCAATCAGTTAATTATAACGTCCAGTTGTTTGCTTTGATACGAGCTGTTCTTTTGCTGTTCTCTGTTTCCCACTTGTGTCGAGTAATCTATCGATTTTCATATTTTTTTGTACAGAATTCGATCCTTGCTGTCGTGTCTCATGATTTAGGCATAAAATGCCATTGTGTCATGTATGCCGTAATCGTTTACTTTTTAAGAACGGAAGTGAACGGGGTGAAGGGTCGCGATTACGCCCGGCAGAAACAACGCTGATAGATCGTACGTCCCAAGGGTGTAAAACACTCCCTCTCGAGAGGAGTGCCAGTATATACCTCGAACGAGTGAACAAGCATGATGCTGAAGCGAGCCTGTAGCGTTATCTAGATACACCATCCCTTTAATTATACCCTCCACGGAAGCCGGTTCAAGGTGGCCTTTTTATTATTTCCCCGTAAAGGGGGTTGGGATGTTATAGCCTAAATTTCTACATACCGATCGCGTGATTTTATTCAAGATAGATTTATATGAAATTCATCGTACAGAAGGTTGTCAATGTTGGAAATAACCGCCGGATATTGTAAAACGGAAGCTGGATCGACGAGGGGGGTTAAAGTTTATTGGTAGCGTGCTCGCATATCGAAACACGTCCCGGGGCTGACTTAATCGTGGGAAAGATGGATGGTGGATTTTTGTGTCTGGATAGAACACGCTGTAATTCCATTGACCGAGCCGGGAGATGGACGGGACGCGTTTTCGGTGGTTTTTGATCGGCGACCGTAAACCAATACGCGGGTCGATTCGTGGTCGCCGGCAAAAAAGTAATTAATTTCTTGCTCGTTGATCCGTTTCCGCTCCACGCACGCAAGATATGTGGGTGTACGTCTGTCTGGCGAATGGTAATTTCACGTCGAAACGCAACCAAGTTCTGGGGTTTGCTTCATTTATTCACTATTTATGAGTTAGATGGATTTTTTTATTTTCTCCATCACGCATTTACAGTGCTATGCATTGATGTCGCTCGCGAAGGATGCCATAAATTGCGAATAATTGAGTCTGTCGGCTCTTTTAGGAGACCTCGAGTTTTTAGACTCGCTGTCGCTTCGTCGCTGACTTTATCAACTGATTGTTCAACTGTAAAACAGTAAAAACTGAATCAGTCGATTCACGAATTAAATGAAAAAACTGGGAAAAGAATATAGAATTTTTGCGTGTATCGTAAAGCTAATTAATGAGGGTAGGATCGATAATTCTATCGTTAAATGCACACGATACAGTGGCTTTCTCCACGATCGAACTTGTCCGTAGCGGGATGTCGGAGAAAGAATGCAACTGTGTCACCATTAAAACTTCACAAGTCCGAGAAGAAGAATAACGAACACGTCCCGCTATGGAACTTTTCGTTCTCATCGCAGAACCGTATTAATAATTCAACGACGATAGGAATTCTGTCTTCTTCGTCGGTCGAAGATTCGCTGGAAAATAGTGTACCTACTAGTACCAGTTTCCCATTAACTTGGACTATCTTTCAGATTTATTCGTCAGAGTTTCTTCCTCGTTAGGGTTCTCGCGCATTAAGATTCTTCGTATCTACGTTGACACGTAACAAACACGTAACGAAAATGTAACGAAATAGTTTCTTCTTTATTAGTTTCTACAAGGTTTATGTAAAGTATTCGCATGTAAGTTTATGTAAAGTATTCTTTCCCTTTCTCGTTCGCTTTTTCATTTGTTTCGTTTTGTTACGAGAGTTTAAATAACTTTACATCCACGGGTATCGATAAAATAAATTCTCACAAAGTGCGAGCTTAATGAAATTTCTGTGCAACTTTCCGTAAAGGTTTCTTCATCAAGCATCCCCCAGATTGACACAAGCGTAATCTAGCTCGATTAAAACTTGGGAGTTCCACGTAAGACGATACGCCTTTGTGCTTATGTGAATATTCAGTTCGAGACTCGGTTCTTTCTTATTTCCCGATTCGCGTAACTCTTCTCTTCTTACTCGACGACATCGTAATTTGTTTCTACTCACTTTGGAACCTCGAAATTTGGGTCACGTGAGAATCACGATTATGAAAATTGACTTAAGATTTAAGTACTTAATAGGAAGTAATTACTTTCTTGAGAAGGATCGACGTTAATAGACGGCGTACGCATAGAATTTGCACAAAGCCCACGTAAATCATACATTCGCCTACGCTCGACGCAAAAACGGAGCCTAAATTTTCCCTTCTTGGTTGTCATCTTTTATAACGAGTTCTCATTTGGAATATACATTTCTTAATAAACGAAACCATAAGTGTTAGATGCCTAAATAATTGAAAAGCTAAAAGGAAAAGATCATAAAAAGAAAAAAAGAAAAAATGGCGAGTGGCATGGTCGGGTGGGCCTCCATGTGCCCCGGGCCAACGAAAACTCGTTATCAGTAGCCGAATCTGTGGTCGATATCCACGATAATGCTTGCGTCGACTGGTATGACGCCGGGGAAAAGGTAAAAAGAGTAGCGGGTGGAATGAGGAATAAAAGGGAATGGAAAAGGGAGGGTGGACAAAGGGAGAGGAGTGGAAAAAAAAGGATCGCTGCGATAGTCGTATGGAGCCACAGGTATCCGAGGACCGTGCGATCCCCATTCTACCAGCACCCTACAGGTCGTTTCAGGCGTTCACCCTCCCTTCTTGTTCCATTCGAGGTGTTCCCCTTTTGGTACCGCGTTACTGTCGAATCGCGCTCGCCCTCT
This sequence comes from Xylocopa sonorina, assembly GCF_050948175.1. NCBI lineage: Eukaryota > Metazoa > Arthropoda > Insecta > Hymenoptera > Apidae > Xylocopa > Xylocopa sonorina. Next base: position 2,324,927 of record NW_027490090.1, on the reverse strand, counting down.
GTCCCGCCCGTTGCCTACCCCATTCTGTTCATCTCTGTCGGTCGGTCGTAAAGCGGCTTAGGGCTAATACCCATGGATCAGCCCGGCACCGGAGAAAGAAGCTACAACCGTAATCGTATGGCCACGATTTTATGGCCACCTGAATCGTGCTCGTGGCGTGTCGAGGCGGACGCGAGTTTTAATATTTTCTCTCCCTTCTGCCTTATTCGCGTTCGCCTTTGTTTAAGGGCGAGCAGTGGGGATGGTTCTTTCATGTTGGAGTTGTTGATTGGTTCGATGTGTACTTTAGTTATATACATATTCAGGTTGTGCGTACGCTTAATCGGTGGGTGTAAGGAACGAGACTGTGTTTCAACCGAGGGAGGGAGCTAGGGTGAAATGAAAGGTGTTTGAGAGGAAGATTCTTATAAATTCCAAGGGTGCATAATACTTATTGAAACGAGTGGGGGACGATCGACAAGCTTTGATCGAGAAACCTTGTTTTATTGACCGTTTTAACAGTTAAATGTATTTATCATCGCTCGTATTGTAATAGCAGGAACGTGCAGAGGTGCGATCGATCTCAAATTGAAGAGTCTGCTTTCGCGACAAGTCGCGGTACTATTTCGGTTTGATAAACAATGGGGAACGGTTGTTATTATTGTTTTGTTTGTAATGTACTTTAGAGTTGGAGGGAATTTGAGTTGGACTGTAACAAACTTTGTTATTGCGTCTGCCATAGAATGCGTATTGTTCCTGAGACATCATGGCACGTACGTCTAACAAGCTCATTCGCATTGCATTTACATTTACGAATACAAATAATAAAGGCATAGGCTAAATCGAATTTAATGTTTCATCGTTTGTTGGCGTACTTTTGTTGTGTATTAAAATTGCGGAAGTATTGTAGAATATAGCACGAGAAGGAAAATTGAGGTAAATAGAAGAAGAATGTTCCCGTTTAAAGGGAAGACGTGTCTGTTGATACTGACAAGGGTACGCCGCGCTTCTTTTTATGCCCTGCCTGGCTAAAGGGCACATGTCTCATTACACATGAACGTTCTTTTGAATGGCCTGGCCTCGCCCTAACAAGAATACGCCTCGATGTTTCAGAAATTTACGTCGACAGGCACTTTTTATTTATTTTACCACTTTCGAAAAAGCGGCCGTGATGGATCATTTTCAATGTACAGTTGTTATTACATTATATTATAAGAAAATATCGTAGATACGTGTCTCCAGAATTGAAGCAAAAACGGAAAAGTTAGCAAAGTGTCAAAAAGCGTAGATCAGCGGCGTTGAACCATAACCCATAATCTGTTTTCGATAGCATTGTGGCAGTGCCAGGCACTAGCGACTTCGTAGGTGGTTTCGTTCTGCACGCGAGCGTAACCCCCATTCACTCGGTCCTTAATAAACTAGCGAAATCGCTTTAAAACCCAACAGTATTTCTAGCGAATCAACAGTTCCACTCTTGCTCGGTCCTCCTTTCTCTCTCTCTCTCTCTCTCTCTCTCTCTCTCTCCCTCTCTCTACTTAACCAGGCAACCGGTTATCGGTGTCCTCGTTACTCTGGTGGAATAGCAGCGTATGCGCGTGCCACACCACGTAGCAACCCCTGTACGCCCTGCAACCCGCCATGGTATTGATCCACGAGCAGAGTAACCCCCATCCCCCGTAGTCTATCGAGTTCCGCCCCTGCGGGAGTAGGATTGTGGCGATGGTAGGAACGGTGGTGCTGGCTGATATGGTGGTAGTGCAGCTGGAGGGACTCGAACCCGAACCAAGAGCTCAAGCTAAACTGAACTATCCCTACCTGGCTGGTTGGTTGCGAGCCAGTCTACCCCCGTCGTACTGCTGACCGTTTCGCCTCCGTTCCTCCCTTAGCTTCTCACGTTCATCCGTGCACACCCATGATGCGTATAGATGTGGAATAACGTTTACGTGGGAGTCGCTTTATGGACACGCGTTTGTCCGATGGTGGACGCCGTTGCGTGCCGGTGTTTGCTTGTATGTAATATGCAGAACCAGCCACGCAGAGCTGGCCGGAGGGAAGCTTGGTTGTAGTGGTTCAGGTCTAGATGAGTACGTGTGAATAGTTTTGTATGCGCCTCTTTTATTTTTTTCTCTTTGCGCGCGTGTCCAGCGAAAGCACCATCGTCAGCCTCGTTCCTCTGTACTCAACCGTCTCTACTTTTCCGAATGCGGTCGTACATACGCGGCGAACGGGAGATCGCCGATATGCAATATCGGCGGTTAACCGACTCGTCCAAGGGTGGAATTGTGCCTCGAATAACAAATGGCCGGTATGTTTGGAGGAATTTCACCGGGACGTGGTAATTGATTGGCATTAGTTGGGACGACTGCTCTGCTTTGATCCGGTCAATTTGTGGACTTGGTAAAACACGATATCGGCCGGGTTCCGTATCAGTTTTGTTCCAAATATGTATCTAGGTGATGGACAGCCTCTGATAGTTTGCAGCAGACAGCTCCCTGTGGTTGCTCCGAGTTTACCCCGGGCTTGTACCGGTAGTTTCCGTCACGTTAAACTCGAGCACTCGGACTTTCGTTACTCGGAGAAGAAACGTATACCTGTAGCTTCTATCCGATCTTCTATTTCGTAATGCAAAGTGTTTAGTTGATCCGCTAGCTCTCGCATACTTGTCTCGCAACAAGTACATTTGGATGCAACGATTTTCGTTTGTGCGTTTCCAATCGTCCGAACTGATCGATCGCTCGGTAAAAACCACTCGATTCGCAGTACCACCCCAGTCAAACGCCAGTGAAGAGACGCGAGAAACCATCCGATACCGAAACCGTCCATCGCTTCTCCTCTCATTTTCATTCGTTTACACGCCTTTCATTCGCGGAATGTAAAAGAGGGGTGGAAGTCAGGGCCGTGGCGCTTGAGCAAGGCTTCCTTGTCATCCCTTTATCGCGCGGTCGAATTCTCTGCGACTCTCTTCCTCCTCGTGCCATCCCCACGTTAGAGTAAACAGTACTCAAGCCTTTTGTATTACCTTTCATGCCCCCGCTCCGTTCCCCGCGTCCCTTGTTCTCTAAGAGTGGATTCACGAGGAATTTTTTTTCGGGGGTTAAACGCATGCCAGAGGACACATCCGAGCTTCTCTCCTTTCATTTTTTTCCCCCTGTCCTGCTCTCACCGGGGTCTCCCGTTCTTCCTCTTCTTCGGACAGTATGACAACGTGAAACGGTTTCCCGTAGGGCACACGAGCAACGGGTAACCGCAACGGTACTCCCTACGTGTCGGAATTATATTCATCCGTCGACTCGCCCGTGAACCCAATTAACTCCCTTGCGGCCAGATATCCGTGGTTCACGAAAAAGTGCCGGTAAAGAACGCGGCTGTTCGTACCGTTCCAGGGTACCGGGATTAGTTCTCTTTTTCACTGGACGCAAGGGTTGAAGGTACCGGTCCGTTGAGAGGTCCGCAGGTTAAACCGGGCAGCGCTATTACTCGTGTCTAATCGCGAGCACGAATGCTCGTCATAAAGGTTGTCGACATCGTCTGGCCGAACCAGTTTCAGCAATATGCCCGCGTATCGAAAGAAAAGTTAAATGGAAGCGGAGATAAAGCGAATCCGTGGTGGTGATCGAAGCGCAGTCCGGTTTCGATCGATAACTACCGGGAGTAAAATTGGAACGACGGATAACGGACGTTCGGCCTGGTTACACCGCGGATGGAGAATAACGGGTGTCCCGTAGCTAATAAATCGGCTTCTTCGTCTTCGATATGTTCCTCGCGTGGGAGATAAACCCCCGTGGATCGTGGTAATATGGATCCCAAAGTCGCCGCTTTCGAAATGTTTCGTCGCGTGTCAAAACGATTCGTCTTCCGGTCGAATTAACTAATTCTACCCTCGCCTCGTGTCGCGCTGAAAAATGTAAGAGGATTTCGCCGCGCTCGTCGCGTCCCGGGTATTTTCGTGTTTCGTTTCGACGTGCAACCTGGAAATATTTTTGGACGCTGAAACATCTTGACTCGTCGCAATAATTTAGAGGACTATGTCTGCGTGTCTGCGAGGAACAGGCGGAGGAACTCGAATAATCGATTTTTGATCTGTTATTGGATTTCCACTTGGTTGAAGCCTCGCCTGTTTTCTCACCGAGAGTGATTCGAAAAGGGAGTCCCTTAAATGCACACCGACGAAAATACTCTTGGACAGCTCGTAAAAATCTGAGGGGAGCAATTTAGATCGAACGAGAAAGATTTTAGAAGAATATTAGATGGAACATTGCGTCGGCTACATTAATCGGGAAACAGAAATGATTGATCGAGAAATGGATTAGATTTGATGAATGCATTTAAAGGATTGCAAATTATGGAACTATGGAGCATCGTTGAAATCTTCTGGAAAGTTGAATAAACGATTTGCGCCACCAGAGGTGGTAATCCGTCGATTAGGATTATCCAAGGATTATCTTCCTTTCCCATCTGCTTCTGTTCTTGCGTTCCAAGGAATAAACGTGATTGCCACTCGAGTCGTTTCGTTCTCTTCCGCTTCTCAACTGCAAATTTCGTTTTATTTCGCAGAACTCGCTACCCTAGTTTTCTTTCGACGCTCTTGCGAAGCTGCACGAATAGATGCGTTTATGATACAGGAGGAAGATGACTTGTGTTAGGAAATAAATCTGAGCTCACGTTTACCTCCTATTTTCAGATTTCATCGATGGCTAGAAAAAGTTTCGGATTCGAATTTATTTTGAGATTTCAATTTTATAAATTCCATGGAGAAGAAACACCTCCAATTATCCTTGGCGAGCTGTTCGATTCTACTTTTAGTCGATGGGAGCCGTCGTAGTCGAGGCAAAGATCGCCCAGGGAAATAATGGTGTTGAGTCAACAGAGGCGTGATCAAATTCACGGACACTATTACCGGCTGAAATGAAAATGCGTTCGTGCGCGGAAATCCATACCGCGAAGCTCTCTCAGTTGGAAGGATAAAAGAAAAAAGACAAAAATGCGAGACACGTCCGCGATATGTCAACAAAATGCGAAGCCGAATACAAATTGCATTCCTAAAATGGCTCATCGGTGAACTCTGGCTTCTCTGACGTTTCGCGTTTACACGACATTTGAATCGGTTTTAATCGGTTCTGTGCTCGAAGACTGGCAAATTTGCTGATTAAATTTGAAATGAATCGCTTGGAATCATAGAGGATTGAATGAACGCGCGACAATATTAAATAAATTGTTTCTTTTATTACATTGATTTTATATAGAATAACAGTTGGAAGGAAATAATAAACTGGCCCTGGTCTCCCCTCTGGATCATCCAAACATACGCCGTTGTCCAAATATTTTCGTTACCAGCCATATGTAACGTCAATCTTGGTATTATACCTTTGGTAAATTGAATCTCCGGCACGATCGAGCAAGTTCTCGATGGTTTCCCGACGAATTCGTCTGGAAACCGGCTCGATGTGCTCTTTCTTCTTTGCGGTAAAAGTCCATTGTTTCAAAGGGTGGAATCAGTTGGCGATATGGCGCGATCTGTCGTTTTCGTGACCGAACAGATACGCGCATTGTCGATTATTTTTATCGTTATTGCCACGTTCTTCCTTCGAGTTACACGTATCCCGATGGCTGCGACGTACTCGAATAGAAATTGAATGAAATTTTACGGTGCTCGAACGGTCCTCCGTTCGATAGGACGGTAACGTCGCGGCACTTTCCACCGGTAAATGAAAAAAGAATCTTTCGTGTGCAATTTACATCATATCCTGGTAGAAAAATAGTTAGGCGCGAAATCGAGAATGAACGCACGTTCAAGACGAATGTTAGGTACGAACGCGAAGAAAAAGATAGAAAGGACACGGACGGCGAAAGCGGTTGTCCGGAAATAAGCCTGCGAACACGTGCCATTGTGATCGTAGCAAGCTTTGTCGAATTCGTTTTCGAAAAAGCAACGAACGCGGCAGCTGAATGCGAGAAACGAGACCGACAGAATGGTTCTGTCGTAGAGTGGAGAACCTCTCTCTCTCTCTCTCTCTCTCTCTCTCTCGTAATACTAAATCAATATCTGACGGTGGGGTAGCTTGGCATATAGGGTGTTTCGAAAGCAACCAGCAAGCCAGATATCGAACGGTCATTGACATCCTTTTACGTACGCGGTACAAAAATTGAAATATCAAAGACGTCACGCAGTGTCTGTAAAAAAGTATTGAAATTCCCGCGTTTCTATCGCGTTACAGTTTCAGGATTGAATGAAATTTATGAGAATGGAATCTAATATTCGTCACAGTTTTGAAAAGTAGAATTTCTATGGGAAACGGGTGGCGGGGTGAGTCATGAAACTGTCGGTTGCGTCACGTTGTTAACGGTGAGGTCGATTTTTGCAAAGTAACGGAAGGAATTAACGAGGTTGCTCATCAGTTTCTGTCTAATAAATCAATTTCACCCGATCGCAAAGGGAAGAATGCGAAATGACATGCTGTAAATGATGAATATTCGTGAATATCGATCGATTAATTTTTAATTAGTTATACACGAACGTATCTCTATCGACTATATTCCGTTCGTTTTGAAAATAATCGGTGTTTCGTTTCACCGCAAACAGCTACCCGTAATTGCAACACCTAATGGATTGCTAAGAATTGTTCCGATCGCGCACGACAGGGACAACGTACGTTTCCATCAGCGTTATTAAAAAGTCCCGTATCGCATCGTCGTCGATGCGAACGCAAACATAGCTGTAGAGCGGTAATAGAATAACGGAAAGGTATCCGGAACTGGAGAGGAAACTGATAAGTTTCTGGGACGAACGAGGAGGAGGGAGCCGTCGACGAGGGTAGAGGGTAGGTAGAATGGCGTAGGTTGTAAGGGCAGTGTGTTCGTCACGTGCCGAGTGTTACGTGGCTCCATTCAGCAGCGTTGATATATACGCCCCTTATGGATCTTGCCTGAGAATCATATTGTTGGACGTTCAATCGTGATTCGTAACTGAGAAATAAATGCGCGGCAACTTACGTGGTTTGCGCATTGGGATTTTCTTAAACCGAGCTTGCAAGGAGAAGACCGAAACACGCGAGCATTAAAAATATTAGCGAAGAAGGGGTGAGTTCGCGGTATTGCTAGTGGGACACCCTGTATCGGAGACACTTGGTATTCGTAGCAAGTACACTTGGCCACCCTTCTCATGCTCGTGCAGTTAGTCACCCTGTTCTACCCTCGATTTTCCAACCACCCTCGTCGCTTACTATAGGGTGACACGGAAACACGAACGAAACGAGCGCACTGCCGGAAATTCAACGGTGATTGTGTCACGATTGGGAAAACGGGTCGAGAAAATAAGAAAGCGCGATCGTACCTGTTCGTAGCCACGAATCCGATTTTTCAGCTGTCCTTTCGAATCCGTCGTTTTACGTTGCGAACATAAAGTTGGAATAAATAATCGATTTGCGCTTGATTTGTGGTGGCTCCTTCGTCTATCGCCATTGTTCTCCATCCTTCCGCGCACAGTTTCTCCTTCTGCATCGGAAGGAACGAGGTTAAACGAGTCTTAGGGAAATTCAGGAAAGCCCGATTTCACCCTTCGATCCTCTCTTCGCATGACCCACCCTTGGCGCACTTAGGCGCATTCTCCCCTAACCCCGTTTCCACTCGTGCTGTACGTACACAGGCCGTTTCAAAAGGCCGTCTCCGCGAGAGACAATGAGAAAAAGAGAAAGGGAGAAAGGTAAGGTGATACGAGAAGAGAGTTGGTGTCTGGTGTAATATATTGGTAGAAAATCTGATATCCAGGAAGTTCTCTTCGAGAATTACGCAGAACTGGCTTTTGCGCAGCTAGTAATTTTTCAAAGACATTCGCGAGCGCAAAGCGATCGCATCTTTTCATTCCGCGAGCAGTTGTGATATTCGCCAAGCAATTTTCGGCGTGCAGGTGTTCGACGCCCGAAACGAGGGTTCGGGGCAGTTTTTCACGAATCTTGGACAAGGGACCCACGTGGCTTACGTATCGGGCTCACGATGGCCCCGAAGGCAGCAGGTGATGCCTGTAGGTTCACCTGGACCTTTCGGATTTCAGGCGTTTCCGACTTCATAAATAACGAGTTTCCCCCCGCGGCCTCCCTCTCGACGCGACGTTTCCCTGCTCCTATCCAAAACGATATCGGCATTAATCCATTCGCTGTACCTACGCACTCGAATTTATCCAACTCTGTCCGATCCTTGAATCGACGGAATGAGAATTAACGATGCGTTTCTATGAGAATCAGAATTAACTACTTTCGACTCCGTTGGGATATCGTTACTTTCTCGTCGTCCGCAACGAGAACTGTTTTCCTCCACGTTCTTTTCCCTTCTCTCTATTCAGTTTCAAATCGAATCTCATGGTTTTCCACTTAATCTCTTCCAGAAGGATTTAACGAAATAGGAATCGAATGTTCCCGGTATCTTATTTCCCTCCCCGTTTCCTCCGCAATACGGAACGATTCATTTGGACAAATAACCAATTATCTACGAGGAGAAATCTTTTTTACCAGCGATTTCTATTCGATTTCTAACGATTTCTATTCAGCGTGGAATCGCTGGACGCATTCGTTCGATCGCATTTCACTTTTCAAACTGTCTTACAATACCCAGTGCCTTCGGCTCACGTTCGAGTCATACGGTTCTTAGACGTATCGCGCGTACACGAGCTCCTGTTATCTTTTAGCCAGACAAGGGTGTCGGGCGCGGGTACGTGAAACGTGTCAGGTCTCGCTAAACGGATCGGTGTTGTTCATACGTGGCGAGGTTCCTTCCATGTTGTTGCCGTTGCGTCGATACGTCGTTCGCGTATGGTCTTGCGGAGGAACGCGAGCACAGGCCCAGTCTTCTTGGCCTATGCAGATGCGCAGGAACGCTCGCGTATTGCTCGCCACCCGGTTTTTACCGTGCAACGACAGCTGCTCTTCGAGGCCGCGTTGCGTTCGCCACGGAGACGAGGGGTCCAGTTTGTTTTCCGTGGACTATGCTTAACGAGCCCATCTGGAGATCACCAGGCTACTCTCGAAGAGGAGAGAGGAGCCACGTTCCAATGCACACTGATAGCCTTTGAGAATAATATCGGTGTCCCTTTCCATTTTAAGGAAAGGTGGTGGGTGTGCGCTAATGATGGAAAATAACCACTCTTTCGTTTTCGACCATTCGAATCCCCCCACCTCCCTGCTTTCGTACAGAATTTCATCGACTTATCGGAAATGCATCATCCGCGCCGGCAGCGCGCTTTCTCGCCACTCTCCACTCGAGATAAGGGTTGAAGAGGAGGCCGAGGAGGTCGAGAGGGCTCGAGCAGCTTAAGAATTAGCAAAGAGCCTTGCGGTACCGATAACGCGAAACGTATCCGCGGTGGAATCGGTTGAAGACGTTAAGAAGAAATGACCATTCCTTTGTTGAAAATAAAAGGTTGCATTATCGGATATTTTTATGATTTCTGATAACCGTGACGAAGGACTTTATTTGCACGGAACGGCATAAAAAATGCATGTACGAGCTTTTTTTTTACATTTTCTCCTCCCTGTATTCTTTCTTCTCGTCAGCAGACATTCAACTTTGATCACGTTTTAAAACCGAAACATCTGCTCCTCAAAGAGGGAGACGAGTACGACTCGGTTTAATTAAAATCCGCGAGGATTCATTGCGGCTTTTATATTAAAGATACCTCCTAGGCTCTCTAATTGGACGCCAACGTCGTTAATCAAATATATACTTTTCTGCCCGTATAGTCGTTGACGCGAGTACACGCCGCTGTGCTTCCTGTAAATAGTGTTTCGTTGGTTCCTTTTTCCCGTCGTTAGAATGGGAAATTTAGGTCGAGATGAGAGAAAAGTGAGAGTTGGGTCGGAAGGAAAATGTTCGCACTCGTACCGATTCGATACCATTAGTGTCTTTTTAGGTGAACCGAGGAATCGAGGTCAACCGAGGTGGAGAAACATTTACCGCGTCGGCTTGGTAAACTTCGACGAGAGATAAAGAAGTCGATCACGTCAAATACCAAATGCAACAATTACCATTTATTTAGGCTACCCTTAATATCTCATTTTAATAGGAGCAGCTAAAATAAATAATATAACTTTGTGGGTCCCAGTCGTTTCTAACCCGATCTGACGTCGGCAGGCGGCAGTAACCCTGCTAGAATCGAATCCTACCTTGAGGACTCTTGAAACGAGGGGACTGCCCCCACCACAGAGGGCCCGGCGCAGGGCCCGGTCAGGTCTGCCGACATCGTTCCAGTCTCGCCTCCTCTGTTCTCAGTTGTCGGCGAACCGGTGCTGGGACTACGCGTGTTTCTTGCGTCGGTTCTGTTATTTATCAGTGAGTGTTATTTACACGTTCTAATCTCGCAGCGAGTGCATCTATCTGTGTTGGATACGAACAAAGGTGAGGTACGTGCGGCGCAATAAAGAAGAAGAACAGATCGAGACGAAAACGCAGAAACTGATGAAAGTTCGAGAGCTTTAGAAAGACCTCCGTTCGTCGCGATATAAAGCGTGTATTTTAGCAGGGAGATAGAGGATTCCAATTAATCTTTTCAACGGAACTTGGCCCGTAGTAACGATGTCGTGTTGTTGCCTACACAGGATTTTTCCATGGTTCGTTTGCTCGAATTCTTCGTCGAAATTGCCGTCCTACGTGAACGCCGCGTATCGGGCAGATACAAAATGTTGTTTGCCGTTTGTCAGTGGATTCCTCGAACCGTGTATCGCTTTAGACCGGTTCGCCGGTGTATTCCCCTGGCTTCGTTCTTTCTTCTTTTTAATTTCGCTCGGAAGTCCGTATCGCGCGCGCGCGCGCGCGTGTTCCTGGATTCGATTGACGCGGGTAGATAACGAGAGTGCGCTTTTGCACGCTATTTGGATACACCTCTGTTCTACATCGAACGTGGATCATTGAGATTGTCTATTAAGGAAACTTTGGAAATGACGAACTTCGAAACAGAGAATAGATTCGTTTGATGTCAGTTTTTTGAAAATGTAAGCTGTAATCGTGGTAGAATCTCATCGAAATTGGCTCGAGGATTCGGTTACGCCCGGATGCGTCCAACACCGTGCGCTCGGAGCATGTTCGCCGGTGAAACGCTATTATTCACGGTCCACTTCAAGGTAGAAATCTTCTTCTAGGAACAGCAGTCTGCATCTGCCGGATGACAAACTAAAAGATGCTAGAATCGTAGCATTTTCATCCTGTTGTTTCTTGCTTGCACGCGCACACGCACGCACATTCGCACGAATGTACCACAAGTCCGGTGTTATTCTTTCTCTCCCCTCTGTCGTTTCATCGTTATCATTTGCGTATCTCCATGACAGGATTCGTGTCTCCCCCGATTCGTTCGCTGAGAAATTCTCTCTCTCTCTCTCTCCCCCTTTCTGTTATACAGAATTATCCCAATGGGGGCACACACGAGTGGACGACACGAAACGGAAGCGAGCAAATAGCAGCGGGACATTTTCTTTTTCATTTAATATTCCCTTTTCTACGGCAATATCCGTCGTGGGATCCCTTGCTTTTTTACATTCCGACTCCAACGTAATATCCAGCTAATTGAAAATTACTGGCCGCAAGATTATCGGATCGTCGCGGATAAAAAGAAAGACAGTCATCTTGAACGAAATCAACGACAGAATCGCTAGCCGTGAATTAATAAAGAACGATCGCCTTTGCAGGCTAAACGGTTTACGGTCTAATCCGTTCCATCCCTCCATGCAGCGAACGGCCGTTCGCCGAGAACGGGGTGGACGGAAAGTGTCGCGCTTTTAAATTGTGTTTCCGCATCGGCAGTCGTGTTTCAATGAATAATTGCTAAGGAACGGACGGGCGAACGGAAGTGGAGAGGAAACACGATTGGAGAGGAGCGGCGTGCCGGCTCGGTGTTTCGAGCGGATTCGCGTACCGTGGGAACGATTCCGCTCTGGATGAGCCGAGCCTTCGCGAAGTCGAGGGCCGTGGAATGTTCACCGGCAACTTCTTCCCTCAGCCTCGTCTCTCTCGTTCTTTTAATACTCCCTTTTCTCTTGCTCCGCCCTTCTCTGTCTCTCGTTAGATCACGTCGCCAGGTCCAAGCTGATAAACGTCGCGAAACATCCTCCTTTGCTCTTTATTGGAATACTTTGCGTCACTTTCTTCGTCCGGGTGTCGTGGTTGTCGTTGTTCGTTTCTTCCTGATTACGCGTAGCCTCGTCGATTCGATATGGGAGTATCGAAACTGTCGGTTAATCGAATACGTCATCTTCGCTTCAGCGAAGGCGAGTTCGAGTGGAAGTTTAACAACGTTGACGCATCTCTTAACGTAATTTCACGATTTATCGCGGTCGATACGTGCCGTATGTGCTGCGAGACGCGAACAGGGGGTTCGAACAAGATGGTATCTACTTATTTAATCGGGAATTAAATAATCGAAACGGAGGGAGCGGATGCCGAACATACTCGACGAGACAAGTTGTCGAACGTTCGGATAACTGAGAGGAAGCTGACGCGCGTTTCGATAATCGAGATTCAGCCGCGTGTCCACGTATTTGCATGCCGCTTTATAGGGCAATAAATATTTATTAGAATTTACCGCTGCCTCAGCGATGCACCTACGTGTTCTGGGATACGCGCTACCGAAAAATCGATATGTACCCGAGTGGAATCCGGCCGAGACTTTCTGCGCAGTAAGAAGCACCATTACACTCGTTCCTTTTTTCCTCTTCTCTTCTTTTCTTTTTTACTTTGTCTTACTACTCTTGGACGTATTACCGAGTGAGGGTAGACTACGCGACTATAACAGTACCTACGAAGCTTTCACTGTTGATACTTGTACTCTTTCCGAGCAGCGAACGAATAATGTTTATTACCTAAGATACAATCCAATGTATTATATCGTTACATGTCACAATCGTGATTACGATATACATGTATGACAAGGCAAGGTCTTAAATCGTGTCGCGTACGTTCGTTCACCCGGGAAGGAACTATTGGTTGGTGTGAGGGTGGTGAAGCAATCTTTAGAGTAGAACGGGAACGCGAGAAGACAAGTACCTTAAATGGCCCACGGTACTTTTGCTTCGTTTCAATGCCGCGATGAGAATGTGACGCAACCGGCGCGTTATCCATTACCCTGGTATCCTTCAATTTTAGCTCGGTAACATCGCGTTGCTTTTAGTCGTACGTCCCGACGTTTGTCCATTTGCATTTACGTCTCCCTTTCTCTCTCCACTTTGAATAGCTGAATTCCGTTAAATACCTTCTGTCCGCGTCATGGACGAACGAGAAACGTCGCGTGTGCAATTAACTTGGCTACGCGACGCTTTCGAAGGCACCGATGTTTCGAATACCGAAACGAGAAGACATTTTTAGTGAAATTTTCTGTAAATTCTGGCATATTGTATTCGAGAAGTTACTGTAAGGAAAAGAAAGAAATCGGTCCGCGGTTTTGGCCATTCGGTTTCGACGAAACGGTAAAAAAGATTGAAACTCGGATTGGTATGACAGCGTGATGAACTCGTACAACAGGTTCGTACAATATTCACATTCAGCGAAGGTAGTACCACTCGACGCGAACTATATCGCACGTCATTGTGCGTCACGTGCACCGCTTCCTGCAATCACGGTGCACGTCTGTGCAGTTTAACATCCCCCGATGGACACTAATCTTCCGTTTTGAATTTACGGTCTCCGGAAATCGTTCGTGTCACATCGTGCATCGACCGAGCCGCAGGTGACATTTAATATTAGCATCTAGGTACATCTGTTTCGATCATGTATCCGCTTAGATTGGCTGGTGATGTTAAAAGTAAGATGGTTGTAGAGAGGCTTTCGAACTATCAGTATTAGCTGCTGCGAAGAAGGAAGAGGTTTGGGCACCGTTCTCATTGTCGTGCCAGTGGTCACGGATCGTCGATCCTTCCGGTCCGGTTTTCACCGTTAAGACTCATCCTGAATGCTCTTTCGTGCGAGACAGATTGTTCAAACGCTTATTGTTCTCGTGCGACATAAATCAAGCAGGTTGATCAAGAACAACACTCTGATCGTGAATTCGATCGAGCTCGAGTCCACTCTCGAAACGAATTCGCAATAGTGTACGATAACGATTGTGTAGCAGTAGGCGTAGAAACAGTCGTCGAGATGTAACCGGATGGAGAAGGTTGAGCAAACAGTCGCTTTAACCATCGTCGACAAAACGGCGAGGTATTTTCTCCCGTTTCTTCTGCTTTCACGTTAATTAGCCTACCCAGCCGCCTAATTATTATTACGTTACGTTTGTATCTGGCGGCACCCGCGGTCGCGAGTTTCTCGCACGCCCCGCGTTCCTTTCCGGTTCATTCTCTCTGGCTGCGGCGTAGCGTTTTCGCGGAGACGGGAACAGTCGCATAGAGAACTGAAAACTCTTCAGGGTGTATAAAGGAAACCCCGTCGAAAGAATCGGCACCGCTTTTTCTTCTTTCAACTGGCGGAGCTTAAGAGTTATCTTTGTGACTTTTATACATTTCTTTTAGTACGTTTCGAATTATAAAACTATTAAGCTCGTTTTCCATAGGTTCGTTTTACTTGTCACTTATAGCTGAAAAAGCAGCTGGATCTGCTTTCTATGTACTAATCCGTTTAGCAGCAAGTGGCTGCTCGTCACTCGATTAAATTACTAGACGCGTCTAAACGAGCCTTAAGTAGGGATGGACGCGCACCATCTTCCAATGACTCTAATTTATAATACTTGTGTTGTATCTATGCATTAAAATCTACATGAACGTTGTACACCTCGTCGCGCGTAATAATAATGCACCTGTAACGAAGAATAAGGAAACTCTATAAATTTTCCAGGGTATCTCGGTACACGCTACTTAATGTTAGAGTACGCGATTAGCTTCGCTGAACTTTGGCAATAAGGCAGTGGAATTTCGATGCGATCGATTTTCCTTTGCATCCGAGTATCGCAACGGGAACACTCTACATAAAAGATCGAACTTCCGTAGCTGGGTCATAAAGAGGGTGTACGGAAAGTTTTCTTTGTACGGTCTGCCCTATTTCCACGACTGTACAATGTGGAAATATACATATATAGGTCGGTAATTAATTGTTAATGGTGTACTGGGAATAAGTTGGTGAACTCGGCTATTTCCAAAGTTCGGAATGTGTTTCGTTCCTCGTTGCCGAGCTTTTGTAGGCACGTATCGGTATCGCGAAGAATCCTGGCCGCCCCGTTTCTTCGGGAGTAGCTTTGCTCTGGTGTTCGATCGATGCGTCTTTTAAGGGATGTTCGCTGTCCATCGAGTAGGATACCGTAGAATGGTCCTGCGGTGGCTCGTAAATACAAATTACACTGGCTTTATCCTCCGGTCCTATCCTGAGGTGATAGCCACCTACGAACGCAACGGGGCAATCTCGGTGCCGGTCGGTATTCTGCACACGGATTCAGCACCTCGACGTGGATGATTTCAGGATTAATGGCCTCGCGACATTCGTAATTTATCATCGTCCTCGGTAGATTCGCGTAACCGGCCGCCCTCTTAATGAATGCATTTACTCGAAGAGAACGATGCCGTAATGGTCTCGTTGTCACGATGGATTTAGAATGTCCACCGTGGTGACAAACTTATATCCACCGAAGCGTTAAATGTTTCCAATAATTACGAAGATGTAGTAATTAACAGAGCAGATATAACGCTGCGTAATTCAGAGTGCATAAAGGGAAAGCCTCCGATGCAGTGTTGCGCAGGATTTCACCCTTTGTTGTTTTTAATCTTTCGCCGTGCCACTGTACCGTGCGCGGTAATTTCGTCTTTGTCATCTCTCCTCCATAATCAGATAATCTACGGTTAATTAAAAAGTGACTCTAATTTAATCGTAGCATATTATGTATGTTTTGACGTAACGCGAGAATATCGTTGGGTGACTGGGAGGGTGATTCATTCGGAGCGATAACGAAGATCACGCGAAACGTCAGGTGTGAGAGAAAGAGTGACGCGTGTGGGAAAAAGTGTTGCAGATGTTCTTGTCGTAGATCGTACGGTTCGATGAAAATGTAGAAATCATGGAAAACTTTACTTTCTCACTGTTATCTCTACGATCTGTACGAAAACGAGAAATGAATAATTTATTATCAAGTGTACAGTTGTAGAATCGTGCGAAGAAGTAAACGGAAGGTTACAGAATCGAACACCGAACGGAGATTCCTAGTAAAGCTCTCGCGACTGTTTAAGCAAAGATGTAGAGTGTAACGTAAATTTCAGATGGTCCCTTCACTCATCCCGGCGATACAAGCTCCGTGAAGGACCACTCGGAAAAATGAGCGCGGCCGTAGAAAACGGCGTGGAGGCCTCGAAGCCGGCTGGCGTTTTCTCGAGGGCGTTCGCTAAACGGGCGCAGCCCTTCGAGGAAGGTGAGTCTTGCGGGAAACGAATGGTACGGGGATTGCCGTGGTGCACACGGGGCTTCTTTTGGTGATTGGTCGTTGGTACTTTGTAAAGCACAATAACCTAGTGGATGCGGGAGAACCGGCTTCGAAAATACCCTCCAGTCCGCTAACAAATGGCTTCTAAACACATTGGTATCGTCTCTAGTTCCCCCATACTTTTCTCTGTTTTATTCGCGTTTCATTTTAACCTTTGATGCTGAATTAACCTCCTGTCTCTAAAAATCATCTCCACCTTTTCATTTAGAAATTGTACAAAACTACTGCCTCGACTTTACTTTGTGCTCCCGACGTATCGAATAGGTTTCATTTCCCGCGGAAGATCGTAAAGAATAGTCGACTGTGTCTGTATGGCCGCGTAATATCGGACTATCCCGTATGTCAGAGTAACCCGTTCGCGGTTTCGTGCTGGTCTCATAGCGACCTCGTGCTGGAAGCGCACTCGACGCGCTCGCGTGTTTGCACATAGACCTACATACATACCAGCTGAAGGGGTCGCCGTAAGTTCACGCAAGTCCCTCGTGTGCTTTAATGCGCATACCTCGGTCGTAACCCGATCCTTTTCATGGGCACCTTACCTACGCAGAAACGAGAAATTTACGATCCTCGGATCGATCTCTTTTGCGTTGATACCAGTTTACTCTGTTTCATCTATTCAAGTCCGAACGAAACTCGATTCAATCGATTACCCCGTAACTTCCTTAATTAAAATAGATTTAATAGACGTCTCGTAAATTTTTATCCCGTGGAAATTGCCAAGTCCCTTCGAGCCAAGTTAGTCCTCGGACGCCCGGACGAACGTTCACGGTGGTTTCATTTCGCTCCTCGGTCGGCGAAACAAATAATTCACCGGGTTAATCGCGTTAAGTTCACCCTGCTCGCGTCTCGGACGACGCGCGCGTTACACCTTTCGTCGAGATGTTGCGCGCAGTCTGGCAATTAAACGACTAGATAAGAAGTTCTGATTTAATTAATTTTCAAATTCGAGCAATTACAGCGCGGAGGGGTTGGAGATGGGGGGGGGGGGGGGGGGGAGATTGGTGATGAACGCAAACACCAGCAATTGCTGGACTAACAAAGTTGCGAGGGATCTTTGCCGCTAGTTTAGTTTTCGTTTTCGAACGGTCATAAAATCGCAGGTAGGACGATCGTTAGAAATCCATTTGAACGAGTCAATGGTTCTATATCAAAGCACACTCGAAAGTCCAAACGCGATCTATCAACGACGGAGAAGGGGGAGAAGGGTGGTGGACGTGGAACGGCGTGCTCTCGTATCTGCTCTTGTACCCGAAACGAGCTGCTCTCGCGAACTTGTCGATAACAGTTTGCCGGCACCCCTCGGGCCTTTCCACCTTCGCGCCACGAGACCCGTGCTCACAGAATTCAATTACAATCCCGTCGCAGCGACGAGTTCGACGAAGGTAATGCTAGATGAACGAGTCAGAATCCGTCGGCCATCTTGTCGACTCGGATCGAGCTGGGCATCCCATGAATCCTGACCGGGATAGTAATTTCGGGAGAGACGCGCCATCGGGGGTCGAAGTTACGAGCGTCGCGCAGCGTTGCATCACAGGTGAAAAACCAGCAGCATCCGAGAAAACGGTTGTTTTTATCCGAGGGAGTGACCGAATCTTTTGGATCGAAATGATCCGATACTTGTACACGTTACAGTACTACACAACTACTATATACTACAAAAAGGAAACATTGATCGTATATTTAGTTTAGGGTACCTACGTAATAGGTAGACATGAACCCTACAAGTGTATTCTATGTTAAATAAAGAATTATGGATTGTGGAAGCGAAGCTTGTATTTTACATTGTATTAATATTTATTCCAACGGCTACTTCTCACCACGCGTTTTCTGTTTCAGCTCTCAACACATTAAATCGCTTGAACAAAGAAGGCGAAGCACTTGCTCTCCAGGATGACCTCACAACGCACCCCACCTTGGCTTTGATGCGACGCATCCTTGCAGATGCACAGGTGAGGCTCTATAAACTAACATAGAAACGCTGCAGAAGGGAAAGGTGAAGCTGGAAAGAACGAGAATTGAATGCGAAAATATGGGATTAAAAATTGGGATCGTCGGTCGTTATCAGTCGCATTCAGACGACACTCGGGCCGTGCGAACAGACAAAAGAATTAAACCAACGGGGTGCGATCGCGAGATTCGATTTTTCACGCACGTGAACCAACGCGCGACGCGGGTATTATGCGTGCCTCAACACCGATCATAATGGATTAATCCCCTTTTGACCACGGAGCCTTCCATAGCCAGATACGTATTCCCAGTGGGACTCTCTGTCGCGCGGAAGAGAATGTCATCCATCACGAGGTCGTTCCGAGGCTGGCAGACGAACGAATTGTCAGATTCGTGTTCGACATAAGATAAGATCTGTTAAGAAACGCGAGACTTACCGTAGCGCGTGTTCTCTTCGAAGGCAGCTCCAAGTAGTATTGAACAGTCACTGATCAGACGACGCGACGACTCTACTTTGAAAGAGAGAACGAATGATTCATCGGCAAAATATAGAAGAAAAGGGGACAGTAAGGGATGGTAGGGAAGGATCATGCCCTCCTGATGTTGCATTTTTCGTCTAACCCTCGTCCGCTTCGGTAAGTGGGCGCATGAATCAGAATGAAATCTATACAGATTTTACCAGTTCGCACAGCGAGAGAAATATTCTAAACAACAATGCAAACAGCGTTTACGCGCGTGGATATGCGTAAGCACGAGCACAGAAACCGTATACGGGAGAGTGGGCTCTTTATTCGTGGGAGCATCGTGCATTTAAATTTTTATACTCCATTTGCACTCTAGGATGCATCCTGTGCATCGCAGCCACTTCTGAACCGCTGACTCTGGCGGAAACCACTTCCCTCCTACACGGAGAACCCCTATTTTCCCTGGTTAATATTTATTACTATGTTCTACGGGTGTGTACCTAAGAAACAAGCGTCGTGCACAAGTATATGGGTTATGATGCGCTACAAGAGCATAAATTCTCGACTTTCAAAGATTAGAAAGAAATTTTACGTGGTGAAAAATGAACGGGGTAATTAAATCGGCGTTCGGCGCGCGGAAAACCAAAGCGCGCTAAAACGCGCTAATTTATCCAGTTATGGGTCCGGCCGTCGCTTCAATTGGCGTGAATCACTTTGGCTTTTTGTTCGGCGTAATGCCACTTGTAATAACGTTACACGAACATGGTGACGAAATTAATTTCAACTAAAATTCGCGAAACGTCACCGGCCCTGTACGCGCTCGTGAAACATATCCACGACGAGTCCGCCGACGCGCGGAACACTCCGCGGAAATTAAATTTGCATTCCCTTATTTTTCCAACGGTGAAGCGAGTCGAATCAGGCCACGAAGAGAAAAAAAAACCACTCGCGGCTCTCCTACTCCCTCTATATATTCCTCCCTCGTGAATTGCTACAGGGAATCAAATGCGATACAAGCACCTCCACTTTGCGTTCCACGCTGCGCTACTAATTGTATTTCGATTGTTAGTTGCAGTTATTAGTGCAATGGTAGTCGTGACATTTATTTTTGTAAAATCTACGTTCACTTTTGACCCCCGCTGTATATGGCAGTCCTCCTATACTCGTTGCTATGTACAATGGAGAGATCACACCATAAATAGTTTCTCGCAAGTCCTCGCTCAAGCTGGATAATAACTTTCTAGCCTGCCTTTACTACCCCCACACCCAAAGTACATGCCAGCCAAGTAGGTAACCTCGCTAAAACGAGTCCACTATCAGGCCCAGGATGGAGTGTCCTTCCTTTCCTTTTTGTCTCCCTCCTCTCCGTCTCCTCTTTACTTTCCTTCAAGCCCTGTATACGCAAGATGTTTCAGGAAGTTGGCGCGTTGCACTCGTCGAAAGAAGCAAATAGTGTTTCGTTCTTTCATAAGTTCCGAGGTCTCTCAAAATCAGTTGAAAATAAAACTATTTCTCCAACGAACATTACGCCTCGCGCGAGAAGGTTCAAGCGTGCACTCAAAAGCGGACCGTTATCGGAAATTTACTACACAGTTTGCCTCCCCGGCCGCAGTTGCCCCGGAAAATTCTAGTAAAGCGTGAAATTTACGTATAGTTTGGGCTTCGCCAGTAATTTGTAGCCTGGCTTTTCTTTCCGTTCACGAGGCGCCGCGTTGCGGTCGGCCAAATTGCTTTCCCACTCTTTATCGAACGCGAAAGTTGCACAACCGCTTCCGAAAAGTGCCAACCTCGCTACCAATCGGTGGTTCTATTGCATTCAAAATACGCGGTCCTATCCAAGTATTCGATCGACTATTTTTTTTTTTTCCATTCATTTATATTTATCTGTTAATTAATAGTTAAATAGGAGGGAAACGTACAGCCAGCTAGGTTGCTGTCATAACTCGCCCCCGGTTAAAGGGTTGAGCGAGGAGAGGCGAGGAGATCAAAGAGGACGGCGCCGTTTGCAGGGCAAAGGCTCCGCGCGAGGAGAGTCACGACCGGCGAAACATTTAATTGCGTATTCGCGAAACGTACCGTATCAGCCGGTGCCGTAGCGTAGCCGGGTGCAGTGAACCTTTTCAGAGCGTGACAGATGAATGTAAACTCAACGCGGCCGAAATTATGCGCCCGTGTCTATAATTAACAACCGGCCGGCGGCGACCCTCGGCTTTCCACGTCGAATGCTGGTTCAGATGCGTCGCATTCCTACGAAAGTGGCACGCTCCTGTTCGCAGCTTCCACCAAACGTTCCCGAGCCCTTTGGCTCGGTGCAACCGCGGTGTAATCGGTGGATCACGCGAGAACGAGGTCAGTAGTATTTTCGGATCTAATTGGCATTGTCGCACGCGATAAACGTATAGAATATTTTATGCAACTGGATAGGGGGGAGGGTGGAGGGGATGAGAAAAGATCCCTGCGAATCGAAAAGAGGGAAGAACCGCCGAACAACCCCAACCCGGAAGAATGAGGGTAAAACGAAAGCGACGCCGAAGAGGCACGCGTGAATGGAGGTGAAGGTGAGAAAGAACGAAAGCTCGACAGAAATAACTGTAAGACAGAAGTGCAGGCGCCGCTCCGTAACCGCTATAACGTCCCAGTAATGAATGCACTCGTCGCGGCCGTTGGTTGGACGACCCCTAAAAACGTTCGCTTGAAAGAGGAGCTCGAGATTTAATTGTTTTCGCGATGCACGGCCGGGCGTCGTTTAATGCTACGCTTGCACGGAGTTACGCGCGTTAATTTGGAATCGCTTTTTAATTGCGACTCGTGAGGATTGGAAATGGCGGCGGCGACGATGGCACAGGGGTCTGGAAGCGCAAGTAATTTTCAGCATTTTTACAAGAAAGCCTTTGACGATGGCTAGCGTCAGAGATCAAGTCGGTACTAATTAATTGGATTAATCGCGACAGTCGCTATTACGCGCGTAGAGTTTTCGTTCAAGTTTTTCCTTTGTCCAACATTTCTGGATGGCATACTTGAAGCGCCGTGCAATGTTGATTGTGGGAAATGCAGTAGATGGGGTTCCTGGTCGTGTGTAATTTCAGTTTGACCTACATCGGGGCCTCCAGAAGAGACGTATGATTTAAATAGAATGGCGGTCCACGTTTCCTGTTGTTTCGTGTCACGCAGCCACGTCGCTGTTAATTCTGTGAGCTCCCTGCGGTTATGAATGGCCATAAATTCGTTCGTACTTTATATGTACAACCGTGCTCTTCGCGTGTTCTGGCTGGAATTATCGAGAAGGAAAGAACAGTGAAACGATATCGGAGAGCAACCCGAAGCGTTCCGATAACGTCGATCTCATCGACCGCACCACCGGCTCACCCCCAACTCCCGAACGCCCCTTTTATTCCCCATGAAGGATGTAATCTCTGAAACGTTGACCTATATGTCGAAGCAAACTGGCTGTGTATATACGACCGGCAGCTAGACTACACTCTACGTGCTCGTGCAACGACGCACATACGTACCTCGGATAGATAAAGCGTCCATTGTGATGAAGTTGCAGCGAGCTAAGCAAGCTGGGTTTGTCTGGTTGCTCCTCCGGTGTTTGCGCCTTGCACGGTTTTGTTTGACACCGACAGCTTGCTTAGTCGACGTCATTAGCTCCACCCTAACTTGATTAAGCAATTTTTCAGCAAACACATTTGCTTTGCCTTTAACATAAATACGTACGTAGAAGTTACGATGGAAGTTTCAGTAGCTGTTATAGCGTGGAACGTGCATGCGTACGCATATAGGAGCCGTGATAAGGAGAGACAACACCATCAGCAGCAGCAGCAGCAGCAGCAGCAGCGTAATTCAATATGAGTGAAAAATCGCAGATGCTTCAAGTAATGCATATTTCATGGCGGGTTTCACCGCGAGATGAGAATAGTATCTCGTAAAAGTCAGATCCATCACCCCACCTGACTCCAACGCCCACGTTCTCCGATTGTAATTATTATGCTAAGGATTTTCCCGATATTCTCAAAATCGCAGAGATACCGTACAGGCCCACTCGAACAGAAATGTATCGACGATCGAGCGATCGACGGGTGTGAAAGGGGCGCGAGTAAGGGTCGTCGATGTGGTTGCGCGATGAAGGGAAAACGGAAGGCGCCTCTGGGAACGCAACAAGTTCGCGATGCCTTTATCCTCTCACCGGCTATCCTTTTGTGTCTCTGGAACTTGGCCAACGTGGTCCTCTCCCCTTTCCTCCACTTGACTCTTCGTTCATCCCTTTCTCTCCCGTGTCCTCGGTTCTCTTATCCAAGCGAAAGTGCGATCGATCGTTCCGTTGATCGGTACATCGCGATGTTTACGACTCCCCGTCTGACGCGAACAGCTTTTGAAAGAGCCATGTAGAACGGAGGGCTTACAATGAGATTCGTGTCCCGCGGCCGCCGCGGCGAGCTTATTAATATCGCACGGTTCTCGTCGGGGCGAACTTTTTATCTCCGGCCAGTGTTTGTTCGTTTTACCGCGGGCCGCATTAACGTTTGTAACTTGGCGAAACGTCGGTGCATAACTTGGCCGGAACTTTCAATACTTACCCCCTTATCCCCTTCCACGGATTCCATCAGCGGGGGAGTTTCTCGAGCAAATAAGGGGTTGCGTTCATTATTTCATTTCACCGGGATAAAAATTCGCTGGAAACTTTTGATTAACGTTCGCCAAAATTTACCCAGGAAACCTGCGATCGGTTTCACCGGCCTCTACGAAAATTTGTTCAAACGTCCACTGGCTCTTCTGTTTCCAGGCAAAATTTCGCGTGATGGTGGAGGAGAACGCAGCGACTGGCGCCCGGCTTGACGGGGAGCTAGAACGTGCCAGGGGCGAGTGTGCCACGCTTCGCGGTGAGTTAAGGGATGTACGCGGCGCATTGCCGGCGGTGTTGAACAATAACAACGGGGCGGTGGGCAGCAACAACACGGCCGTCGCTGGTAACAGTAACAACAACGCGACCGGAAGCGCGACGAGCAATGCTGGTAGCCCCGGACAAGAGTCGGCCGAGTCGCAGCAGCAACAGTCACAGGAGGAGGGAAAGAGACTCAGCGCCGGAAGCAGCCCGGTGGAGAAGAGGAGCTCCGCGAGCGACAAATCTGCCAGCCCCATCGATAAAAGGACCAGCCCCGTCGACAGGAAGGAGAGGACCAGTCCCATCGATCGGAAAGCCAGTCCCATAGGTTACTTACTTTTAAACTTGCATAGAGGTATATGGGAATGGGATATAAATTGAAGATACACGTCCAACTGTACGAACGAAAATGTTGAAAATGCTATACGTACACGTATCGATTCTGCCGCGGGCTATACGGAATGAGAGAATGTCATGTAAAAGCTTTCATTTGTTGGCGCAATATTACACGAAACTATTCGTGCGTGATGTCCAAGTTACCCCATAAATGTTAGCGACACACGTAACTCTTCGTATGAAAGTCTTACCAAGTACAAGGTAATTCAAAAGTTTGACTCGTGTATAGTTCATACTTTAAATAAGTTAAAACTTTATCTCGGTTTACCGAAACATATATTTCATATGTCTCGTAGTTGTAATATCTAATCCCGCTTTTACGAGTATCCATGAGTCACCATTTTCTCTGCAACTTGTAAAACAGGTTGGGACTGCTACCGAACCATTCGCCATTATTTCTGGAAACAATACTTTTCCAACACGCCTCCATGCAATGTTTCGTGCAATGTACGAAACTAATTGATCCCAAGATCGATTATCATAAGGAAAGAAAATAATCTAAGAATTTCAAAGATCCATCTTCAGAGAAGTGGAAAATTTTAATGATCAAATTATACGTCACATTATATACACAGTTATGATCGTTATCACAACATTATCATTATTTAATGTTACTAATCAAATAATTCGAAAACACTTTCCACCGTAATTATTCGAAGCGTCGACTTTCACGCGTGGCCTCACTCTACGTCTTACACGAAACGTTCGCTTGCAGAAAAACGGAATGGCTCTCCAAGCCGCAGCCCGAGCGAGAAAGCACGACGGCCGTTCGCAGCAGCCCTCGAGAAAACACGGCTCGGCGGTTCGGGCGGTAGCGTGGACTCCCGTTCCGGAAGTGCCAGCCCCGATCGTGGTACCGGCAACAGAGGCTTCTTCCATCGCGGCGGCGCCGACCGATCCAGCGTAGAACGACTTCGCATATCGACCGCGAATTCCTTGCGATCCGGCAAGGAAATGAACGACCACGACAAGGACATCGACAAGAATCTGGTGGACGGCGAGGTGAGAGTCGACGAGGACAATGAACCACCTGGACCGGCCCCAGGCAGCAGACCCTCGTCGCCGACTAATTCCCTGGGTGGGTAACCCGGCATTTAATTATAAAAGCCCTTCCCTTTCAAACCCTTCTCTCCCTCCGCCTCACACCGGCCCTCGCCGTAAATTCAACGTTCGCGCGATTCTCCCCGATTCTCAACGACTTGGCTACATTTCTGACGATTCCACGGAACTGAACGGGGCTGAACTCGAGATAAATGCTCTCTGGTCGAGCGACGGTGTAACGCAACGTAGATTGTGTTTCCTTCGCAGGGATCGGTGATCCGTTGGTAGCGTCCAGGCTATCAAACATTCACGGTGGCACCGGATCGGTGGAGTTGGCCAGCACGCGACGACTCCGGCTGGAGAACGAACGTCTGGTGGCGGAAGTGGCGAGATTGAGACGATTGCTAGTCACCGGAGCGGCACGGGGCGAAGTTGGCTCGGAGGATGCCGCGCAAGAGGAGGAGGCGCGATTCGTTGCCCTCGAGGTGGAACTGCAACACGCCAAAGAAACTCTACAGGCCCTTAAGGCCGATCGCAAAAGGCTCAAGGCCGAAAAGTTCGATCTCCTCAATCAGATGAAGGCACTTTACGGCACCCTCGAGGATAAGGAAAAGGAGCTACGAGACTTTATTAGAAACTACGAACGGGTAATTATCTTCTTCAGGCTATTCGAACGTTTCTACAAATCTTCTCGCGGATCGAAAAGAGTTCCCTTCTTTTCCACCCCGTCCATCCTAAAAGCCAACAGGATTTAACTTTCCCCGGTAATTATGCTAAGAGATGGAATTAAATCCAACCGAAACACGTTCAACGTTTGAAACAATTCCCTCCCTTTACTCTTTCTTAAATAGATTAATGCTGGTACAACGTGGCGTTATTAGTCGAAGGGGAAATAACTCGTAAAGTCGGAGGAAAAAATTTATTTAACGAACACCGGACGAAATGCGTTTCAATTTTCTCGTTGCCTGCGTCACCTCGCGTTCGCAGACCGGGACAAGGCCCTGGTACGCGAGACAGCAATTTTCCCTGTTAAATACTTTCATTAAACTTGCTGGAATTTCTCATTTTCCCGACACCGTTATCGCTGCAACGGCGACACCGGTGCGAACGACCCGACGCAACGTTGGTCATTCCAATTCCGGTAAATGAACAACGCGCGTCGATCCCCCTTCGTAAATAATCACGGATCGCCTGGAACGGAGCCACCGTTTCCGGTACCAGTACGGTGTTTTATCGATACTGTAAGATCGTGTTAAATGAGAATCGCGTGTGCGTGTCGCGAATATTATATGCACTTGTGTAGAATGAATCGCATAACGCGCGCATTGCCTATAAAAAAAATTGCCTATAGCACGCGGTCGATAAACTGGCTGAAACTCGACGAGATTTTCGACAGGAACGCGAGGCGAAACTTTTCACGGTGCATCTTCACACGTGCACGCACACGATTTTCCACGCGACAGCGGCCAGGGCCGTGCAATCATCGATGCATCGATAGTTTTTTAACTCGAATACGTTGACCTGCCAACGGGCAACACCTGACCGACCCGTTCGAGTGGCAGTAATCGCGTTGTCCCAAAGTTTAACCGATCTGTTACATGGTCTGAACAGCAACGGCTGTTATACGTAGCGTGAACTTCCTTGCGCCCGAGGGAGAGATAAGTGGATTAAGTTCTCCGTAGCTGATATCCTACCGGCTAATAGGTGAAGGTACATGACACCTGTACGTGGAACGACAAGTTGCACACCTGTATCGCGTTACCACATTGTCGATCGGGTAACAACACGGAGTCTTAAAAGCAAAAAGAAAGGGAGTCAGAAGAAACCCTTGGGAAAATCGGTTGTTACGATTATCCAGCAGATTCTTGAGGATGTTTGCAAATATTTTTGAAGTTGTAATCGTGTCGATAAAAGAATCCCTCCTCCTCGAATAAACCTACCCACCCCGAACCACCCTTGTACCCAAATCTCCACGAAATACCAGAGAACGCAGAGAAATGGTAAACCATCCCCCCGATCAATCGAAACACTCCGTGGAACGATTCCATCGCGACCTCCCCACAGCCTAATTACGCTCTCTTCTACTTCACGTTTTAATCACCGTTCCGCGGTGGACGCGTTGCTCCCCCGGTTTCAAAGGAGGCTCTTTGACACTTTTGCGCGCGTGTGTTGCATGCATTGTTAAACGGTGGTGGTCTCGGGTGGAATTACTGCCCGGATATGGGTCTCTTTGACCGTTGATTACAGCGGATGCGAGAGAACGAGGCGAACTTGGGACGCCTTCAGCAACAAGGAGTCGGTATACCTTCGGAGGAACGCGAACGCGAGCGTGAAAGGGAACGCTGGAGTCTTTTAAGGGCTGCCAGGGACGAGGCCGATCGAAGCCTCAGCCTCGCGGCTAGTTTGGCCGACAAAGAGGCCGCTCTCTCGCACGCACACGCGACTATAAAAGAGGTGAGCCCCTTTTCTTTCTTTCTCTCTCTCTCTCTCAGTTCCACCCTCTGCTTTTCGCCCCTATCTGTCAGCGGCGCTGTCTCCAACGCGCGTACATTATCGTGCACGACGGGGAGTCGAGTTGATGAATTTAATCTCCTCACCAGGACGGAGTTGAAGTGTTTTGTCAAGAGAGTAGCGCAGTTCCCCCCCCCCCCCCCCCCCCCCCCCCTCCCAAAAAAAAGGGAACAGAAGAACGCACCTCGCTTAACTTTCCGGACTAGTTTGCTCGATTCGTTGACTCGGCTTCCTGGAGAACCGGGCGGCACCGCGTATCACTTCCGTCAAAGTTTAGCCCTCGAGGCCTTGTTACCTGGATTTTTGCTCTTGATTTTGCGAGGTGATATGGGTAATAATTAAATTGCATACTTTGTCTCTACGATCAGAAATGTACAGAATTGAACTTGAAAACATCGCGCAAACAGAGTGCAACGACGTAACGTTATTACGAGCGGTTAGATAAGGAGCGCCTCTTTGCGCGCACATGCAATTACGCGGAGGGTAGGTTCGCTTTGAGCCCTGAAATTGTCCTCAGCGCCGTGCATAAACGAGCCGCTGCTAACGAGTTTAAAACTGATGGCTCGAGGGCTACCTCGATAAGTCGACCGGGAGTCACGTACGTCCCAAAATTTCCACTCCTACGTAGTTTCTCGTTGACGATCCATAAACTGATACCGCTGTGATCGTTATTCGGAATCTCCATTGCACTTGTTTGCTCATTTTCTGCCGATTTGTGATTTTCAGTTACAACGTCAATTGGCCGAAAGAGGTGGCGGTGGTGGTATCTGCTTGAGCGACCAGGAATCCTTAGTCTCGTTCCCGCGGGGTAGCGTGAACGGGGCAGCGACGCCGGGCGCCGGAAGTAGCAGCGGCGGTGGCGGCGGCGGTGGTTGCGGTATCATACCCCATATGAACTCTCAACCGCCGTTAGGCAGCACAGAGTTAGGGGTGACTGTTGGGAACGTCGGGAATGCAGCAGGTGTGGGCTCTTCCGGTGGACAGGCAGGCGATCGCGGAAGTTGCAGCGCGGACAGCGGTGTTCGAGGATCCAGCGACAGGGAGAGCGGCGGTGCCACCAGCGTGGGTGGGAATCTTTCGGATTCCACCACGGACGGTAAGAAACGCGAATATTTCAGATTGCTAATCGTCTCGTTTGTTCGCGCGCGGTACAAAAGATATAAAGTATTTGTGGTACGATCGACAAGGGGTGATTGTGCATAAAACAGTGAATCGAGAATCTCTCGTTGATTGCACCACTCGTATTATACATTCATTTGTCAATTAGCCAAGTGCTCTTCTAAAATTTTAAAAACGTCATTTACTCGAAAACAGAGCTTCCTGTGAAAACGTTTCATCGTATATTTTCGATTTATTTTTTCATGTAGAGTCATTCTCTCGTCGGGTTGTGTCCCACAGCTTTTCACGGGGAAATTTTCGATTCGCGCACTTAATTAAACGATGACACGTCACGTGTTCGACGACGCAAAGAGTACAGCGGCAAGCTCTAGTACACTGTCAAATTTACACCTGATAATGTTTTACATTATTCAACGCGATCACGGAGAAATCTTTCCATTGTGATTCACCCACGGGAAATAAAGTAGCTTCCTGGCCGCAAATTTATCTCTCGTATAATACAATCGCCATTATTATTCATCGGAGTGTCGAGTGGACAGAACGCGATGATTCTTGCGCTTAGGTGCAACGGGCGGCGAGATTAATCGGCTAGTTAAAGTACATTACAGCGCATCCGTTGGTAGGAGGGGGAAGAAAAAAGGAAAGACGAAAAGAAAACGGCACGATAAGTTCCATCAGCCAGGAATGTTAGTCGAACGTAGGCGACTCGTTAAACCGATGCCCGTGGCCGCGCATCTCGAAGCCGATTGATCGATTCGGTTTAGGGCAAACACCACGTACGTGCCAATGATCGCGATGCGTGATCACGAAACCTGAATTAGCTGTTACAGAAAATATTCAAGCTTGTTGGATACGTGCAGAATTTTGGAAACGTTCTAAACTCTATTAGAATTGCACGCATACGTATATCTGTTACCTTATGCAAAATCGGTGCGTGTATGATAATGCACTGATTGCAATTGCGATGTGCAACATAAAGAACAAACAGGTAGCTCGAGAAGCGTTACTAGCGTTTTGAAAGCGTTTTAAAGAATTCAAGCAACGTTCCCATCTACACGCATTTTCTCGTTTCTTTTCTCTCCCTCCACCCTCTACAAGTAAATACACACGAAAAAGTAAGGTCGCGCATACTTTTTTTTTTCTTTTTTTTTCTTTCACTTATATATTTCCGCGCAGGCACACCGACAATCGCAGTCGAGGGAGGCGTTCTCGACATGGACAGCATCTCCGTGGTTTCCTCCATTGCACCATCCCACATGTATCAGTGTAAGTGTCCAAACATAAGTCGTCGATCGTCGTCTCCTTTCCGTGTCTCTTCGTCCTCTCTCTCTCTCTTTTTTTTTATTTCTATATGTTTCCGTTTCGATAAGTTCTCTAAAGTAATTTTGTAATTCGTGTAATTCGTGCGTTTGTATGCATAATCGTTCCCTTATTCGGGTGGTTGCTTCGCGAATAATCAGCCGTCATTGATCGCGGGAATCGCTACTCTGCCTGTGCGTTATTCGTTTATTTGTCCATTCGACTGGACGAACAGTAATTAGTATAAAGTAAAGCTCCATTATGCCGTGATTTCGTCCCGACAATCGGTTAATTGTCTATTGTGTGGCCGATGCATGCGCATGCACGTGTTGGAGCGGTCAAAACTATTTTACATCAGGGTACAACGTCCGTGTACGCGAGACGAGCGAGAATGTACGTTCGCGGTTTGTGATCTAACATTACTAACATGGCATTGCGCGTATCATCCGATTTCTAGGTGATCCAGCAAATTCGGAAATATAGCCAACGGTACGATGTATGTTCTTTATGTTGCATCGAATGTTGCAAAGTATACCGGATGGGGTGTGTATCGGGTCGATCACCACTAATCTACCATCGAAAGGAACACAACCTGGTGAACTTGCTCAACTGACCGTCGCGTTATCATTGATATTTTTCAGCTGCGACAACGCCGAAAGACTGTAGCCCGACACTGTCACCTCTGAACGCATTCTCGAGGTCGATGGACAATTCCTCTTTGTCGAGATCGGTCGAGCAATTGTCCAGCCCGTTGGAGTCCGAGCCGAGGAGGAACAAGCAGAATCCGCCTGTCGCGGCACCAGCTGCGCATTCGCGATCCTCCGCGACACGCGGCGGCACTTGGGGTTCCATTTCTAGGTGAAGACGGCATTCGTTACGCATTGAGAATCGATCAGAGCAGTGGCTCTTAAAATCGTACCGGCGCATTGAAATTTCCTTATTTTTAGATAGATTATTTTCGATAGACGAGTAACAAGATCAACTGCTCGAAAGAAATGTTTAGTTTGGAACCTTGCTGCTTCCCCACAGCGGTGTATAACATCTTCTTAGCTCAAAGACAGTTTGTTCGCGTCGATTTACAGAGTGTTTGCCCGTACGCGGCATCGAAAGGCAGCGAACAACTCGAGCGGCGGAAGCGGAAGCAACGAGGGCTCCGACGGCTTCGATCCCTATAGGTCATGGTCGCCGCTTACGGAGGAAGGCTACGCTGAGAAGCTCCGTTTACTCAGGGAAGCCGCATCCGTGCCTATGGAACGATGGAGGGCACCGACGGTTTTAGCGTGGCTGGAGGTTGCCCTTGGCATGCCGCAGTACGGTCCACGGTGCGCTGAGAACGTAAAGTCTGGAAAAGTGAGTGACTCGGCGATGCGAATTTCGCATTTAGTTTCTCGTAGCAAAAGCATATTTACGATGCACGGTTAGGTTTTGCTGGAGCTAAGCGACGCCGAGTTGGAAGCTGGACTCGGGGTGACGCACCCTCTCCACAGGAAAAAGCTTCGTTTAGCCATCGAGGAGCATCGACATCCGAGTCTCGTTCGATATCCGTGTATCGCTCAATTGGGTCACACTTGGGTCAGCTCTGAATGGTTGCCTGATCTTGGACTCGCGCAATACTCGGAGAGTTTCGCAACCAACATGGTAGACGCGCGGATGCTCGATCATCTTAGTAAAAAGGAACTCGAGAAGCTGCTCGGCGTGACCAGGAAATTTCATCAGGCTAGCATCGTTCACGGAATTCATCTCCTGCGAATGTTAAACTACGATCGTCAGGTAAACATTTCTACAGCATATTATTATATCGTGTAGATGTACGAAACACTGAAATATTGTAATAGGCACTAGCAATTAGAAGACACCAGTGCGAACAAGTGGATACGGATCCTCTGGTTTGGACGAATCAGAGGTTTATTCGGTGGGCGAAGAATATCGATCTGACCGAATACGCGGAGAACTTGAAAGGTATTCTATTAGATCATAAAATGTTACTTATGACGCTTTGACGAGCCACAACGTTTAATCTATTGTATAATACAGATTCCGGTGTGCACGGTGCGCTGGTCGTGTTAGAGCCTTCCTTCACCGGGGACACCATGGCCACAGCTCTGGGTATACCACCAGCTAAACACATGATCAGACGGCATCTCACCGCCGAATTGGAAACACTCGTCGTTCCAGCAAGGTACTCAGTCTACTATCATCCAGAGGCACCATTGGACAACGCTCACTAATCGACACAAACGTCGTTTCCCGTTCGGCAAAACGGGATCGATGTCTATATAACACGGTTCATCCTTCGTCTTCGAGTTCTCATTTTAATAATTCTTTCCACGACCGACACGAAAGAAACGAAAAATATTTAACTGCCGGTATTCACAGTATTCACAGATTATTAGTCGGCTCGCACTCGATTTTAAGCCGAGCAGACGTTTCGAATCAGTACAGTTTAGAGATACGCCGCTTGGTAGCGATAAACGCATCGATTTCGCTTACATAAAAAAAAGAAACGGTAGAGTATTTTGAGAAATTATCACTGAAATATTGTCAATTATCTACGCGAAGGGATACGTAACTATTACACACGTTTGCACGCATAAGAATCAAAACGCGAGTACGCGGCAAATTTCTCTAATCCTGAACAATTTTGTAGTAATTATCAGTGAAGAAACGTTCGTAAATATTTAGCTTTATAGGGACGTTGTTGTTGTTACATATTATTATACAGAATCGACTCGATGAGTCTCCCTTTTTCAGGATTTCTACCTGTCGGTCTATTCGTTGATACGCACATTCGAGAAATGATATTAGAATTTAACCGATATGATATACATACATCCGATTTCTCGAGGATTGTACATAATAACGGCAAATTTAAAAAATTAATGTGCATCGATACCATACGCTAAGGTAGATGTGAAAATTTTCCGCTTCTCTCGAACCATTTTTTAATAGGGGTTATTTATTAGGGAAATTGTAAATAGTCCAATTTACGATTCAGTCGTGGTAATAATGCGATTAACAATATATAAAGCGGGGAAAAAGTAGAAAGCATAACCAGTAAATTTCAATTTCTCGGAACGGTTGGCTACTTGTATGAATCTAAGTTTACTCGTTTCGATTACATCAAATTAACCTCTTTCTTAATCTCGATTTAAAATTAACCGCAAGTAGCAGTTCGTTTCGACAAACTCCAACACATTTGAACGTCGTACGCATCGCAAAGACCTTTACGAAATCTGAATAGGAGACGAGAACGACAGACATTACGATGCCGTGAGATAAGATGAAAGAGAGAGAGAGAGAGAGAGAGAGAGAGAGAGGGAGAGAGAGAGAGAGGGAGAGAGAAAAGGGATAATACGTGCGCATACTGGTCCGAGCAATCTCGACTGGACGAAACGACCCGTTTAAGGAACGGAGCAGGGTAGTCGAGATCGCTTACGGCTAGTGTGTACGGCTAGTATGTAAGTACTCATCCGTGATACACACGCCATACTTGGATATATCGGGAATACACACACGTATATACAGTACAGTACAGTACAGTCTCGACATAATGTACATATACAAACATATGCAGTATACTCGATGGAATTATTCTTATTGATAACATTGTTCTCGGCACCGCAGCGATACGCTGGGTCTGCAGTCCACTCGATCGCGGATCCATCGGTAATGCCTCTCATAGCTGAGCCGTAGCCCACAGCTGCTGCCTGCACTGCACTGCGCTATGTACAGCACACGTTAATATTAGTAACTCTGGTGTAATCCGTGACCAAAGTATATTCGCCCCTTTTATCGAATTAGATCTTCTTAAAGATTCCGTCTGGTTCAATCGAGTATCGTCTTTCGTATCATGGATTATACCAGTATGCATTATGGTTCCTTTTATCTTTTTCTGATTTGCCAACTTTGATATTTACATTTATTACTGTTCGGTGTTTATTCCAATCGACTGACCAGCCTCTGACGATGCGCCTCGGTCGATCTCCCGTGAACGACCCCTGCGCATTTTGGCGTCCAGTAAACGTATACATTCTCTCTCTATTATCGATGGTGCACAAAATGCTTGTGTATGTATATTTATGTTGTAACTAGATATTCATTATGATGATACATATATCATTCTCTATTGTCGAGCACCTGCAGCGAGCCACTGTTCAATTTGCCAAGTACTATAGTAATCGTGGTGTGCTAAAACGAGGTCGAACCAATTTCAATTGCACCCGAACACTCCATCCAATCGGTGTACTCTGCCGTTCAAATTTGTGTTACGATCACCTTGTGTAGAAATTACTTGTATGATTTAGCAACATTTTCAAATTCTACGATTTGCAATCAGTCCCCGATCAGTGATTAGCACCTCCTGCTCTCGAGAAAAGAATGTTAAACCAGAAACTCGCAAACAAACACATCCGCTAGCCCATAGAGAACCCCCCATGAACTCTAGCCTCGCATCTGTTCGGTGTTGGCAGTGGAAAACGAAAATGATGAAAATTGAGAAAATTGGAGAAAGGTAAAAGCGGGAGAGAGGTTCGCTGCAATACGTGCCGAACGTGTGTGTGTCCGCGGTGTCACCAAGTCGTGTGCGTATAAGCGGGTGAGGACGCGTGTACGCGGAAAAGCGTGCATGAAGCGTGGTGTGCGTGTGCGTAGAAGTCAGCTGGAGGTGGTCCCGAGGAACAGCACCGGCGGAGGTCGTCCGATGAGCACAGTGAGCGCAGGCGGTAGCCTCGGTCGTGGAAGCAGGGCGTTGCATCTCCAGCACCACCAGAGCTCCCTGTCCGCGCTGCATATGACGGCCAATCACTCGGGCACGGTCGATAGACGCAGATCCAGCCTCAGGGTAACGTACCGTATAGATTCAAAGACACCTTGGTCTTCCATCGGTGGTCCATTCACCACCCGCACCGGGAACTCGGTGATAATTCTCTTTCTTTTCTTCCGTCCTTTGCTCCATTTTCTGAGCTTTTTCAAATTGCGATATGTTTCAAAGAGTAACAAGAGAGAGTCTTTCTTATTATTATTTATTATTTTTCCATCCTATTTCGCATCGTAATATCTCATAATCTCTCTCTAAATCTTACACGAGACCCATCTAACATTATTCGTACATAACACATTCGAAAGTATCAGTCATCGATGACGATTCTTCGACACGAAGCAATTCGAGCTTCCGCTGGCCACAAGTTTACACTGGCACATTACTAAAATATCGTCACGTGTTAATTTCTCGTTACTTCTCTTGTACATATTCGCTTTATTTTGTTTCTTTTTCTTTTTTGTTTTTTTATTTATTTCATTTCTCATTTGCACGACTGCATGGCATCGCTTGGGTAAGGACGCTCGCGCAGTATTTTCATCGAGAGAAACAGGATTCTCCATTTAAATGTATAATTATATATATACATATATATATATATATATATATAGATATATTCCCGATAAATTTAATCCTTATCGAAAGGTAGCGTACACTTTGTAGATATAGATGAAATGTTTGAAACGACAACGAATCAAATAGGATCCAGTGGGGAAACGGATTAAACGAGGGAGGCAGAAAGTAAAGTGGTTATTCTATAACTACACAAGTGTGACTGAATCTTAACGCGATAAGGGTTAAAAGCTGTGAGCTATGCGCCCGACCTAACGTTAATCATTATCCTTGCATCCTGTGGATCGTCGCAGACCTGCAGTCTTCTTTACTTGAAAAAGGTTCGGTATATATGTATATATTTATATATACGTATAGGTATCTAGATTTGTATCGATCAACTGATCGTTTCTTCCGCCACATTTGTACACCTCTCTATCGCCGTAGGAGCCCCCGGAGACGACGAGTCTCGTCTCTCCTCCGAAATTTCCTCTATGGATCTCGTTGGAATCACGGGAATGAATTCTTGCACGCGGAGATCGTTCCGCTTGGAAACAGTCGATTCGATGTCCTCGAGGAAATTGGAGGAAATTCGAGGAACGTATAATAGTTGTCTCGAAGGAACGTGTAAAGGGAACGACGGTTGCTCTTACACGTTCTCTAAATTCAACGAGAGGAGCATATTATAGTTAGATATTCATCGCTCGGAGGCATCCTCTAGGTACTCGAACGCTCGGACGGATGTCCTCTCGTCGACCTCGGATATCTAGATTTTAGCGAAGTGCCTCGAAATAATCAAACCTATATAATATCTAACCTGTGTAATCTGTACGATTAGAAGAATCGTTTGGTGGACACTCCGCTGAAATGTAGACGATTCTCATGGATCTCGACCTCGATCGTACGGACTTCGAAAATACGGGGGGAAAAAAGAGTCGCGACAGATTTTCGTCGTCGGTCCGACGAGCACGAGAAACAACGTTATTTTTTCCACTTGGCACACGAAAATTGTCGAGAGTTTCTTGCAAAACAAACTACCGTAGGAAAGAAAAATAACAAAGACTGAGATTATAATTATACTACCATGTAGGAATTAGAGAAACAGTCACGAAATCCTCTTCCTCTGCTTGATGATCATCTACTCGTGAAACTTGATTAATTATCATTATTCGCGACGTTCGCAGAAAATGCGTATATTTTACTTTCGTAATTCATCGAACTGCGAATAAAACAAATCTGTGTCTATCGTACGTTTCGATGCTAGAGCAGCAGGTCCCTCCTTTGCTTCTTTACTCCCCTATGGCTCGCTCCCTCCCTCCATTGTATCGTTCGTTGAAAATATTCGTCGCTCGTTCAGTTTTTATTTGAAATAATTATTCCAATTTCATTCGGTGAAAAGCTCGATGAACTACGATTAAAAAATATCGCGATTCCTAAACGCTATCCTCGGCTGTCGAGCACCAAATTCCTTTCGCGAGGCCGATTGTATCGCCGTTGCACTGTAAACACTGTACATAAAAAGCATCGATCGTTTATCACGCTCTCCTTTTTTCGCTTACGTTAACTTTCGCGGATTATTCGCATAATAAAAAGTAAAAACAGAGTTGATAACAATATAAAAAGTAGAGTGTGAAAACGCTCGATTTTTAGCAACCCGGCTATATATATTGATTATAACAGTAACGAGCCATTGTTGTAAATATAAACCGATGATTTCAATGTGGAATTCACAATGTGGGTTCTTAATCCGCCTTGTTTCATCCCTTACTAGTTGTCGTGGAAGAGCTCACAGGTATGCGATCATGTCTATTTGGGTATACTTTTGTTTCCTTGCATCACACTTTACGTAGCCACGATTATTCACTACTTTTCTGTTGGACTCCTCCTCTTAGCCATAATTTAGATAGTAGTTGTTGTTCCTCCCCGTTAGCCAATCTTTCGTTTCTATCTAGTTTAGTTTCCACTGCTTTTGTTGGAAATGCGATCGCGTCGTGTAATTAGTGTGTTGCGTTGGCTAGAAACGATGTTCGAACGGAAGTGTTTCGAAAGTGTACGCGATAGAAAGTTCACAGACCCCGTTTCACCCGGCATCTTGGACACACCCCGGTAGCTAATAATTTGCTCGTAGCATCGTCCTCTCGAAGAAGTCGAGATCCACAGATTAGAAATACCGTCGAATGGTACTAAAAGAGAGAGAGAGAGAGAGAGGCGATTAATCGAATAAAAAATTCCACCCCTCGACAGGGATCGTTGAGCAGAGCGTTCGGCCTACGACCGAGGAGCGAGAAGGCCTCGCCATCGTCGTCGTCGGATACCGGAAGTCTGGCCAGCCAGTACATGAGCAGCGCGCGCAGCAATTCACCGCCACCGCCGCAGTTACCTCCAAGACCCATCACCGGGAACAAGAGACACCGTAGGGTGAAAAGCATAGGCGACATCGATTACGTAACGAGCGCAGCGGTAAGCACGCCCGTTTGACAAGAGGGTAGGCCCCAACATCCGGGGCCTTATCGGAGCCTCAGCGAGCGGGGATACTCCTCGTCGTACTCTTCTTCGCAGTACGGCTCCTATTCCGGGTACAGCAACGTTCTACCGGGCGAACAGTATCAATACCAGCAAACTGGTAATTACTATCAGCTGAAGGGCGGTTATTACTCGCCGCAGAGCACCGGGCCGCCGTTTCCGGGTGTTCAGAGGTACGGTAGCCTGGCCGAGGAAGCGTGGTCGTCTACCACCAAAGACGACGCCGGCAATCCAAAGACGAGCCCTAGGACTTATCTAGCTTAATCGGTTCGAACGCGTTTCTTACGCGACTAACTATTTTCTTTGATAATAGTCGCCGCAAAAGTGGCCAGCGTAATTAGACAGACGTTACGGTACGGTATCGGAGGAAGGAACTGTGATTTAGCTTGGAACGCGAGTTAACTAGAAACGATTTTTAACCCTTTCACCGATCAATCGTCGTTTTCTATCATAAAAATATTTTCTTTCCGATATACTACTAACTTTCCACTCGGTGTTTACCTATACGAAGATTAAAATTCACGTGTCTAGTGGTACCAGTTGATGAAAGGGTTAACACGCATCGTTTCGTAGCAAAGATTACGGCCGAAACAATTCCACTACGATTGGAGAACCTGGACGAGGGAACCTGCTGTGCCTATGGGGACATATAAGAGTAGAAAGCACCTATTCCGAACGTTCACTTTGTGATATAATCAAGGAGAAATTGAATGTATCGCATGAAAATTACTTTACACCAAGTAGTCCTGGACATTGTCTGCTCGTGTTGGCATTAAAACACTCGGTGTGCTTTAAACCCAACGACAACGAGACCGTTAATCTCGTTTCGATTCATCATTTTTAATCCCACGAAACGATCCAAAGTGAATCGCAATCGCATCATATCCAGGACCAGTTTTTTATAGCGCTTAAACGACATCGTGAACATAATAATAATAATAATAATAATAATAATAATAGTAATAATAATAATAATAATAATAATAATAATAATAATAATAATAATAATAATAATAATATTAATAATAATAAAGTTATTCTTGCGATTTCCGCCAGTAGTATCAACGGCAACAAATTTGAGAATCGTTGGAGAAGTCTATAACTTGGTTAATTGAATTGTTCCTTGATTATGAAATAAGCTTGGAGTTACAGTCCCTCGGATATAGTTAATTTTTCATCATTGTGGAAGGTATGATAATACTTGATCGCGTGTAAAAAGTACAGAATCTATATAATAGGAAAGTAATACGCGATGTATAAAGGATAAATTACACTATTCGTCAATGAGATATACACATTTGTGATTGGGAACAGTACAATCAACTCTGCTGATGATACTACTGCGAGTACAAAGCGAATCGCCTAAATTATTACGGAGACGATCCGTATAAACGAGACACTGTTTTGCCCTCGGTTCGTAAAAGAATTTGCTGCCAAACCCAAAATTTCAAAACTCTTTCTATCGTACCTCTGTCCACTGCATCGAGAATTTCGACGAAGAGAACTAAGAAAGTGAATACTTTGAACTTGATTGTAAAGACTGTTGTTTGAATTTGGAGGCTCACCGCGTGTAATCTTCCGGAAGGAGGAAATTCTTTTTTCGAGCAATGGAATACACGGTTGATTAAGTGATAATAGTAAAGGACTAGCTGATGATATCGGTATTAAATTCGAAGCTAGGGGCTTCCATCGAGTTCTACGTGCATACATTCCACTCGCTGTTTCTCGAGAGAAATCACACTATTTTATTTATCGACGAAAGAGCCGTAGTCTAGCATAGTTAGGGGAATGAAATGACGACGACCAAGATGCGGTTAGTTTCTCCATCCACCTTTGGATCCTTGATTCTATTTTCTCTGCACTTTCGTTATCATTTTCTACGTTGGCGATACTTGTATATACATTAAACGTTTGCAAAGTCGAGGAGATTGTTTTTTCGTTTCTTCCAACGCACATAGCGAAACGATGCGAATTGCGAATGGTGTTTCGATGTAAAGAAAAAAAAAAAAAAAGAAAAAAAAAAAAGAGCGAAAGCTTATCATTTATAGAAACATGCAACAACACCAGAGTTCGAGTTTGATCATCGTTAAAACAAAGTACGTGTTATGATGTAATTAATTGTATAACTGTTGAGAAAAAGAAGAAAAGAAAAGAAAAGAGAAAAGAAAAGAAAAAAAAGAAAAACCACGTGCATGTGCCGATGTTATAGTCAACGATGTATTTATGCAGCCTTGTACGCGATATTAATTATTATGACGGTTTATAATAATTAATATCAAGGAACACCGGGTGTTCCGTATCAGGTTCAAGAGCTCCAGAATTGAATTGAATCGAATCGAATCTTAATTACGCTTGCGTAACGGGACGATATATTTTGTAGATAAATATCACGATATTAATATTTATATTTATTCGTAGAATTTCTTATTGTATTTATGCTCGATGGTAAATTATTGTATACTTGAGTTGATAACTTGAGTTGCGAAAATAGCAGAAAATTCGTTAAACTCGTGGACCAGTATTATCGTCGTTTATCGTTCGATAAACGACGAGTCAATACTATTCGGATGTGATCTATTCACTCGTCGCATACCTAAGTAATTTATTCGGATAAATTAGTTTAGGTTTTTAATTTATCGTTAGGTCGCTCGGCCACACGCGCGGTTACAACAATTGTAACATTTGCTTTATGAATGTCTCTTCAAGTTAACGATAATCGCGACCAATGATCAGATGAATTGTAAATGTGCTCGGTATCATCTGTATATATTTGTGTGGGTTGTACCTAAATATTAATTGAAAGAATCGAAAATAAACGAATGCCTTCACTTCTGTGCTAAAGTAATAATAGGATCTTTATTTGTTCGCAGGTATATTCGATATTTGGAAATGTTTAGAAAAAGATGTACAAAATTTAAATACATGATTTAACTTTAAACGATAAACATAAAATTATACATACACGCGCTATACAATGGAAGATATAAATTATCCGGTTAATTATTAACAAAGTTGAGAGCTTTTGTCTGAGTATTTGTGATGTAGGTATAAAAAGCAGCGAATAGTTCGTACTCTAACTCATCGATACATTCGTACAAAAAGTTGACGATATTTGTCAACGTATCGTACATTTTCGTTTTATTAGCAGAGTTTGCATCGTACTCTTTCAAGTTTGCTTTGCAATACGTCCACAAGAAATAAATAGCTTCGAACAAAAACTGGCGAGGATCATTACAATGTTTCACTACGATCAGGGTAATCTTAAAAATTTTCGTTAATACGTCTGCTGCGTTGTTTGTATATCTTATTTCTTGGAATATATTATTCAAATAACGAACGTCGGGTAAGTTTACGTACGGAAATCCTTCTTTCGCGTAGTAATCTTTTAATAATCCTTTGAGTAAAACTTTCAACGGAACGATAACATCGTTTACTACGAGAGATGAATTTGGCTGCATTAATTTGTATCCAACCAAACCCACTGTTAACAGGTGTCCCGTAAACGTGATAGGATCCAAAAATATTCGGTTATTTATAACGATATTACCATCGGAGTATTTCATAGAAAATTGTTCGGTCCATCTAGTCGTACCGAAACCGTTCAAGAAATCTTCCTTGTTTACAACATTCACTATCTTATATACAATACCACCAGATTCATTTTGTACACTGTCACCGTTATATATTCTATTAAATTCCTTACTCAGACGATTGAAACGTAAAGTATTCTGAAATCTTTCGAATATACTACCTCTGGACGTGTTCAAAAGCTCGCCAGCTAATTTTACACTTATTACCGCGTTACCGAAGAATAAAACGTGAGAAGTGAAAATGACCAGATCGAAGATGCCAACTTCTTTTTCCGCTTGATACTTGTCGAACAAACGGTAACCCTGATAGGCTATACCAATACCGTTCACCGTCAGGTTACTTACTACCATGGAATTATAAGCTATTTTCGCCCCGGTACCTACGGAGCTACCTTCCTTGACCGCTTTGGACAAAAGTACGGTACCTCCGTTCGCTCCCAGCGCCAAAACTGTACTACCTATTCCAAGCCAGGCAGGGAGGGCGTCTTTATTTATAGGAGCAATCGATTGTTCGTGCGTGGCGAGATCTACCAATTTCTGCGTGCTTCTACCAATGATCCACGATCCGCTTACACCGCCGTACACGAGACCTATAATAAATAATAATAAATAAGCTTTTTACCGTACTATACATGTAATCGATGTACCCAAACCACATTTATGTATCGCTATTTATACCTGCTGTAAGAGCAAGCGGTCCTACGGGTGTGAAAAAGCTAGCGACGCTTAAACCAATCGTACCACAAATAGATACCGCACTCGCAGCGATATCGACTCCTCTGAGAACTTTGCTTTTAGTAGCGCAAGTAGGCGAATCCTCTACTTCTATCCATACCGTTGAACAACATTTGGTGATTTTATAGGTTGGATCGCACTGATATAAACCAGATTTTGGTAAGATCATGGTACACTCGGGCAACGTATTATTCTTTACGTAATCTTCCCAACTTTTATATATTCTACCCTCATTGTCGATGTACCATACGCCACGTTTTTTCTTCAATTTAAATATCGGTAATGTACATATATCGTTAACTTGATTGGAATCGCTGTTGTTCAATTTCTTTGGAACTCGATGAAGGAATATTACATTGAATATAATAGCGATATAGATGGAATCGTTTTGATCCTCTCTTCCGTATTTGATTATTTTTTGATATATCTTATCTATAATTTTGCACATCTTCTTGTCGTATATTACTTTATCGAATATTTCTTGCGGATTAATGTCTAACGTAGGAAGATCTTTGTCAGTTTTCGGAGGACCAAACAGGGCATATCCAATCCTGTGTCTGATAAGTTCATAATCCTTGGAACGATATTCAAACCAATCTGGCAAAAGTTCGTAATACTGTTGCTGGTATCCCCTTGCAAGTTTTATGACTTTCTCCTAATACGAATAAAAGATACATTATACTTGTATACAATAAGGTATGTAAAACTAACAGACGTACCTTTTCTTCCTTGAAATGAGCCATATTCGTTTCTAAAACCACAAGAGCGTATTCCAAACAAAGTTATGGAAACAAAGTTACCGCAATTATGTTAAATTAATAATCACTGCGTAAAGGAAACTATTTATATTACAAAATAATAGAGAAATCTAATATTTTTCAAACAGGTAACGGTTCTAATGTCGTAACGTTAGCCACGTATCGCTTTTGCTCGCACGCTGCAACGTTCATTGTTTTCATTTCGCATACTGGACGCGGTTAGATTGTGTGGTCGCGTTTCAAATATCGTAACATCGCACGGACAACCGTCAATGTCATATATAAAACGTTGTGACACTATACGTTAACCATAGTTGACGAAAGGTATAAAATAATTACTTTTCTATAAACATTTAATATAAAGCAATGTCTTCTCTAATATGAAAATAATGTATTGCTAATAAATTGATTACTCATCGATAACGCCGCTCTTTTCGCATTGACTTAAGTATCAGTTTTTTTATTATTACTAATAAAAACAGATCTAAATGTTTTCCAATTATTGACTTTTGTCGTATTTAAATTTGAAAAAAATTACCGAAAAACTGGTGGCGCCATCTCTGTGAAAAGTGCTCAAACTGGTCGCTCAGCGTTATCGACAGCGAAGTGAACTACTCAAAAACTGGCGTCATCCGATGGAGAAGAGCTGAAACTAGTCGGGCATTAGTTTCAGTACTTTCCGCAGGGATGGCGCCATCAATCTGTCGATGTTGCGTTTGCGCGATGCTAATTAAAGTGGGTGATTAATATGATAATTGGCAAGAAAATTGTGGATTTATTTATTTTATGTGCAAATTGGACAAGTTATTCTAATAACTCTCTTTCGCGATAATAGCGTACGAATGTAAAAAGTAAATTCGTTTAATTCGAATTGTCGCAGGCTCGACGCGCGGTGAAATCCCTTGTTCGATTCCCGGGTTCTTCGCGAGGGTGGAGCGAAAACGATCGTCGAGAGGGGAATCGAGAGAAGATACGTCCCGAGGTATGATACTTTTCCGATTCGTTTTACGACGGTCGTTTCCTCGAATTAGGACGGAATAAGAAAGTATCGGTGATTTCGAGCAATCTCCGTTCGAAATGAAACCGAGAAATTGGAGAGTCGGGAACGGTACGTGACACGGTGATGTTTGGGAGGAATAAATGGGCAAGGACGGTGCGCGTAGCGACATATGGGGTTTAGGGGCTTTCTCTGGGTGTCCAGCGGTCTCTTTGCGGGGGTGGTAAATGGGATGTCATCGTGTTAAATGGTCCTGATGCCCGCGAACCCATTCAAGACGCGCCCTCGCCAAGACTCGAAACCAATTCTTGCGGCTAATTTCCGCCGTTTATACGTTTAATTGCCTTGCCGAGCCACCTGGACCGTCACGAGCGAACCGATAGAAATTTCACCTTCTCCCTATCGATTTCAATTGGTCGTCGTGGACACGGCCAGATTGTTTGTCGTACGCGTAATCCGTACCGCCAAAAGAAACTATATATAAACGAACAAAATTATTTGT
Source organism: Xylocopa sonorina (assembly GCF_050948175.1). Classification (NCBI taxonomy): domain Eukaryota; kingdom Metazoa; phylum Arthropoda; class Insecta; order Hymenoptera; family Apidae; genus Xylocopa; species Xylocopa sonorina. The sequence continues at coordinate 2,280,387 of NW_027490090.1, read as the reverse complement.
CAGAAATTGTATACAAGAATGTCTATCGGCAGAACTTTCTACTCTCGATGGAAGCATGATCGGCAATAATGCAGAGTAGGATCGCGCAGAGAAACGGTGACCGTGACGAATGCCGATTCCTCAGGAGCCTCTTCGGCTTCGCCAGAGCCACCCGCAATCTTTGTCGGCAAACAGGGGCTCGTAAATTACGGTAGGAACGTCTCAATGTTGGCAGGACCCTCGCTCGGCATTGTCTACGAGGTAGCAACGCGTTAGACACGCACCCCGATGCGGACAATTTGGTAGGAAAGATTTTCTTGGTCCCCGTTTCCACCGTCTGAGCCAGACGGTGCGCGTTGCGCGCGATAACGTTCGCGTATCGCGTCTATAGATACATCTGTATAGATACGTCTATATATACACGTATACGTATCTTGAACGTAGAGGCACGTAAGTAAAGGCTGTGCCGTGCGGGGCCGCAGGTGGCGGCGTTCAAAGCCAATTATGCGAACGCGGCCCCGACGTCGGCGTTGTTCTCGCAAATCCCTATCCTCGGGTTTAAACGCGCGGCTGCCGCCGGGGGAGAGAGAAGTTTAACTTGTCTACGCTATAACGGATTAACGGGCGCGATTTATTCGCGAGTAATTGCTTCCGCCCTTTAATTAACTTGCATTTATTTCAGGTAATGGTGACCGCTTGCCAGCCGTACACGGACGTTCCCCGGCGAAAGAAACGCTATTTTCCTTTCAACTATCATCGAAGCGGAATTCGAATCCTGACTGGAGAGACTGACGGTCGCCATTTCAACAACGATAAAACATCTCTGGGGTTCGCTCTTATCTTTCCTATTATCGATAGTTGGCGCAGGGCCAATATGGCCGCAAGACGGTTGCCATGCTCGCTTCGGGAACATCATCCGTCCCATTATCGTGCTTTTCCTCTAAATAAGAGCAACCTGCTCTCCTCCTCAATCGTGTTGCTCCGCTTCCGCGAGAGTTTTTCCGACGAGAGTCCATCAGTCATGAACCGGGATAAATCTCGTTTCTACGAGGATTCGGCCATCGCTGTAGCGGATCGATCGAGGGTGCTGTTTCAGAAAATGGAAAGGCCGGAGGGCGATGATATCGCTGACGAGAGCCGCCGTATTGGCTGCCACCCAATCCAATTGGGTTGGCATACCGCTCCCTCTGAACGAGTGATAACAGTCTACGCCGCCATCTTGGCTATTACGCGACCCTTCGTTTCACCCACCCTCCTGCGAGATAAGAAACCTTTGCTGGCGTCTACTTTTTCCTTAAACGATACGCAAAGACTCTTTCTTAGTAATTTCTTATTAATTTGTTATTCATTCATTCGTTCGATTTTAGGTAGTTGCCAGTCCAGTGGAGAGGATAAACGAAGACAAATTGGCTTTCTACTTGTTCTCTGGTCGTCGCGACGCATCGTCGTTCGTGCACCACGCGTCCAGCTCGGTACACCACTCTGCGCAATGGTTCAGGTGTCCTTGACACAATATTTTCATCTCCTCACAGGATAACGAGTATCCTCGCCCAGGAGGTGGGCCGTGGCTAATCCTGAAACGAGAGAATCTTAACGGCGTGACGCTAGTCCCGGTGAAAGGTCTCCTGGGAATAGTCTACCAGCAGCTCCTTTTCACGTCTCCCGGGGAGATTGTTGTGACTTTTCCATTTCACTGTTTTGTCAACGAATATCCTCCCACTGTTGGCCAATCCACGAGGCGAACCACTTTTCGACTTTGATCGAACACTTTCCATTCCATCGGCTTCTACTTAATACATTTTTCGCAGCGCGACGAGACGAGTAAGTAGCATGAGGCGAGCAGTGCTCGTCCTTGGAACGATCTGTTACCTCGCGAAGGAAGAGCGAACTGGAGGAACTGGGTTGGTGGGTCGAGATAGCCCAGAGACGGCATAAATCTTCTTTTCGTCTGCAGATCCAGGGGACTCGGTCAATATTTCCAAAATATTTAACGGGCTCCCCGTGGCGCAGGCACGCGCCACTTTCGATCCAGCATCCACCCTTCTTTCTCTTTTGCCGGCTGGGAACAGGAATCTCAACTTTGAACGCGGCCTACGCGACGACCTTGACCGAAACCAGGAAGAAGAAAGTTTTATTGGGGCATAAATACGTCGTTGCCCAGTCCAAGGAACATTTACGACCCTTTCACGTTGCCCTTTTGTCGCGCGTTGCTCGCTACTTACCGGGCTTCCGAATTTTTATTGGACGATCTGGAAGAGGATCCGGAAGAGGAGCCGCCTGTCTGTCGATTAATTAAGCATCCGCCACCGATACGTCGAATTTCGAATCGAACTCGAATCGAACTGGAATCGAACTGGAATCTCGAATAGAGCCAGTGATGCGAAAAGGTAGGGAGTCTGAAAAATTGCAATTTCGGAGATTGATTCGTAGAGGCGAGAAATAACTTTTGCCGAACGGGTGTGACTGACTGTAAAGCATGCCTTCGAGAACGTCTGCTCGTAAATCTTGGAGTTGCACTTTCGATTTTAGTGCCGGCTCGTTCGCTCGCTGTATCCGTCGCTTTCGTGCCTCGATTTTTGACCAGTAACCAACGTTTTTTCGAATCGCGACTACGATCAAGTACGATAAATCGTGTTTTACAGTGATATATATATATATATTAAATGTGTAAATTTCGAATCGTTTTGCGTAAACTCGGAGCAATTTCGTCAAGGTCAAGTCTCGCCTCATCGAAAGAGTAGGACGCAAAGTAAGCGAGAGGCGAGGGTTGGTTTGCGTGAGAGCTACCGTGCGTCCAACTTTTCGATGATTTACGGAAGCTAGGCACAAAGCACAGGGTAGCCTCATAAAATAATAAACCTTCTATTAGGGCTGGCTCGTTTCCTCTGTCGAAACACCGTGGCGAGCGGTCCACTGTTACGGTTATATGCACCGTGCGCTCACTCGGATGCGAGCAATAAGCCAGCTTCACGGTTTCCTGTTATTTATAACGGCCGAAACTAATTCTTCGATCTGGTAAAACCTCGCGGTGATCTTCCTGTCGTGTACGTGTGTATATATTAGATTAGATTAGATTAGATTAGATTAGATTAGATTGGTAAACCCTCTCGCACGGGCTCTCTCGACCAAGAATTCATCGGGGACCGCAATTAGCGTCCGTAGCGAGAGATGTAAGGGCGCGAACGTACGTCGTTTCAGCGACGTATAAAAAGGTAAACTTCCATAAAGCCGCAGATCTCGTCAGGACGTAGGTCGATCGTAAAACAAGGCGAAGGGCTTCCGCGCGTTATCCCGTGGAAGCTAATAAAGGTTAGAGGAAGGAGAGAGGGCTATAGGTGAGTTAATTCCATCAAGGGAGACCTGATTCATTATCCAATATCGGACCTCGTAAATCCTGGCTAGGCCAAATAAATTATCGCCCTGAAACCGTCACGCTGACCACCTCCCTCGCTTTCCACGATTTCTCTTGTCTTTCTCTCGATCTTTGCTATTATTTCTACGAATCTTTTTAATAATCGCCAAGCACCCCGTTGGTTTCTCCAATTTTTCGGAGATACTGCGTCCCTGGCATATTCCAGACCATACGACAATGGAGCTCCCAGGGTAGGTTTTGGTAGAAATTACTGCGTTTTGCAGTCAACTAAGAAAGGCCCGCACCGGATGGCCGTAGAGTGACGAAAAGACGGCGGAGCAGTAAATCTTTGGATGGTTTTATTTTGGTTTATTATCTACCGTACCTCCTCCGTTCTCTCTTTCCTGGCGATTTCCCCGGGACTAGTGACACCGTAATGTTCCCGGTGCCTCGTAAGAGGTAAACGAAAACAAGGAGGACAGATCACAGTCGCTTTTCCCCGTTTATACGTGTTCACAACCCGCCTCTGGAAACTCGTTTTCCAAGTTTCGGTACAACTTCATCGCTTTACGACCTTCTTCTCTGTGCTCGACGAACGCTTCCTCTTTGGGGGATGATTTTCTTTTTTTTTTCGAAACGGAACATTTTAGTCGAATTAATTCCCACAGTCGGCCGCTCTGTCGGCGTCGATGATCGATCGACAAAGGGACAGCGGTTCATCGAAAAGATTCGTCGCGGTTCGCATCGAGATCAGCTCGAAACTAATATGGCGAATGTTATTTATTGGCACCCGCCACGCATCAGGATTCGGCATGCGTGCCGTTTACGAGGGAAATATTATGCCACCAGAGATCGAACCATCGATTCGAATCGAGAATCTCTCGCGTGAAATTCATCCTATCAGGCTATCGTTATTTATCGCTTTCCACGGATTCGACACAGATTCTCCGATTCCCTCGTTCGATAGATAGCAAGGGAACATCTGTTTTGTATTTTGAAATTTCAGCAGGACGTCGCGTCGCGTGGGTCTTGGCCAGAGTCCACCCTTTCCATGATTACTCGTTGCAATATTTACTCGAGGCGAGTATCGCAAAAAGGGAAACGAACTTTTTTACTAGGAAAAAACAGACTCGTAAAATCGAACGAATATCTTCCTCTGCTCCTCGAAATACTCGCGACCCGCAGCGGTACTCTTCCCCCGTTTTTTTTTTTAGGTCAAAAAACTGTGCATAGCGGCAGCTCTGTTCGAAAAAAAAAACGGTACAAAAACTGGGGCAAAAACTGGACCCCTCTGCAAAAGTATGACCACGTGGAAAAAAAATTCACGGTAGAAAGGGTTAACTTCTTCGAACGAACGCTAACTGGATGCTTCATGGGTCTCGTAAACGCGCCACGTTTTTTTCTCCTTTTCCTTTCCTCCTCCGTTGAGGAAAAACCGACGGTGCACCCAAATCGTTCGGTTTGTACCATTTATGACTAGAACCGGCAGTATAACGCGGACCATGGCTCCTGTTGCCTAACAGACTTTTGCGGGGATCTTCTCGCACCCCCAATTTCGGTAGTTTTATTTCGCGATAGCGCGGAATCTAACGCGCTCGCTGTTTAGATAATTTAACAACGTTTCTTCGGATGCGAAGCGGATGTTTGTAAGAAAAGGTGCGCGTCTCGTCATGGTTCGATCACAGTCGGAGGGCCAAACATCCCCCTTTTTGTGAGAGACGCCGCAGGACATCCCGTGGGGTGCTACGCCTCCACGCTTTCACGGCTAACAGGGTGCTCTTTTCAGCAGTTTTGACTTTTCAATTAGCCACAGGTTCGCCTTCACCCAAATATTGTGCCTAATGTCCCTTCGTCGCGTACCACCCTCTGAATTTCCAAAAGGAATTTCCTACCCGAATCGAACGAGTTTTTACGCCTCGAATGGGTGATACCCTTTTACGTGAATCTGTAAACTTGGCGAATTCCTCTTTCGGATTCCGCTGTGTAGAAACGATATTAGAGTTTACGCTAAATTAAACGCAAGTAAATGTTTTTAACAAAAGTATCTCGCATCTCTTTCGACGACACCCTCTGTTTGGCAAACAAACCAGACTGCGACGACGTTTCAGCGAACAAACTGTTTCCGAGGATTTTTTCCCCTGGCTGGGCGCGTGAAATTCGAAATTCGATTCGCAACGGATACGTTCCTTTACGTAGCTCGTGCGGACATGTAACTTTGCAGTTCGCAGCTACGGGAGGTCTATGGAGACGTGACCAAAAGCTGTCAACATTTCTTTACGCCTGCGAGATAAACTCGATCACGGTTTAAATCCGCTTTTGGCCTTCCTTTCCTTCCGGCGGGGCAAAAAAAGGATCCGACCCGTGAAAAACGCTTCTTGCGGTCGTAACAAGGCCCATCGAAGCCACTTGCGATTACGAAAAATCCTCTCGATCGCGAAAGCAAATTCTACCGTACTCGACGACTCGTCGCGATCCACCCTCCGAACGATACGGAGAAAAGATTGTTGGAAAACAGTCGTCTAAACGATATCTAATGGCTCGTCAGATAAGATAATGCAATTACACGGTCGACGGTGATTCCTCCATCGAGAGATGGCCACCATCTAAATCAAGAGGGTGACGCGACCCAGTGAATCGAGGGTTCTCCAAGGGTGGGACTCGTGTATCGAGGGGATGATTTTTCTATCGGAGGTATAAATTGGATATTAATATTTGATAAAGTTGCCTGCCGCGTTAAAACTTGAGCGGGGGAGGAGAACGGTTACCTCCGTGACTACTTGACCGTTTAAAAAGGCTAAACGCTTTACGACGATAGGTTTCCGGTCAGATAATATAACGCTTAAACATTTTATAATTCTCTGACGAGCCCTCGTACCTCGACTCGGCTGATAATCTTTTCCCGAAAATTTTTTCGATGATTTTTTTACGGGCCACCAACAAAACGGCTCGTTTTATATTTATGGCGGTAGATCAGCGTAGCGATTTTTTTCTTCCTTCCACCCTCCGTGGTGCCGGGGAAACTTTAGATTTTATGTCTTTACGAGTGTACAGGTAACTGCTATATTCCGCGCTCGTTGCAGCTGCATAACAGAATCTTCCATCGAGTCGCAATGAATTTCTATCGATTGTCCGTCTACTCGAGGACGTGTTTGCGCACCCCACCGCAGTGTCGAATAACACAGTGGCGCGTGTGGGTGGCGATAGAACTCGGAGTTAAACCTCAATGGGTTGTTAAGCCGACAGCGTTTATACGGAATTATCTCGTTTCGTTGTCAGAATCGTTCCAAGAGTTAATTGCCTGCGGCATCCCCTCGAGTAGGGGTGCGCTCGACACCCTGAGATCGGCACGATTCCTAGTTTCGGCTATTTATATCTATCGCGCGTGTGTTTAGCCTCGCGAATGGCTTGTAAGAGCCACCCTCGCTACCAGTCATTGGTCATTTTCTTACGAGAATTAGCTCCACCCTATCCGTTAATCGTGCAGGGGTCTTTCAAATTCGATATCACGACCGAGAGTTAGTTACCCTTTATTGCTAGTGGCATAATATAGAATTTCGTTACGGATAGTACTACTGATCGTAAGCTGCGACGTAAACTTTTATTTACAAAATCTGTAGAAATTATAGTATAGTATGATAGTCGACGATTGGAAGGGGAGAATAAAATTCTGATCGATCGTTTGATTTGTAATCGTAAGCGGGCTGAATGTGTGGAAGATTCATCTATGATTTCATACCACGATTCGACGCCAGATTTATTGTATATATATATATATATATAATATTTATTCTCTTCCTATCTTTCTTTCTCTCATCTTCATCCGCGTCTCTATACGTTAACACGTACGTACTTAAGCATATTGTATATCGACAGCGCGCCGTCGTACGCTAATAAAACTGATATCCGTTGGTTTTCTCGCGTTTCCTACTAAACTCGTAGATAATGATCATAATAAATTACTTAAAACTCGATACTGTACACGCGCTACACGCTAAGTCCCTAATCACACTCAAGCACATTTTATCTCTTTTACATTACAGACTCCACTATACAAAGGTCGCACAGCGATTCATTAACGTAATTAACAGGTACAAGTTCTTTACAATCAGTCGACGTATTATTTACACGGAACGCGATCAGTCTCTCGATCCCATTGGCAGTTCGAGCGATCCCCTCTAACATCTGCTATATGTATATATATATAATACAATGTACACAAGTTTGTACAAAAGCCAGGGAGGAAATATTTCCAGTGAACACACTCGTCTCGCGGGAAAGTGGGGAGTAGTTTTGGTGGGTTTACGCTCTCTCGGAGATATCGTTCTTGTACGGTTGAAACAATTTCGGTGGTTCGATCTTGCTGGTCTGCACGCTCGGCGTGGACGCGATGCCGTTGTACGAGTTCTTCCCCTCGAACCCTGCGATCGTCTGGATGGTGGTCGGTAATCCTGCGAGGCTGATACCGGTAGGGAGCTTGATCTGCGAGGACGGGTGATTGTTGGGCGGCGGACTGGTCTTGTTGGCTGGTAGATGCGGATGATGCGGCTGCGTCCCGACGCAGTCGCAGTCGCTCGAGGCGTCCGAGTGCACCGGACTGAGCTCGGGTAGCAAGGTCGGCCTGTAGGTGGTCGCGGTGGTCGTGGGTGGGTTGTTCACCTGGAAGGCGGTATTCCCGACGGTAGGAACGCCCAGGCTGGCCAAGTGTAGGGGTGGCAGCGAAGGGTGAGGCTGAAGGAGGTGAGGATGCGCGGGGTAAGCGGCGGCGGTGCGCGGATGCGGCCGATGAAGGGAGGACGCGCTGGTGGTGGGCACCGCTCCTGGATACGGCGTGTATCTGGCCGCGTAGTAAGCCGCGGCTGCAGCTGCGGGGTAGGTTGGCGCCAGATGGGTCGGTGGTAGACCCGGAGCACCGTGGTACGGGGGTGGCGGAAGCGTGGCCGTCGCCGCGGCCAGCAGGGTGGCCGCGAGCGTCGGATCCGTGTACATCGCGTACGGCCAGGCCATCGCCATCCTCTGACGCTTGTCCTTCATGCGACGATTTTGAAACCAGACCTGCAAACGATACCGAGATTAGATTCGAGCGTTGGAACGCGGCGCGTTTTCTCGCGTTTCGTAACGCGTACGAGATAGACGGGAGGACTTCAAAGTCAAGGGACACGGACGGGAGGGATCGGTGCCTAACGTTTCTACCATTTAACACCTCGATCATTTCCATCGGTTCAAGTTTTATAGCCATTGTGCGGCCGAGCCAGCGCGAGATGAGAAATTAAGGGATCCATTAAAGTCAAAGGTAACCCGGGAAAACTGCTAATTAAAATGCTTAACACCTCGAACCGGATCGACCGGTCGTGGTCGAAAGAAATTAAGAAGTCACGGAAAAAGGATCAGGGAGATCGAAGCGAACCGAAAGAGTAAGAAGCTGCTGTTTGCCCTTCGTGATTGACTGTTTGCGCGGCCGTCGGAACCGAAGAAGAAGAAGAAGAAGAAGAAGAGAAGGAAAAAAAAGAAAAGAATCGGCAGCGGATTCTGGCGAGCCTTCTCCTTCCCTTCTTCTTCGTCGTCTCTTACCGAGCTATAATCGCCAATCAAACATGGCGGTCCGTGTAAAAACGAGCAACGTTCTCGTTCATGGCGCGCGAGCAAAAACTCTTAATCGACTCGATTAAGCGTACGTCGTGTCGGGCCCCCTAATTCGTACGGAATATCGATCGATTTAATCGAGTTCTGTTCGGAGCGAGCCGAGAGAGAGAGAGAAATTTCGCCGTCGTAAACGAAGGTTTGTTTGATGAAATTGCGTAATGAACCGCGATCCTCAAGGCTTTTCCCTGTGTACCTTCGTGACTGTCGATTACCGACATTAATTAAACAAACCGAGGTGTTAATAGAACACTTTTCTACGCGCAGGAGGGAAGATGAGCTCATCGTTTACTGAACTTTATTGCGATACGTTTACTTATCCTCGATAAATATTCAGCCGTTAATGGTGCGAGGAGAGAGACGAAACGATTTTTCTAATTGCTCGTTTGATAATTTACGTCTTTGCACACCTTGATCGTTGATTCCGGCAGATGTAATTGTGCGGCCAGTTCGCATCTTCTCGGCCTGCTCACGTAATTCTCTCTGTGAAACTCTTTCTCTAATCGCGACAGTTGTTCCCTCGTGAAAGCCGTTCTGTATCGTCTGATGTTCGGATCCATCGAGGACAACGGTTGTTGTTGTTGTTGTTGTTGTTGCTGCGTTGGCGACGAATCTGCAAATGAAAAATTAAATTTTCCCGTTATGTTTCATCGAGCAGTTTCACGACTTTTTAGGACGATTCGTTACGCGAGCATTGTACCTTCTTGTTTGGTATCAATGTTCAAAGTCACCACAATTTCTCCGAGGAAACACGGAGTAGTTGTAGTAAACGGCGGTTACACAGTGTCGCCTTCGAAAGCAGCGGGTGGTCGCGTTTCGAATCGTGTAAACCAGAAAGGAAGGGACGACGGTTCGAGAAGCTGAAAAGATCTCGGATGGCAACTTTCTTTGGCGACTTTTTCGACACCGGTTTTTCGCGTAATCGTTCGCGACGAGCGCGAATCTAAAAAATGAACCTTATAGGAAGAATATACCGGTGGAGGTGGCATTTGTCATCTTTTCGAAAGAGAAACAAAAGCAAGGGGTACCGAGGGGAAATTTCGCGAAGCCCTCGGCAATAAACTGATCTTCCGGAACGAGCTTTCGAGAATCAGGGAGCGACCATAAAATAATTACCGCAATAAACCGCGAGGACCGATTCCAACCAAGGACTTGGACGATCTTTGCTAAGCCTTATTTATTTTCACGGCCGTGCTATGCAGAATGGACAGTGTTCCGTTGGAGCCTCGGCAAACTAGTCCTAATGTATATTGTCCCAGCTAACAACGGACAATCAATTGGATTAACCTTTCGAGTAATTAACGCCCTAAGTAATATTCCCGCTTGTTAGTTATTGCCTGGGCATTGTGCACGAGTACGCGAGTCCGTCACGATTTTTATGTACGAGAACCCGTTCCGTTCACGATACTACGCGTACCTCATTTCTGGCGGCAAAACCCAACTTGAAATTTTCAAACAAATGGAAACTCGAATATAGCGGAAGCTTGTTTGAAAATTCACCTTTTTCCGGTGTCTTCGGCATGTTCCCCGGCGGAGGACTGTGCGGAGGGCTCAACTGATATTGCGGCGGTACAAGATCCACGACTATCGTCTCCTCCTCCCTTTGATCCCTCTGTTGATCATCGAAATTCCTCTGATAGCCCTGCATTCTGTCCACTGTCGCGTCCACTATTGGCCTGTGATTCGTTCCAGTATATATGTATATATATGTTCACTCGTCCCGCAGGTTCTCGAAACAGCACTGTTCACACCGATCGTTCGAATAAATTCGTCCAGTTTGCACGACACCAGCGCATCAAGGGTTACTCCGTTTACCCTACGAACCGATCGTTGGCTTGGCTACTGGTACGCAGCGCCGACGAGAAATGCTAACGTATAACTGAAAGGACCAACCAGCGAACCAACAATTTATACAACCTTGCCAATCCACCCGGCGACCATCGTTCGCTCGCGTAGCCCGATTGGCCGCCGCCTTTTGCATCGCCGTTCCATTGGCTCTGCCCAGCCTTGGCTCTGCCTATTTCCTCCCGTTCTCCGCTACGCTTCGCCCCACCGCCACCGCGAGAGGAAGATGCATTTTTCCCGAGATGCGCCAACAGCATCAGCTTATGCACGCGAGCTCGCGGAAATTATCTCTCGTTATTTCCTCGAGAGCAAATTCACCCGAATTGGCCCTCCGTGAACTTCCGCGCACTGATGAACTTCAATTTTCCAACGGGAGCATCTTTCCGGTTAGAGTATCCCCCGCTCGAGCGGCGAATGCGTTTCATATTCGACGAACGAGTCTCCTCCGTTCAGGGATGAAAAGAGTTTGCCGACAAATATTTCGACAATTAACTCGCTAATAATGTTAGTTTCTCCAGCGGAACGGACTTAATAGGAAGAATAGACTTAATAAGAAAGGAAGAGGGGAAATATTTCTCCAGGAGACCCGCCGCGCAATAACGCCATAAAAAGTAAGGAATTCCGCTTGCTACCACTATTACGGCGTTTTCGTCAGCCGAGACTGTCGCGTCGTAAAAACTTTGCTCTATTTTAAACGACCGTGCGATTGTAAAAATTGCATCGTCCCGTTTCTTCTCTTACCTTGCGCTCTTCTTCGCCGAGACTATACAAACAATTTGAAACTTTTGTGGACCGTTCCCTTCTTTTTACCAAGTTCGAATTACTAACCGCGGGTGGATATTTCGAACGAGATCAACCGCGATGATAACAATTTTACGATATAATATTTGTGTAAACACTAGACAAAGTATATAACTGGCAATGATTCTGTCTTACTCGTTTCGACGAGCGGCAGACTGATCGCGTATTGCCAATAAATCATCGACAAAAATTCCAACCAATTCAGAGATAGCGCGGCAATTTCTACGGAACGAACGGCATGCTCAAAATTGGATCAGAGATTGCTAATTATTTTTGCACGACGCGGACCGTTCGACGTTTACGACGACACCGAAATTTTCTACTCCGCGTTAATCTTTGATCGGGTCTCTTTCACCGACGAACGGACCCCGGAAACGTGCTTTGATTCGGCTTTAATTTACCCGCGACTTGAAAAAAGAAAAAAAAAAAAAAAAAAAATGAAAAATATGCGATCAAGTTTGAAACAATTCCAGATTAATATTCACGCGAAACGTATCTACGCTGCGCGACCACCGTGATTCCGTTTTAAATTTCTCATTCGACTATCAAAACCAGCATCGCGGCTCTAAATATCGATCGATTGATCTCCGTTAACGAGAAAAGAAAGCTGGAACGAGTGCCTATGGGTACCTGGTGGCAGGAGGAGGTGTAAAAAGTTTATTTCGTGTAATTTCGACCTCAAACCGAAACTGGAGCAACGGTACCATTCGGGACCATAATTCATCCTCTGGGACAGCCGAACTTATCGGTTTTTATTAGGCCCCATCGATAGGCAAAACGGTATCGATCTTTTTCCCAAACTTGCCTTTTTTTTTCTCCCTAAAACGAGCATCATCCCGGTGCTTCTTTTACGGGGGTGCAGTAACTCGGATTTTCCTTGAAATACAGCCAGCAGTTAAATCTGGAGCATTTTTTGTTTCGCTCGCGCCGTTCCCCTGAGAGCGCGCAGAAAGAAAACGCGTTCGGCCCTCACTTTCGCCGAAATTTAAAATGCACCAACGCCCGTTATACGCCCGTTATACGCCCGTGGAACCCAATGAGAAACGGAGCTCGCCATTACGAGGGCTTATTGCGCTCTATACCTTGCGCAATTTTTATTCATTCGCAACGATACTGCGAGGCTACTCGAAAATCAAGTTAAAAGAAAACATCGAAGCGTCGAATCGTTTACCTGCACAAACGGCGCAAACTGCATGCGTGTCCCCTCGAAAAGTCAAAGGGTTAATTCGTAAACTGAAAAGCTACGTAGCTGAGCAAGTATTCGTCTGCATAAAAATTCATTATATCGTAAACGCTCCAACTTTTGTACGAACCCTTTCGATTTTTTGTTCCATTTGTAATCCGCTTACGAGAACTGTAGAAATGAGAATTCTGACCTGAAGATTTCTTTATGACCACGAGAACGCGGCGCAAACTTTCACCCTAACCGAGATCTACAGACGATTGTCTTGCTCTTTCTTCTCGTTATTAAAATTATCGTCGAAAGGACGAAACCCTTTAAGGGTTTTGCTTCTACGCGCCATGAAAATACGGCACTGTCTTCCTTTTTTTTTTTTTCGTAGAAAAATGTTAAAAAATCGGTACAATAAAAAGTGGAAGAATCCTTGCCATTAACATTTTAAATGGTTAATTCGAATTGGGTGGAAATTGCGGAAATTCGAGAGTGACCGCTTAGGTTAGCAAATCCAAGGGACATAATTCCGCGCGAACAGCCGGTACAGATGCGGTCGCAATCATGCCGCTGATTAAACGGTTTGATTAAGCGTCTAATTTAGTCGCGTGTACGGTGTAACGTGTTGGTTTATGCGAAATCTATAAAGCCACCCCGTGCGGGCGTCACTCGCGTGAAAATTACGTCCATCGAGAGCCACCGACGGCCACCGACCAGCTCGTTTTACGTATTTTATGCTCGACCACCCCTATCGTCGATCTATTCCGATCATCGCACGCGGAATCGATAAAAGACGTCGTTTTTCCATTTCGAACGCGAGCGGAAAAACTTTGTAGCGTAATAATGACGTAACTATGTCCAAGGTTTATGTTTGTACCAATAAGCGACGTTGATGATATATGATAATTACCAGCGATTTCATCGATTTGCATTGCAAAACGACTCGTCGCGAGCATGCATAAAAGATTTTTAACTCGTAACAATTCTAAAAGAGACCAGTTTGCAAAGGTTTCACCTGCCGGCAAGGTAGGTTGTGTTCTTAGGTAAGGTCAAGGCTCGAATACTACTACAACTACTAATAATAATAAGTCGATAGCGCCAATAAAATTGGGCAAGCCATCTTTAACAGTCCGTAGGGCCTTTTGTACTGAAAATCGGATTAGCGAGCGTCCGGTTTACAAACACCGTCGAAACCAATTGAAAGGAAGCTCCACATGCGTTCCCTATTTGCTCGGGCTTTCAATGTTTAACAGGATTAGCGCGGCAATGATCATTGGATAAAAACGACCGATGACACCCTACCGATAAACGACCACGGATCGGTAGAATACTCCATTTTTCTACGCTCATTGTCTGTGGAGTTTTACGGGCCATTGATTAACGAGGGTGGTCGAAGAACGAAACGATGAAAACTATTATACGCGGCTGATATATACGGGTACCGCGTGGAACGTGTTACGAGATTATTGGCGGAATACGCGGTGCAGAGTTGAATTAAACCAATTATCAGCGAATATCCGGAAATTAGTGTATCAGGCGGCGGAAAGGGTTTATTGGGCCAACAAAATGCAGCTTTATGAGCATGCTAATGGGTTTGTAACTGTCGGATGGAGGAGGTACGGAACGGGCGCAGGTCAGCTTTTTACCCGGTAAACGCTCGAATTAACAGCTTCACGCGCAATCGGCGTACATTCCACCCGGAACTCTTTTTCCCCCCCCCCGTTCGAATGGCCTCTCCCTATTTACGCGATCGCATAAGCGTATCTGGCTGCCTGTTGCTCTATTTAAACTGCCGCGTCTCGTTAATTCGCTTCTTTAATAAGGTGATTTACGATCGATCGACTCGCGGTTCGATCGGCGACTCGTCCGGTTCGCTCTCGTCCTGGTGTTGCGCGGTGGGCATTAGGAATTGCCCAAATTTCGGAAGTGGCCCTTTGTGCAGTTGGCCAGGATGCTTAACGATGCAACGGTTGCGTTTAATGACTTTATGGGTATATTGCGTGCCGTCGACTAACTGTAAACTAAACAACCCCCAGGGCGTAGTCCTTGGATCGTTCGAGAGATGGTAAGCGAATTCGAAAGGGATGAGGTACATTCCCAAGACGGCGCTCTTGAATCGGTCGACTCTGAATAAAGCGATGGAAAAAATTCCCGGGCCCGTTCGACAAACATTTGGGCGGCCACTTATTGGTGAGCGGCTTATCGCGTTGATAAAGGGAAAAAATCGAAAGAAATACACTCGCATATGGATATACTTGAAAAGAGTTTCGTCTTGTTCGTATTCTCGCCTCTCTCTCACGGTTCACGACTACTCGAAACTCTCGAGTCGATCGCCCCCGGGAAAAAACCGGGAGTAAAGGGTGAAAAGAGGAACGGAAAGGTACCGTTTTATACAGTTGAAGAGGCGTTGCAACACACGCGGAGCGATAACCGTGGAAGGAATCGGTTCGGTAAGAAAAATTCGCCTCGAGTCACCTTGATCTTCAAATTAGCGGAGCGAAGCTGTAACGAGAAAAAATTGTTAAAACGCGCGTACGCTCGTTCTTGGAGGAAACAAAACGGGAAAGGTGGCAGAGTGTAAGCGGCGAGATGAAAGGGACCACTCGTTCTGCGTTTTTCAGCCGCACGCTTACGAGATCTCATCTGTGACGTATACGTGTGTCACGTCCACGCGAAGGTTGGACGTATTTAGTGCATCGGCGCTAATTGGTAGACGCCACAAGAGGCTGAAACTGGAGAATATACCCGGTAGCAGAGGGGGACCAGGGCGCGTACGGATTTCGTTTTATCCGGATGTCCGCTTTTACTCGACGCTGCTCGCTGATCCTCCCGGATAGCGCGACTGACGCTCGATCGGATACAGTTTGCGATTGGATAATTGGATGTTTTTCAGAAAAAAAAAATTGAGTGGAAAACGATTCCGTGAAATGATACAGGAAGAAGAGAGGAGAGGAGACGAAATTAGAACGAAATTGGACAACCCACTTAGGCATCGGCACTCAATCGAGGAGCAGCACTTCTGGATCAAGGTGTTTCTCTTTCAAGGACCGAATATCCTGCTTCCCTACTTCCTGTTCTTCCCTTCTTTTTTTCTTCTCTATTCGTTCGAGTGCGTGAACGCGGGAAAAAAAAAGTTTCTTCTCGGCTGGGCTACGATGCGCTAGTCGAGTCGCTGTCGTCGTGTAAGCAATCTCTGTCTCGCTTATCGCGCCAAGCAGATGCATCGGAGAGTGCATCCGCGAGGCGCATCATGAGGGAAACGACCTCCTAAGATGACACGGAATCTCACTTTCGTGTCTCCTTTCGAAATGACGCTCCATTTTATTTGTCTGTGAAAAAAAGAGAAAAGAGAAAAGAGAAAGAAATTGGTCGAGCCGTCGCTCGTTCTCATTGGAAAACGTTACGTTCGAAGGGATAGCGCGCCGTATCTCCTCATGGCGGCCATCATAGTCAACCGTGGAGTGGCGGATGGAGAGGAACCAGCAAAAGGGGGAATTTATTCCCGGGCATAATACCGAGTTTATAACCGAGTTAGCGAAATCGGGTTCGCGCCCCGGAAATAACGACGGTGTAAAGATCTGGGGAGGGGAGGGCGGAGGATGAACGGGGCTTTGATTAAATTAGGGGATGATCGCGCGAAATTAGAGACATTAAATTCTATACCGGGTACGGTCGGTTGCGATCGCGTTCTACGCGGTGGTGGACCTTCCGTCGAGTTTTCATCGAACGCGAGGGGAATCGCTCGAACCGAGAACCGTTTCACACAGTTGGACGCGATGATTATGAAAATAAATCGCATCGAGGTAAAAAGTAGCACGAGTGGAGGCTGCATCTGGTCGAAAGGGATAATGCGAATCTCGAGGCTCGAGATAGTCGTCGTGTCGTCGAGGAATGAAACGGGTGAAGAGGCTGCGATCGACTGCTAAAATCGTGAAAGGTTTACGACATACCGACAGGGAGATTGACAGACTGTTTACTGTCAGACAGAGCTACGAGATCGCAGTACAGGCTCGTTAATGGTACTTGGTCGCTTATTGCGCGTTTGCCTTTCCACTCGAACGACTTCGTTCCCCGATAACCTTATCCAATCTGCCCTGGGAACTATCTCTTCGAACATGCGAATATTTTTTGGTAAACGCATCGAATATAACGCGCCATCGAACGGGGAAATTAATAAAAGTTTTGTACGTTTGCAGCTGTTGGAAGGAACACTTTGACGAGTCCTTGGAACTACGAGGCGATATCCTTCCGCAAGCCGACCGTGTTACGCTCCCACGACGGTAAAGCCTTGCCGACTAATAAGTTTCATCCCCCGCGTAGTGAGCACCAATTATCAACTTGCTCCGGCTATAATTAAAAAATGTAATTTCACCGGCACCAGACCTCCTCGATCTTCCGCGTTAACGATCTGCTCCCTGCTATACCTCTGCTTAAAGCGGAGAGGGATTTTCGCAACGAAACGGTGTGGAAATGATTTCTCGAATCCGCGACAAAGCGTCGCGCCCGATGCCCACGTGTTTGTCCAGCGGAGAAACTGGTTTTCAAATCAAATCGTTGCTTTCCTTCTTAAATATTAAACACGCGAGGCGTTAATTTTACTGATTAACGCTAGCCGACTTAGTGGCATAGAAAAGTTCTTTGTGCGCGTTCGAGAAGTCACGAAGACAATCATTCCGATGTTAACGCTTTAAAATATTTCCTACGGCTTAAACAGTTTTATTGCCTCGCAACCACGCTGACTCGACTGCCAACGTTTCGAGTTAAACGATATTTTCGGGAAAAGCGTATCACGTTCCTGTCCCTCCTCCCTCGTACTTCGTTTACCGAGAGAGTTATAAAGGTAAAAAAGAAAAAGAAGAAATTCTTTATTCCGCGCGGTATTTCCTTTTCCTCTCTCATCTTCGCAGCTAGCGAAGGGTAAGGATGGGGTTGAGTCTCGTTACGGCGGCATCCGACGCGTGTTGGTGGCTTGGATACACGAACGAGTAAATAGACAGGTGGTACACGTAGCACGTACACAAAGATATGGCTGGTGAGAGATTCACAGGGGTCGAAGGGGTGGTAAGGTGGTAGGTAGCAATAAGGTGCTGGGCACCGCGCTGTTACGACCCCTGATCTAGTGATATCATGTATGAGAGAACAGCTTCGCGTACTTCCACCCTGAAAATTATGTGAAACACTTGCTACCCGTTTCATCCAACGCTCTCGCGAGCTTCCTTAATACTTGAACATTTTTGTAAAATGTAAAACGCATCGCGCCAAACTGAGACTTCTTTTTTTTTTTTTTTTTTTTTTTAATCAAATTAACGATTAAAGTTTAAGCTGGTACCGCGGTTCGCGCTGCAGAGTACCGAATTTAATTATACGCACGGTAGAGGCGAAACTATCGCGTAACCCTGGTCCTAATTGCCCCGTTGCTTACTAATTAACTAGAGCTCGCAGGCCGGATCATTACGTCGGTCACCGTGCTCTAAACGCTACGTTTCTCCATCCAAGCTCCTATTTTGGACGGTACGAAACAATAGAGAATGAATATTATCCGGTGAAACGAAGAGTCGAAGAGAAAAGTTGAAGAAATTTGCAGGAAATCTCGAAAGGAGCGTCAGGTAAAAGGTAAAAGGAACAGCCGCCGGGGGCCATGATGGCTCTGACCTTTCTCGCTTATCTGCGAGGTCAGAGTGAAAAAGAGAGAGAAAGAGAGGGATAGAACGGGAGATGCGCCGGGTCAATACTTCTCGGGAGGGTTTCCACGAGGAAAGAGGGGATCGTTTTGCCACCCCTCGTTTCTCTGCTCGCCGACGATTGGCGGTGGCAGGAGACGGGGTGGTGGTTCCACGGGGGTGGAAACACAACAGACAGATATTTGATTGTGACGGAACAACTTTACTGGACGATCAGGCTACGCTTACGTTTCCATTCGACAAACTGCCGAATAATATCGTTCTTAAGCGAGTCAATTTTCAACGTTACTCTATTCCAGTATAAAATAATTGCTATATTAGAGTCGCTGTATGGAAATGTTCGAGCCTTATGGTCGCGTGAAGATCAACCGTCAAGGGAAATTTATCACTCGAACCGAGTTCTCCTATTAAAGCTGACCAATTCGCCCCGTAAAGATGCAGCAAACCTCAAACTTACCGTTCCTCTCGTACAACGAAATATAAAGGAATATTCCAATTCGTTTAAACTGCAGCTCCGCCGGTGAATATGAAATTTAATTTCAATGATCGTGATTTATCTTTTCTCGGCTTAGCTTGTAAGAGGGAAGGAGCGAGAGAGAGAGAG
Organism: Xylocopa sonorina; assembly: GCF_050948175.1. Taxonomy (NCBI): domain Eukaryota; kingdom Metazoa; phylum Arthropoda; class Insecta; order Hymenoptera; family Apidae; genus Xylocopa; species Xylocopa sonorina. The sequence continues at coordinate 2,261,317 of NW_027490090.1, read as the reverse complement.
AGAGAGAGAGAGAGAGAAAGGGAAGAAGAACTCACCACACCTCGTTTCAGCGCTCGACGACGATTGGTCCTGGCAGATCCCGGAGGATGGAGATGGAGAAGGTAGCGCGGAGATGAACGCGCGAGGGACCGGAAAGGGTGGCGGTGAACGAGCGACAAGGACAAAGGTTCGCCCTTGAGACCTCGAGGGGGGTGGAGGGATGAGGGCGGCTCGTGAAACGCCATCATCAACCATTCATAAGGTGTAGCGGCCTGTTTATCAAAAGAATACTTTGCAGTTGACTCCCTGGGAATAACTAACGCGCGCGAGCGAGCTGCATAAAGAATATTTTAAGATCAATCCTTTGGATGATCCTTTCGAACGGCCTTTCTATTCTTACGTCTCAGCAACAGTTGCCGTTTGCATTTCTCTCGCCAAACGCTGCAATTCTCTTCGATTTCTTCTATAAATTAGAATTTTTCCAGCGAAAGCTATTCAGCTGTTCCTGTCTATAAAATTGATGGTTCTGCGAGACGACTCTTTTATCCTCTCCTTCGGCAACTAATGATGTGGGCTGAACGGTGCTCCATCCTACGGACACGAAGAAATGATCGTCATCCATCAACATCGTATCGACACTGTGACACCCCTCGATTTTTCTCCGCGAGGGGATCTAATCCCGACGCGATTAAAAAAATATATTATTTTCGCCCATAGAAAATCCACATTGGAAATTGAATTCGCGCGTTCGCTTTACGATCATCGACGGTCCGTATTAATTTCAGTTTCGAGAATCCACGGCTCGAATTAATTGTTTCGCCACGGCGAATGGTCCTATCGATAAAGATACGGGTGTCGTTCGTTTAAAAAGCGAACAAGCGAGGAAATATCGAGCCGCTCGCGGAATGATTAATCCCAGGGACGAACGATGATTTCGATCAAGTTTAATCGCGTTTCACTTACAGCCCCGTGCCGCGATCACCTACGGGTGACGGCAATTTCGGGATCCCTGGCTCGCATAAAACTGCGCGCAGCGTCAACTGCGAACGAGGCAGCATATGTGGATGTAACTGCCACCCCATTCTACGACAGGGAGAATATGGGCACCGCCGGTAGCTGTGTGTCCGTTTTGTCATTGGAATTTGATGATCCACCATCCCGTTGGGGTCGGCTACATAAATATTTGCCCTGTAATCCCTTCGTGGATCCACTTGCCGACTCGACGGTATAATCCCCTTTGTTCCAACTTCTACACCGCACCCTTTCGCTTTATCGCGCACCTCGTCACCGATGCTTTACGATCCGCGTTTCTCGAGTTTGCTGCCCGATGCGCTTAACGAGAGGCGCGTCTTCTTTCTTCGCTAATGCTATTACAATTAGCAGTAACCATTAGACAATCGTAAATGAGTGTTCAAAGGTTTCGTCACGGATAATAAAGTCTGGAACAGGGATTCACCGATTTCACGCTCGATTAATTTCATTAACAGGGTTGAACCCTTTCCGCGCCCATGTTTCTCGGACGACAGCAGGTACGGATTACCCTTCCGACAAGTGCAATTGATCCCCGCAAAGTTACAAACAGTACCGTTACCATATGTAAAGAATTAAGATAATGTCGCGATGACTATTGAAATGATCCCTCTGCTGACAACTTTTGCCCATCGATTTGTCAATCCAATGTCCATTACAGCATCGAATTATTATATATATATATACTTAACTTTAATTCAGATCGATTAAATTCGTATGTATCGCTTATTTTCTATTTTACGCTATTTTATATTTTTTTTCTTCTTCTAATAATTGAGATGGTAGTAGTAGCGTAGTATGGCATAGTATAGGAAGATAACATATGTCACTGAATTCTATAAATCCCCATCTAATCCCATTTAAAGCTATGATCATGTATAATGCAGTGACTTCGTCACTGTGTCGTGTTGCGACAGAGAATCAACGAGACATGATTAATGGCTTTCGTGTTTCTAGTCTTCCGCCGTCGCTACCTACTCCTATACGAGAATTATTTCGTCCAACTCGGTGTTGCGCATCGAGTTTCGAGGGCGAAACTTTAGGCTGAACGTGCCGACCAGCATATTTTTCCTGCAACAAATCCGAAAAAGTCGCGGAATTAATTTAGTCGGGAGACCGGTGCACGGCGATGCCCCACGTCAAAGTGTCGTCGTTATCAACGTCCTGCTCACCTCTCAGCTGACGTACCATAAATCGTGGATCGACGTGCTGCCGCAAAAAAATCGCGCCAGAGCGAGAGAGACTGCGACCGTCCTCTCCTGCAATCTCCAGGAAAATGAACGCCATAAATAAGCACGGCCGGCCAATAATTCCGTCGCGATCGAGCAACAAGAGTTTTTCATCGGTGCAGGCAGAACGGGGTGGCGGCGCGGTTCAAACTAGCGATGGACACGACTGGATGCATCCTTCAGCATTCCTGCTGGGACACTTTCACGCCCCTATCAAAGCCTTACATTAAAATTGTGTACATATTTCTGCATTTACCTTGAATAACATTGCGCAAACTATTCGTTTAAATGTTTGTTACCTGTTTGCGACTGGCCCCCCCGACGTGCCCCCGAAGTATGCAGACCCGCTGTGCGAGTGTGTGCGAAGGGTTATCGGCTGTAGGCGTTACTGGCACGAGAAATCCATCAGTTCGTTGCGCTCAATTTCCTGCTCGATTTAATAGTATCGCGAGGACGAAAGACATCGCGCGATTCCATCTGGAAAACGAAAGATGATCAATGAGTTTGATGTGAAAGCAAAACACGTGTGGGTGTTGATCCCATCGCTAGAAACAAGAGCGAAAGCACAATTGTAGCGGAGGTGGAGGAGACGACGCCGATGGCAGGAGGGTAGTACGACGTGTTTTGTAATCAAATCTAAAATTCCCAGCGCGGAGGAATCCGATGAAAGAGTAACCAACGGACACAATCGAATCGTGCTACAAGCTTGTCACCTGACTTCAAATAAGCGACCACTGTCCTGCGCTCTCTACGCGCTGTTATCTGCACACCTTTAGCCTTCTTTCAGCTCCGACTCGGCCTCAGATTTCCCTCGGGACCGAAAAAACTGTCCTACCCCTTTTCCGCGTAGAAAGCCTGGGAGCAGTGCTGACCCTCTTAAAATCTGAAACTTTTACCAAAATTTCTTCTCTTAATCATTGACGAATGATATCTTTTCGAAACTGATTCAATCTATCTTTCGATCGGTTATTCGTTTACTTATTTTTTAAATTACAATTATTTTAATACATCCTATCGAATATTGTAATTTAAAACATTCAAGAACATCGATAAGTGTTATTCTTTTAATCATCTATCAGTAATTAGTACTTTTATCTGCAGTAGAACTAATAAGTGGACAGTGGTGATATCTGTTGGCATTCACTTTCTTTAGTGGCTCCTTGCTTGTCCTATGATCCTAGTATACAGCCGAACTTTTCATTAGGATTATAGGATAAGCAAAGAAGTCGTTGACTGAAGCGCTAATGGCTCTTTGCTTGTCCTATGATCCTGTTAAAAAGTCTACCTCAGCATTAGGATCATAGGACAAGTAAAGAAGTCGTTGATTGAGATGCTAAAGGCTCTTTGCTTATCCTATGATCCTAATGCAGAATGTTACTAGGATCATAGGATAAGTAAAGAAGTCGTCGACTGAGGCGCTAATGGCTCTTTGCTTATCCTATGATCCTAGTAAAAGTCAAACTCAGCATTAGGATCATAGAACAAGCAAAGAAGTCGTTGATCGAAATGCTAATGGCTCCTTGCTTATTCTATGATCCTAATGCAGAATGTTACTAGGATCATAGGATAAGCAAAGAAGTCGTTGACTAAGGTGCTAATGGCTCCTTGCTTATTCTATGATCCTAATGCAGAATGTTACTAGGATCATAGGACAAGTAAAGAGCCTCTAGGCTTCAGTCAACGACTTCTTTGCTTGTCCTATGATCCTAATACAGAGTTAGACATTTACTAGGATCATAGGACAAGCAAAGAGCCATTAGAATTTCAGTCAACGACTTCTTTGCTTGTCCTATGATCCTAATGCTGAGTTAGACTTTTTAATAGGATCATAGAACAAGCAAAGAGCCATTAGCGCCTCAGACAACTTCTTTGCGTATCCTATGATCCTAATGCGGAGTTGGACTTTCTAATAGGATCATAGGACAAGCAAGGAGCCACTTGACATAAAATAAATATTTAATTTCATTATAATTAATGCAAATTAATCGATGTAAATATTAAACACACACAAGTAAATGCCACAATTTTTTAATTTATTATAAAACATTAAAAAATTCTCAAACAAACACAATTACTTTTGAGAACATTACAGATTATTGGGAAATATAAATCTTGTACTTAAAATTATACGAAACTTACAAAACACTTATAGTAGGTATTTGTTGCTCTTTTATATTTGAAAATATTCATTTTATACATTCGTGTACGTAATACAATTTTCAGTGTAACCGCTTATTTCAGCAAAGACCACTTCAGCTGCTCCTTTGCGGATTGCAAAACCTAGAACAAAAACAAAATATTTAATGACACAAATGAAAATCCTGTGAAACGTTGTTGACAATTCTGCCGTCTAGGATCACAAAAACTTACAATCAGAGACTGTGCGAAGAATGTAGAATGATGCATGAACACAAAATAAAAAAATCGAAAATGTTTCTATATGGTAAATGGACATAAACTTTGCTATGCCATTAAGTCAATTAAATATGCTACACTTAATACTAATCATTACCTGAGCGACTGTTTGTTCACCAAGCGGAATGTCATCTGTTCTTAAAGCTACCCTCTGAACAACACTAGAAGCATCGGCATCAAGAATAATTCTAAAAAGCGTTACACAATTTTTAATCTTTCCATGTACTCTACTTTTAATTAGCATCATCATCTATATGTATTTAACTTGTTTTATTTACCCTCCATCGCAGATTTCATCCATAGCTAACATAACTATATCTAGGCTGTCCAGAACAGCTCTTTTTTCAACATTCTTCCTCAAAATTTGGCTCACAGAATCGTATAGGCAATTCAACACGCTCATCAAAATAAGCTGAAGCAAAAGAAAAAGCTTGTAATTTTCCAAGTAGAGTAAAAGTTTATTAAGTGCTCGATTAACCCAGCTAGAGCATACCTCATTTTCGTGAGAACTTCCCATAACGTAAAAGAATAAATCTACGTTACTTCTATAAACGCACGTTAAACCATCGAGCATAATAATTTCTGCGTTTGCTCTGTGAGTTTTATTGAAAAGGTTTTTCTCAAATGTTTTCTGTTCTTTGGAGGTAGGAAAAACATTTTTGTCGTAATATTTGGCCAATATTCTATTACCGTCGTTGTCCAGGATGGCCATACCTTTGACGGTATAAAGCGTTGGTTCCTACGGACATATATATTCACATTATATGCATACGTATGCAGTTAATATTAAAACATAATTGGCGTTAGAAAATTTTTCCCATATATTTCCCATGTAGCAGTCAAACACAATTTCTAATCACCAAACATGCTACACTGGTTTAAAAGAGGTTAGGAAACATTTTCGTTTGGTCATTTGTTTTAATAAACGATAATAAATGGAAATAAATATGAAAAGCAAACTTAAAATCAATGGAAATCATACGCGTTGCCGAAAATCGCGATCCTGGTCACTCTGAGGCATTGAAGAGAGGTTATGTTGGACAACTTTTGATGATCCACCACGATTCATGATTAGAATTGCACGAGACAATACTTACATCAAGAATATATTATTAAGCGCGGAACTAAACTATGAAATCTATATATATATGTATCTATATATACGTATGCATGTATAAAAAAAAAACTGAAGGCCGACAATTTGAAAACCTACCAATAGCTGACCATCCATATTTACGTCAAACTTGACGTGTCAATGTCGACTGCGATACGCGAATCGATCTCCACGCTCGACGACGATTAATTCGATTAGTCGATAGATCAAACTAGTCGCGATTCAATTTAAATTGTGTAATGTTTGCAAAGGAGGTATATTTAATAAATTCATTATTTACAACATCCAGTGTTACAAAATAATACAAAACGTATATGAATATTTCATTAAATAAATACGTTGAACAATCATATACACGTATAATGTATTTCGTATGGATTCTGCGTCAGATATGATTAGTTTAAGCGGTCCAAGTGATCAAGCCTTGTTTGAATTGTTAAGTCTCCTTCTTTTTTATCATATTTGAATATTTTCGAAAAAATTCTGGTCCGTCCCATTTACCGCTGGAAATAATAAAAATATAAAATTCCATGTCCTTTCCCGTGCAAGAATTCGATAGCTGTTTTATAATTACAATGAATTTACCGAGTCATTAAGGTCCAGTATAACATTGGAAACGCATAAGTCTTGAGTAGAAAGGTGAAAAAGTATTCTCGACCTTGATTAACTGGAAATGTTTCCAATGGTTGTAAATTATAATCGAATTCAGCCAGAATACATGTTTTGTAGCCAGTAACCAAAGGACAAGAAGAGTAACCATTATAAGCCATGACCATTGGTTTTCCAGCCAAGTCATCCATAATGTTCTTATACAACACCTTTCCTTGAGCAGCTAAAATGGATGAATTTAAATGAAACTTTATTCGTATCTACGACGTAAATTGCTAAATCTTAATATACCTATGGCTGCCATCGTTTTAGAATTCGGAGTACTCATACAGTCTCCGATTCCATATATATTCGAGTATTTCGTATGACGAAGAGTTTTAGGATCCACAGATAAAAATCCCACTTCGTTCGTCAACGAAGGGTGTTTTTTTAAAACATCAGGAGGACCCATCGGTGGACACACGTGAAGCAACGAATACTAAACAAAAATATATTCAAAGTTATAATAAACGGAAGAATCTTCATATATATTAAGATTACCTTTTCGACGATCGTCTCGTTCGAGCCATCCAATTTCTCAAATGTAGCTTCTTGTTTAACCGGGTCTATTTTTACGAGATTAGTTTGAACATTTACAGTAATGTCTCTTCGTTTGCAAACGTCCCAAAGTGCGTCGGCATATTTTTTAACTCCAAATATAACTGGCAAAGCTGTGTTGTACACAACCTTCACGTTATCTCGTACCTTGTGCTTACGAAAGTATTCCTCTGCGATGTATGCAATTTTCTGAGGTGCCCCGGGACATTTTACAGGACTGTTTGGGAAGGTGAATATTGCTGTGCCGCTCGTAGTTCTTGCAATTTTTGGGAATACATTCACGACAGTATCAGACCCATAGATAGAACAAACTTGCGACATACCATCTTTAAGAGTTTCCACTAAACCTGGTATCTAGATGAAAGGTGGAATAACGTCAAGTCTCGTTCGTTGGATAAGAGAAATAACATATTTAGTAGAACCTCACTTTTTCCCAATACAATTGCAAACCCATTGCCACGATCATGATTTCATATTGAACAACATCTCCATTGCTCGTAGTCACTTGATTCTGAGTTGGTTCGAAGCTCATTACATTCTCTTGTAACCATTTACCATTCTTTGGTAAAGTATCTTTCATGGGCTTCTTTGAATCCTCAAAAGATCTTATACCACCGCCGATTAAGGTGAACATTGGTTGATAATAATGCATCTGAAAAGTATAATTCTAATTAGTACGACGAAAAGGCTTTGTTTATATTTAGAAAAAAAAAAAAGAATGTTTACATCATTTGGTTCTATTATAACAACTTGATTTGGATCTTTGAATGTATTGGCAAATTTTGCAGCTATGCTGCAACCTCCGGTACCACCACCCACCACTAATACTTTGCACCTGAAATGTTTTGTTTCATTAGCATTAATACTCACGTAGATGCGAAGTTCTTAACACGCGAGTTTTAATAAATTTTTTCATGTAATATAACATCACTTACGAATGATGAACATCTCTATATCCATTTTTAATTAATATATGTCTTTTAAGAGATTGCAAACTGCAAATACTCAAGCAGGACCTAGTACGACACAAACTGTTGATGTGACTCATTTCTAGAACCAATAAAGCATATATTCATCAGATTAAATATTTGAAAAGTATAAGCATAACATGTATCATTAGATTAGTTCAATTGATACAAGTACAATTGGTACTTAAATATAGCTCTCAGAGTACATGGAATAAAAAATAATTGTAATAATTGCGAGCGCAATTATATAAAGGGCGGATAAATGTTGAAAGAGTTAATTAAGGGTAATAAATTTACCTGATTACGCTTTTATAAGGTTATCACTCAAGGAGGAAATGTATTCTGAACCGGAATTTGTGTAGATAGAGGTTTCCAAAGATTTTTGATTAAATATCCGTTAATCGCAAAGATAAACGATACGTGGATGAAATCTAAACTGTGATGTTCGCGGTCGCACACCGCAAAGTGTACCTGGAACCGATATCTATGACACATTTTTAACCTTAGATCTCTGTCGAGACGCACGCGCAATTTTAGCTTCAAATAAGAATTAACCTATACCTACATACTATTTTTACAGACGAATTTGATACAATACTTTTGCATATTTTCGAATAATAATTTCCAGATTGTATATACTTTTCTGAATGGACACATGTACACTCTCCGAGAGGAGATAAAAAGAGGTGTTGTCTTCTTTTTTTCGCAGAACTCGTACGCGTACACGTACGCATGTTTAAGTTTGAAAGAAGGCGGAAAACTTTTAAACGAAGAACATTTAATGCGAGGACAGTACACAAACTACAGAAAAGTATGCAGCTTGAGAGTAAAAAAGGTGAAATAACGAAGATTAGATGAATGGTTGTTTTAATCATTCTCTTGTTTCTCTCTTTATTGAGGATAACTTTTTTTAACTCGGCTCCTGAAAATCATCAGTCATGAGAGAGAAAATAAAAGTATTTATTTATTAAACATTCATTCCTTCGTTTCTATATATATAAGAACTAAACGCGTATTGTATTAAGAGTAATAATAAGTCTTTGTAAAGAAAAAAAGAAACGGTACCAACAGACTTTGATCGGAGTGTAATCTCTTTTAAAAAGAACAAAATACTTGAACGTACAGCAGTATATAAAATAAGCTTCGCAAGGTTCATCATTTGTGGCTTTTAATATAAAATTACTTATGATTTTTTACAAAGAGTATTCTCACGACTAACGACTTCCGGATCGAGCGTGTATCCACGTTACGCAGGCTTCGTGGTATACGCGTGAAATACAAATGCAAGATTTGCAAACGATAATAATAATTAATAATAATAATAATAATAATAATAATAATAATAATAATAATAATAATAATAATAATAATAAGTATACACTCTCCACGTATCGTCGCTTCTGTTTAAGTCCTTAAGAATAAATTTATTTACAACGCGGACACGGTATTTTTCGGCAATCTCCTGTTGGACCTTGTTTTAAAAAAAACCTGATTCCATTCTCCATCTCGATTAAACGCTCGAGCTCGTTTATAATCTCCGAAGAAAGAAACGAAATCGCTCTCTAAAAGCAGAGTTTTTTTTCCAGTCTGAATCGAGAATTTCTATCTAAATTTGATCTAACGATTCGAAGCGGCGTCCCCGTTTCGACGTTGGAAGAATCGCCTCGGGGCAACAAGCTTCTATAATCGAAATATTTTCTTTGATTAATAATTTCCTCTCTTTCTTTCTCCCTCCGCGTGTCACCGAACTCGCGGTAAATGGTGAAACCTGCTGCGTTACGGTTACTTTAGGAAAATAATTAGCAATAAACGTCGTTTGTACCGCAGAGCCAAGAGAATAAATTGGAGAGGAAAAAAAGAAAAAGGTGTAAATAACACTCTCGGCTACGGGACATACGAGAAAACACGACATGATAGTGTCGACACGATAAAATAAAATAGGCTCGGCATAATTATTGTATATCGGCAATCGTAATAAGAATGAGCTGGATGATTGATATTTTATCGCGCCGAGGAGCGTCGAAACATTTATTGCTAACATACCTTTTGTTCGCATCCCCCTCCCGATTTTGTCGTTTCGTTGAACAAACCCATCAAAGGCATTAGTAGATAATTGTATACGAGAACCACGAATCTAAGTTACATTCGATCGGTTTAGAGTTAATAATCAATAAATACATGTTTGTCGCCGTACAACTCGGTAGAACGAGATCCGATATGCACAGGAAAGAAGAATTCGTTTATCAAAGTTCACAAACGATAGAGGCGTTCACCGTATTTCGTTCTTATTGTTATCATTATTTAATGTTGGTGTTATTATAATTACCGTTATTTAATGTTAATTCATATTAATATTAATATTATCAATATAGCTGCTCGGTTTAAGATAAGAGAACGCAACAAATGCTCGTACGAAATATGCGTGAAAACCAGTGTGTGTGTGTGATACAGTACGCTCGTCCATGTATATCGGTTCGAATAATTCTATTTAATCGGTTCCTCTTAAAAAATAACACCTACGGATACAATAGAATCGAGTCGAGTATTAACCGTGTTTTCCCTATCGTTCGAAACGAGTGAACATAATTAATTAATTAATTAATGTGGAATCTCTCTCGCTTATATATTTGCGCCATTGCGCGCGTACTGTAACTTAGACAATTCTCTGTTCTTTTAAATACGAACGTTCTGTGCTGTCTAACGCGATTCTGTAACCGTTGTGTATCGAGTCATTCATTTGGTTTATTTTGGCATACAAAATAATTTTATTTACAGTTTGACAATAATATTAATCGTTTATCTATAGTCCTTTATACTAAGTGGCGGTAGTGTATAACTCGAATTACTTACTATATTATGCGGTCTTTCGGCTATGTACATAACAAAACGGCACGAATAAATATCATTGGACATGGACCAAGTTTTTTTTTCCTTCATTGCTTCGCAACAAACGATTCGTTCGTTAGGGACTGTAGAATCTGTAGAAAATTCATCTCTAAACAACAATTGGTAAGGTGGCCCATTAAGATATTTGATACAACTTGTACGAGTAACAGCTATGGAGAGCTATATATTCTATACTTTGATTAAAATGGATCAATCGTTAATAAACGTACCTATTCAATTTCTGTATGATTTTCGTTTGCTTGACAAACCCGAATGAAACTTTGTTGTAAATGCATCATCGTCAGTGTCTCGACAAATAAAATGATCTAGATCTTAGTGTATAATTAAAGTGATTGTATCCTTTCGCTTCATCGGTAAGAACATCGCACGATATATTTGTACTCCTCTCAATCGCACTCTATAACATAGTAAAACTTCTCTCCTACCTACAACTTATCGGCTATTCTTCTATGCGCGACTCGTCGAACTTTCAATCCGTTTTCTAACGTCCCTCGCTAACGAACCGATCGACGATCAATTTAACAGTTGTGAAATTATCGATCTCATTGTCTCGTGCTCTTCGATTCCAAAGAAAGTTCTGGCAGTTTAATGGAATACCAAATAAAAAGACGAGAGAACAGAATATTAGCCCTCGAGACGATACCAAAAGTTCGACGTACGGTTTCATTATGGAAAGGAAGGTATCATTATTATAGTACTAACTCTTAAAAATTAAAATTATCGCATCTTCTATCGCGCTTCGACGAACGACACAGAGAGGTTTCAACGATAATCGTCGAAGAAACGAAGCTAATCGTAATAAATAACAACGTTCAAACGTTGTACTCGATATACCACTCGTTCTTGCGTAAATGGCATAGAATATCGTACAAGTAGAACTTTCAAGTTATTCTTGAGGGCCAGACCGTATCGATGCAAGGGGAATTCTTTCGATCGTTCCCACTTGGTGGAAGAAAAGAATTCTTCTTACATCTTAATCTAAGATATTTCAATAAAAAAAAAAAAAAAAAAAAAAAAAAAGAAAAAAACGGCAACTTGTACATGTCGCAGGTAGAGTGAAAGTCAGTCGCGTAATCCAATGACCAAGGACGAAGTGAATTTCCTTTCTTCTTAACTTATCGCGTATCTAATTTCACCTGAGTAAGAATATTAATTTCCTTTCTTCTCTCTCTCTCTCTCTTTACTTTTTCCCTAGTCGAAAGCATTTACTGATAATTGCTTTACGTTAAACTTTGGCTAACGTAAGGCGCCAAGCTTGCGTCTTTTTTTTTTGGAATTGTGTAATCTTCGAAGCAAGACTGTTCCTCCCGCGCCGTGAACTTTGAGGGAGCGTTACTTGCGATAAACGGCTACGAAGATTCGTTTAGTTTTCCTCTTCATCATTTAGGACGATTATGAGAAACGAGGAGAACGACGAAAGCTTGCGTTCCTTCGAGTCTCGATAAGGACGAAGAAGAAGCAAAACGAGACGAACTTCCTCCTTTCGGGTGGATCTCGATCAGGTCACTTCGGAGGGCTCCCTGAAGGCTTTTTTGTTTTTATCGATATCTTCTTTTATCGATGTCCTGATACTACGATGCGTGTGACTGCTGAGACTGCGATAACTTGCTGGAACTTTTGTGGTGGCTAGACGTGTGTTTCTCCTGAAAATACAAATACAATTGTGGGTACTCGATATTTTCAACGCCTCTCAGAAGAAGAAGAAGAAGAAGAAGAAGTAGAAGTAGAAGTAGAAGTAGAAGTAGAAGAAGAAGAATATATGAAGAATCGATAAAAAGGAAATCACTCTCTATGTAAACCATATACGGAATATTGAAACTTGTTCTCCATTTCTAACGGTGGTGTTTTCTTTTCTTCTACGGTATCTGTTATGAGAGAAACCGAAAAGGAGGAACGTTTTAGGTCGATCTGTTGTGAAATGTGACATTAATGAGATGTTAATCGGTCGTGCCAGAATCAAGTGGTGGCAAGTACACAATTGTACGAATGGATTTGCAGGTATTCAGTTGAATATATAGTAAAAAAAAAAAAAAAAAAAAAAAAACGCTCTGGTGAGAGAAGAATCGCAATGGCAACTGAATAAAAGAAAGATGGAAAGAGGTTTGCTAATCGCGGTTAATTCTCCTTTAATCGTGGTCTCCCTCGAGGTCGAAGGGACGCTGGCAAAGGATGAAATGAAACGCAAATTGAAGCAGAATCCTTAAAAACTGAATACATGCATACAACAGGAAAAGCTTGCTACCGCGCGCATGCTCATGCAAAATTACACGCACACAATACACTCGTGACAAACAACAATAGCATCGACGTTTTCATAGACGATACAACATGGGCAAACTTCATGGTACCCTCCACCAAGCGAATAAAATCAAACAACAACATGTGTGCCTCCCGTACTGGAAACTGTTCGCTTCCATCTATGATGCGCGTATAAATGAAGACTTTTACACATATGATAATAATCTTATTACATACTGATAGCTATGATATATAATGTTAGTACACAAAAAGATGCGGCGAGATGGTGTGCGATATTATATCTGAAATATATGCATATATATACGTCTATACACGCACAGCTGATGATATTCGTATATGCATACATATATTTATTGTATGGTGTGTTAAGAAAGAGACAAAATAATCACTAAGGTACTTTTCGTTTCCACAGAACGTTTATTTCCGATGCTTAATTCTTTTCTTGGTCGAACACGTGACGCGTACGATCCCTGATTTAATATCTAATCAGTAACCATAACTGTGGCCTGTAACACAGTTTCATTTTAGAATAGTACGACGTAAGCACCTGCGTTTTCTAATAAATCAACAGCTCCGTTTTATCTCTTGGTGCACTTGAAACGCGTTACGCATATATATATATCTGTACAATGATAAAGATCCATCCAGTGAACAGTAGTGTATCATACAATGATAACAAAATAAGCGACAGTGATTCATAATGAATGAAAGTTTCGCAAGTTTCATCTAAGGATTCTACGTTCGACAACATCCGTAAACGCAGGTGTTTATCGTAAGTGAAAAAAAAGAAAAAAAAAAAAAAAAAAAAACAGGTAACGTACGCGACAAGTGAGAAATATACATTGTGTACAGTATTGATGCAGTGTTCGCAATGTTACACATCTCCTGTTTCTCTTCTATATATAGCTGATCGATTCGTAAATTTTATATTATTTATGATCGCTGGTCACATGCGTGGGCTCGTGTATTATTATCACTATTATATTTAATATAAATATATATAAGTATGTATGTATATATATATATTTATATTTATATTTATATTTATGTATATATAACTCTCTTTGAATTGTTCACTATCGGAGAGTACAAAAACCTATATAATTTACCTTAGCAATTATTTTGTCTTCGTACGACTTGTACAATTGCACAATTTTAACTAGGCCGATCCTGTTGATTTCTCGTAGCCTCTTCTTTTCTTTAACGAATCACAATCCGATGCTGCTACGAATCCTGTCCTACGAATCTTCCTTCCGTTTTACAATGCCATTTTCGATTACATAATTATTATCGTTCGAATAAGGCTAGGACTAAGAGGTTCTCGTTCCGAACTGATTCAGGAAGAAGAAAGCATGCATCGAGCGATCGTTCCAATCCAATCCAAGTACAACGTAAAGACAGGTTTCTTAAAATAAAAAAAAAGGGTTAACTTTCGATAAAATCTAGATCGAAGCGCAGATTCTTCCTGAATGTTCTCTTCTTCTCGTCTCGATCTTCGGTTACGTACAAATCTTAAGGCCCACGACGAACTCGAATGATTACGCATGTGCCTTTGAAAAATAATCTCTTCTGCCGTGCAAATTTCTATGTACAATGCGCATCGTTTTATACGCGAGCTGACCTCGCGTGGAGGAATCGAACAGAGAGAGAATTTTGCACTGAGAAGCCTGAAAGGAGGCAACGGTCATAGCAATCGCACAGTACACACGTAACGGTCCAACTTGAAAATACTAGATACTAATTGCGACAATAGTTAGAACAATAACAACAATTACATCAACGCGCCGTAACGCTAGCGGCATGATTAAATTCCTGTCTTGTCACAATGGCAAATCACAATGCACGCGCGTACGCGTCCGATTTGTGGGTGTATGGGGGTGTGTGTGTGTGTGTGTGTGTCTATGTATTTTATGTAAATATATAAACGCATTCTTAATAGATCCTATACTTTGTAATATATTAATCACACTTTCTCTCGCTCTCTTTTGACACGTTCCTGAGATAATATCTATTTTATATCAATCATTACTCTTACTTTGCGTTGCATATTTACACACGTGTATATATGCATCATACAAGACGTAAATGATGTACTGATAAGAATTAAAAGAAAAGGAAAGAAAAAAAAAAAAAAGAGAAACTATGCGGGCCGCGGTATTCCAAATAAATAAAAAAACAATCTACGTACACTAAAGACAATCGAGCTCGAAGCATTGTACAAGAGAATGTAAAAAATAAAATCTTAGGTAGGAAAATCCTTAACTCTATTAATCGCCGAATCCTCCTCGATTCGACGCGCTCAATGAAAAAAAGTGATCGTCTTTTCGTCGAAATGTTAGAAACTCAACGAGTCGTCTCTTCAAAACTCGATAAAAGTTGTCTGAAATTTCCGTACGGATACGTCGAAATTCACAGAGAAAAGAACAAAAATGCCTAAAATACACTTTCCAGTGTAACAGCGTTCTAATTCGGATACGAGAGACAAATGGAACCACAAAAAAAAAAGAAGAAAAAAGATAAAAAGATAACGCAAAATTAACATGTCTACAATCATCGTATACTAACAGTGAGAGAAGATTCTATACAGTTTGTCGTTTCACGATGATCCTAATTGTAATCGTCTCTTTCGATAGGTCGGGTTCTCTTTTGCGTCACGTTACAGGAACGTGGAGCAAACGTGTCGACATTGTTAAAGAGAAAGACGTATAAATAGGATATCACGAAACAATTAAAGACAGCCGTGGCAGAAGTAAGACCTTCCGTGTCGTCGCGCCAACAATTTTCCGTTGTTGCAAAACTATTTTACACTCTGATGCAACTTTGTTCGTTCGCGAAGAAGCCCACCGCGTTCTAATAACCCTTTGCGTTCCTTGCAGTAGTAAGTCTCGCGACAATTTAATGTTATCTCTTAACTTATCGCGTACTCCGTTTAAAGATCGCGATTTCGGTACCGGAATAAGAAAAGGGATTACAGTAGTGAACGTAAAGAAAGCGTAGTAAAAAATTGGCCAGCCTCGACTGGTTCGCATGATAGAGCGAGAAAATAAAATAGGACTGCAAAGGGTTAGTCGGAAAGAATCCTGTTAATATATTCATCCGCGTATAAAAACAATGACAATGCGATACAATGTGTTAGTTCCAACAAAATTATGTATAGTACTTTTACAAAAACGTACACTTCCAAATTCGTATTAATATTACACTTATATTCTCCGAGCCACTCTCACCACTTTTCCACTGCATACGATACATTGTTCTGTTTTTTTTTCCTTTTTCCTTTAAGTAACTTTTTAAGTTTTCCCTAGAGCCATTTACACCCGTTTTCAAATACGACAATTTGATTACGCGAACGCAACATTCCGCATACCACCCTTTCTTCGGAACCCTTTGCCAGCAAAGGAAGTTTTCATCGACTACTCCACCCAACTTGTTCGCTCGTCAAAGTAGCTTTTTAAATATTCACTCCTCGTTATCGTGATATATATATATATATATACGTATATTATATATATTTATAAAGGAGAGGAACAAAAAGAATAAAAAAAGAATATTCTCCTTTTCTCGATCTCTACAATTGAGCATTTGTTAATTAAAATCTATCAACCGTTTGACCCTCAACGCAAAACATAGTAGTTACCCCTTCATCTTTGATCTGGCAGTGTTTCGTCCACGAATCTTCGCGACAACGTTTTCTTCCTTCCCTTGTACCCGTTTTTTCTTTTTAGCCAAGAAACGCCGAAAGAAAATTTTGTCGTCTCAAGAAAAAGAACAACTATTTACGTTTGAAAAAAAAAAAAAAAAAAAAAAAAATAGAGAAAAGTAGCCGCCTCGAAGTTACATTACTTTTTCAAAATCCAAGGAGACCTTACCTTGTACGTATCTCTCGAAATAGAATCGAATAAATAGTCAATTCGTTCGACAAGGAACACGAAACAAGGCTATCTACGCGTAGCGCGTGATCGACGTCTTCCCGATGCAGTTACTTGCGATTTCTGTTCTTTTAATTCCTCGAACGAGGGGATGGGAGGCTCTCACACTCATTAACTACTGTAAGGAGATGCGCTACAGGTACAAAGGTGGAAAGATCAAAGTGGTAATTTGTAACACTAGATGGAATAGAGATCGTACGATACCATGCTGCTACTTCTACCATTCACAAACTGGAAGGGAGAAGAAGAGAGGATAGAGGCAAGGTGAAAAAAGTGTACATCTCTTCAAGATCGAAGATCGATTCTACCGGAATCTCCAGCCACTTCTTTTTCTCGTTTCCTCTTCGAGAGGGAGAGCGCAAAAGATGCTCGAGTCCGAGTGTTGAACAGCCCCCCGCGAGGCAATCGAATAGGCGAAGGGGAAAAGAGAGAAGGCTAAAAGAAAAGAAAAGAAAAGAAAAGAAAAGAAAAGAAAAGAAAAGAGAAGAAAAGAAAAAAAAAGAGATAGAAAAAGTGGCTGGAGTTGGCTATCGCTACTATGAAAAGTACCTCTCAAGTCCACTACAAGACAGGATTTCCGTACGAACGTTATTCCGGAGGTGGAGGCGGAGGTGGCGAGGAACTAGGAGGAGGACCGCTCGGCAACGGTGGTGGTGTGTTGGATTCCTGCCGGGCAGACGCAACCGGGATGATGCTCTGATTTTGTCGCATGTTCGGCGGTAAGGACGGTGGCGGCACGGACGTGTCGATGGCACCGTCTGACGTCATAATGACGTTACCCGCCGGATACATTGGGTATTGTTGCTGATACTGGGAATAGTACATGACGGTATCGAAAATGTATCCGGCGTGGTTGTATATCGAGGGTGGCGGGTAATTGGGAAAGAAATAAGAATCCGGTTGCGATTGATTAACGTGGGCGGCCCTCGGGTAGCCTGGATCGCCGCGAGCGGACGGGGGATGGGAATGATGGGGATTACGGGGATTGTTACTGTAGGTGTCTTGTTGATAGTAGCCGTCGCGCTGCCCGGGAGCACTGTAATGGCCCGCCGATCCTGCTGGTGGTGGACCACGCCCGATATACTGGCGGCCGCCTCTACCGCCTCCACGTACCTTGTTATTGCTGCCCGAGTTATAGTGTCTGCCGTTCTGCCGTTCGCCTGGCCGGTGTTGTCCGTAACCCGCCGACGAAACCTGCGATTGCTTCTTCGTTGGTGGGACAGAAGTCGTTAGCCACTCCTTTATTTCGGTACGCTCGCGTTTACGGCTCTCCGCGTTGGCCGCTGCGAACTCTGGAACGATACTGCTCGAGCTGCTCGTCTGCGACGGTGCCCCCGTACTCCTCGAGATGATATCCGTGCGGATTTTTATCTTCAACGGAGCCTGGACGACGGACTGGGCCGGCGAACTCGACACACTGTTCGTCCCCTTCAGTCTCTCCTTCGCGATAATTATCTTGATGTTCTGCGGCGATTTATTCTTATCGGCTGCCACCGCGCTCCCACCGATGCTCCCTGTCGACTCTGTGCTTAGATTTAATTTATCTTTAGGAATAGTAATTCTGATAGGTACCGCGGCTACAGCCTCCTCTCCTCCCTTCTCCTTATCCTTCTCTCGATGTTTCTCTTTGTCTTTGTCTTTATGCTTGTGTTTGTGTTTGTCCTTGCTCTTCTCTCTGTCTTTGTGTTTGTGTTTGTCCTTCTTCTTCTTCTTCTCGCTCTTGTGGTGCTCCGATCGCTTCTCCTCCGCGGGCGGTACGACGGTGGTCAACGTCGTCGACGTCGGTATGGAAAGGATCGATTCTGTACTGGTTTGTATAGGACCGGAAATGGCGCTTATATCGACGGTCGAAGCGATCATAGGCTCGCTGTTAACAGACGACAGAGGCAGGCATTGAGTTTGAACAGGGTCTTGATGCGTGAGCGACATCGAATGAGATATAGGTGGCTGATGGTGTTGTTGTTGTTGTTGTTGTTGTTGTTGTTGTTGCTGTTGCGGTGGTTGCTGTTGCTGCAATTGCTGCTGCTGCTGCTGCTGAAACTGCTCCTGATGGACTTGCGACGGTATTTGACTAAATTGTTGGATATTCTGAAGTAACGATGGCATCGGCGCTAAAGGTTCCTGAAGCAAAGCGCTTATGCTTTGAGCGGACTTCATTGGCGATAAATATTCACCTTTTACCTGCGAGTGCTCAGCCCTTATCGGTATGTCCGTCTTGAAGGGTTCCTTTTTGCTCTGAAACTCCTGAGGCTCTTGTTTCGTTAAACCAATATCTATACCGTTTGTCAAGCCCTGCTGATTCGACGATACCTGTTGCTGCACTGGTGCAGTTCCGTAACGCGATATCGTTGGCTCAGAGTCGAACGGTTTGATAAGTTCCGGTGGTTTCATGTCATTCGCGATTTGAGTGGCTCTGCCATTTGCCGATGGATTGTCTCTGATGGGTTGTATGAGCTCTGGTACCCTACCAAGCATTTTAGCGGCCTCGAAACTGGACGTATCCTCCATTTTTGCCTTCACCTGTTGCTGTCCACCCTCGCTGGTACTGCCGGTACGATGCCTTTTATGGGACGCCGCAGAAGCATCGCTGGCCGTTCGTTTGTTCGATTGTGTCTCGTGCTGTTGCAGGCCTGGCGGACTCGCGAAAGGTGATACTAAATTAAAGCCTATCGACGTATCCGATACGCGTTCTTGTTGTTTAGGAACTTTTGCAGCCGATGGCGGCGTCTTTTGTTTAGTCTTAGGCCTCTGCGAATGAGTTTCTCGAGGCGTTGGTACTTTTTCCGGACTGAACAGCGATTTGGGCTTGCTAGGAGGGGTTTGTAATACGCACTGTTGGGCGTCGGATGAACTTTTCTCCATGTCGTCGTGCCGTAGTCGCCTTTCAGTTTTCGGATCGTCCACGTTGTTTAAAGACGGTAAACTCGACGATTGAGAGCTACCATTTTTAATCGTATCCTTCAATATCTGGGACACACCGTGAGCCGTATGCTGGCTCGACATCGTCTTCGAAGTCAACGATTTCTGATTAAGCAATAAAGTCGAACCGGAGCTGGTCGGCGATTTTTCCTGCGCGAGCGAACTCTGGCTACTACTACTCGCAAGTTTCGCATCGGTCAGGACTGCGCCGGTGCTGGCCTGGATTTTTTCCGACTGATTGTACTTCGTATGATGCGACGGTTTCTGCGTACTCGAAGAATACGGTACGTCGAGCGTCGGCTTAGGCGGAGGTAAGGGTTTCTCGATAAGCTTCCTGACTTCTTCGCACCTCTGCTCCAACGTATCCGACTTTCTTTGTCGATCGATTCTCGTTGGATCCTGATATTTGTATGGCTTTTGGTCGTTATCTTTTCTATGCTCTACCGGCTTGTGCCTCGGATCGTACATCCTTTTGTCGTGTCCTTGGTGTTTACTTTCCGCTCCACTTGATCTGTATACACTATGATTATTATTACTAAGTTTCTCCTGGATATTCCCGTGAGACATCGGGTCCTGCAACGTTCCAACCTCCGGTCTGTGAGTAGTGGAATCCGTCAAAGAATTATCCAAAATCGGTTCCTTCGGTATCACGTGACTATGAGAATGAAGAGTGCTACTACTACTACTACTATTACTGCTGGTACTTGTACCAGTGTTCGAATTGTACTCTCTTGGTAACCTCGACCTGTTGGGATCACGATTTGGTTCCCTAGCTTGAGTACTACTCGAATGTCTTTGAGGCACCGGTTGTCCAACTTTGATATCTGGTCTGTGGTGATGATTGTGATGAAGCGTCTTCTGCCCAAGAGACAACGGATGTTTGTTCAGCACGTTTGTACTAGACGTAGGTTTATGATGATGCGAATGATGCTTAATGTCTGACGCGTGACCCTGCGCGGCTATCGTCGGTGCTTTTTCTCTTTCCATACGCTCGCGTTCCTTCTTCTCTCGATATTCCCGGTAATCTACAGGAGGTCTTGCAGGTGCAGGAACATTTTGTTTCTTTTCGTCTTGTTTCTCCGTTTGATGAGGTCGATTTGTATGGAATGTCAGTCCACCATCGGCCGTCGTCGCCGGAGACTGTACCTTGCGAGGTTCCGCATCCTATCCGAGCAAAGGTTGAATAGAATTATCGAACAAAGTTTAGTTTACTACGATGCAAAGTATTTACTATCGATAAACCAAATACTTACGAAAGGTGAATTCGGTAAACTAGGATGGTTAATGCTTGGACTTTGATTAGCGGATATGCTCATTATCTTTCTTTTCAATCTTGACGGGCACTTATCGAATATATGAAGGAATTCTGCGGTAAGCTCTTGTAAAAGTTCAGACGTTACACTCCTGTCGACGTACCAGAACCAGTGTTTCCCTTCTGTACTTTGAGGTATCTAAAAATATATAATTACAGTTATATCTGCGCATAAGAAGAAAAAGATGAAAGGAATGAATCATTTCTCAACTGGTAATCTATTAAGGAATATAATATTAATGACATTCACCTCCCAATTCGACCATTTACAAGCAAGATGTATGCAGAAACAGGCAACTACAGTTGGCTTGTACTGCAGACACATGGTTGTTAAATGCAAACTGAAAATAAAAAATTATCTCATAAATTGGCGCGTGAATAACAACATTTGTTTAGTTAACACTTTTTTACAAAATATAACCCAGGGCGTGTAAAAAGAACTGTACCATAAAAACGGAAGTACTAGTTCCATGAAACATGGGTAATATCGGGATAAAACCAGGACGAATTTCTTACGATTCGTTGAAGATAATCAACTGCAATATTCCCAATTATCACTTCCATAAACGGAATTTAATTCCAAAGAGTACGTTTCCAAAACAGTTAAAAAAATAGAACATGTTAATGTAATACTTTTTCGCGATGAGCTCTAGACAAAAATTTCTATATAGACATTATTTCTATAGCTAAAATCAATATACGCGTGTAACATTTTACTATGTATTAACAATTATAAATATAAGCCCTACAATACTCTGTTGTATCGTAACAAATTTACCAAAGTTTGCCCCAACATAATCCCATGATAGAATCAATTTTATTTTAATTAACTTTGAAACTGGAAACAGACATGGAATCGAGAACTAAAACTGTAAGAAACGTTAAGATTTCATGTATCTGAGAGAGAGAGAGAGAGAGAGAGAGAGAGAGAGAGAGAGAGAGAGAGAGAGAGAAGAGAGAGACGACGACGTTCAAATTACTTTGTAACACAACAGAGGTAGGCTAAGGCTTGATTTACTAATTACTAATTATTCGGTCGCGGTTATTATTTGTTCAAATATTACTCATCGCATAATACATGAACGAATTCTAACCAGAGTATGCTCGTACCACATTCATCTAATTATATGCCTCTAATCATTTAGTTTGAGTTGATTATTAAATATTTGTTAACATTCACTCGTCGTCATTAACGCTACTTCCGCATTCGTATCACTCATTCTTAATTCGTTTTGTGCATCTACCGCTTAAAAATAAGTGTATATAAATATAAAAATAAAAACTGGACAATATATACCGTAATGTAAGAGAAAACGATCAGTCCTTAAGAATATTTCATTTACCTTCAATTAAGCAATCCTCATCGTGAACTTAGTTTACGAAATAAACTTCGTTTCGCTTTGGCATACGTTCTCTTTAGAATCAGACATTACCGCGACTGCAACGCAACATTCCTCCCCAAAAGTTACTGTTGACATTTAAACATTCGCATTAGAATTCAGTGAAAGTATGAAATCAAAGTAAACTTTTCTATATACTAAACTTTCCTTATTAATTACATGCATGCTCTTAGAAATATCCAACTTAAAAACGAATCGATTCGCGCGAGCTCCAAATGCGAGACAAGTTTCAGGTGATTTTCATTTCGCGTTTACTTTGCTTTCGAAGAAGAAAATAGGTCAGAATGTTGCGCCAGTGGCTATTGCCTGACAGTCTTAGCTTGGAAATATGCTCCAGCTGGCATCTATTTGACCAGAAGACTGCTAAGAGTAAGAGATACTAGGAAATAATGTGTAGCCACCTGTTAGATGCCATGAAGTATGAAGTCTGGGCTAAGTCCTTGCTCGCTGTAAACAAATTTACAATACGTCGGTTAAATTCTTCTTTCAATTTTTATCTTGAGAAGTTTACAATTTTTTATTGTTCGTCGTTTCATTTAAAGTAATAACGATAAACTTGTGACGATATCTTCTCGAGGAAACACACGCGCGGGAGAAGGTGAAAGAAAATAAACGTCCCGTCGGACGTAATTTATATACCTTTAACCAGTTGACAACATCTAACAACATGCGTGTGGGGATGATCAATGGCGACATCAAACCCCAATGTTTGTAGTAGGACATTTTCGTTAAAAACCAGATCCTGAGCTTGCTCGAGGTATTGCTGAAAGAGAAAAGAAAAGCCAAACGCGTTAAAACTATTAGAATTCATTATTTATGGGTAGAAACGTATAGTGTTTTCCCCTTAATTCCCTTAATTTTACCTCGGATCTGACATCAGGTGGGGGCTGATCTCTGTGGAGACACATGTGTGCCATTTTGATAACATGTTCTAACTTGCGCGGTTGTTCTTCGACTTTTGCTGCCAAAAATAGTGCTGCTGCTGCAATTGCATTCCTGTGGAAATGTGATAGCGAGTGGAATACGTAGAACCTGTGCATATATACTATTGCTGTGTTGATACATAATTGTGACCTATATATCTTTAGTTAAGGAAAACGTTAAGTAAACACCAATGTATGAACTACCATGTTACATTTATCTTACTCCGGAGATATATCTTTAAATCATTTTTAGCGTTTCTAAAATTATGAATACAACTTTCTAAAATTATGCTATACAAATAAACAATAGAAACATAAAAGAAACGTTGAAGCAACAAACATAATTGAGATGCGCTACTTGTTGTTTGATTATCTTTAAATTATATGGTAAGATTAAAAAATAGAGAGCACAATAGATTATACGTAAATAATTTTATTTAATCCGTATATTACATGAATGTAAAAATATTTGATTTAAGTCAAGATCTTCTTCATTTATATTCTCTACTGTATTAATGTTCGTTTCTGAGACAATTTGTTATCTAATTAGAAGGAAAATATTTAAAAATTCAGACGTTAAAAATGAGACGTTTTTCAATGACAACATTGTACCGATAAAAAATGACACAAAGGCTAGGTTGAGGTTCTCATTTTTGGTAAGAGAGATAACTAAGACATTTATGTACGACTTTCAAATACGTATCTGAAACATAAAAATATTATAGAAAATACAAACATTTTCTACATGCTAGGCAAAGTATCGTATTTGTATTATTAACTATTGTACGAAGAATCTGAAGAAAGTTTAGCGATAAAGATTCGACGAATTACTTAGCCGAGAAGCAAGCCTGCGAGATACGAGACCGTAATCGAAGATTAGATTAGATTAACAATCTATGGTATCGAAATAAATCAAATAAACAATTAGAGATATAATTAAGAAGAATGGTAAAGTTGCATAAAGAATATGAACGGAAATTGTGATTTCAGTATTGGTAGTACTGTCAAACTTGGCAAACAATGTTGTCTTTCCATGACCCTATTTTCTTTGGCCTCGTTTTGGATAAGAAATTTCTGGATGGCGGTTCGATTAACTCACGATTATTTAGAGCTGACCGTGGATATACCGGGGACAGGAGAATAATATGAAAACTGATGGCACGCTACAGCTAACATAACGAAGTTCAATATGGAGAATCGTAATCATGACGCGTGACCTCTTCTTTCGCACGTCACTCATGTTTACAACACGTTATGCATCTGACGGGTTGGTTCGAAATTCGTACTGTTTGAGAATGGTTACGTAAAGGGAGGAGAGAAATAGGTGAACGTGGAGAGCGGTACGGGACTGTTCGAACGGGTGGTAAAAGTAAAAAGCGAGCAGAGAGAAAATGATTACAGGGACAAGGGGAAAGGGAGGTTGAGAAACACGCAAGTGAACATGCATTTGTTAAAAGGATACACCACGAGCCGCTGGCCCATATCCTGAATGAAATTTGCTGCCTGCTGCCTGTAGCTCAGTTCCTTATCCGCGTCGATGCCGCATCTTCTGCTCGGCGTGTTTGTAAGCTGTTCTTTCGTAAAGTACCATTTTTCGTCAGCCGCCATTTATATGTACACACAACTCGGTACTAACGATGCGCACTTCACGGCGAACGCAACGCACAACAGCAACACGTTGACAACTTCACGTCACTATGCTGACCGGAAACTCCACTCCAAGTTCATATTCGGTGAAATTTTCGCACTCGAACATAATCACGCGTCTCAATTGTCGTCGAATCTATTTTCGAAGAACATTTACACTTTACCAGCTTCGATAGCTGTCGCTCTTCCTCCATCGATTGGCTTCCATTTATTCTTTACTCGGCTCGCACTTTGTTCGGACGTGCCATTTCAAATTCCGGAAATGCTATTTCCTTTCTCGAGTCGCTTGGTATGCGCGTCCAACTTCACGGTGCTGCTTTGGAATCGTGGAGTAGATTAAAAAAATGAACTTCAGAAATTCCTCGAACGCTTCGTTCTACCTCCGTTCGTCATATCATGCGTATGACGTTAGATTGTCGTAGTTTACAGGTTGATACGAAACTTTACGATACCGTTAAAGTTATTTTTATGGACGTTTTATTTGTTGAATATTTTACAAAATGTTTTGCCGCATGGTAATCATAATCATAACGAATAGAGTGAACTTTTCGTTAGTACATCACAGCGACGATTGATAATTTCGATAGATAGTTTTCACAGGTTTAAATAAATGCATCGTAATTCAGAGCACGACGTTGTATGTACGTGTATTAGGTATGCAGGATACGACGTTAATTATTAGCACGTACTTTTCATCTTCCCATGATCGTACACCACGTTTAGAGAACTTGATTTACCAATTATTTTGGCAAGTTACGAGGTTGGTTATAAAAAGGAGTGTACCACTCTTCCATCGTTAGAATTCGGTGGGTTCGATTGCAATAATAAAATAAACAATTGTACGATATCTTATATAATGAGGTATTAAGGTTATTTGGTGTCCAACGATCGTGTATACGCCCTCCTAAAGTTTACCCCATTTCATTTGGAAATTATTTAACGATACGTGTCACAGTGTTGCACAAGAAGCAGTAATTTCCTCGACACAATTAGATACCATAAGTCTCTGCCGTTCAATTCGAAGTAACTATCAAAGTTTTTCCCCCGAGGAGCACGTTGCATCGGTGGTTAACGGAGCAAACACGCGTGCGTACGTAACGTAAATCTGACTTTGCTAATATTTTACGACCAACGTCATAACCTACCTGAACTTTTTCAGTCTACGATAGGTATGAATCACGTAGTTTATCAATTACAATTTTGAGCTTTAAAGTCCCGGAAGTGACGCAACCGACGTTGAGCTAGTTGTATGTGCACGCAGCCAATGTTACCCCTGTAGAGTACCGTCCCCCGTTATCTTGGTCCTATCGAAGGACTCGGTGTTCTCTCTCGACCATTTATTATTTATTCTGACACAACTTCAGACTTACTGCACAATCGTCAATATTTTACGTTTCACCGTTACCATCTATTTTTCCCTTCGAATATCCAACAGTGCTGCGTCGACGGTGACAAGCGTGAATCGGTTGGCACTGTCTTTCCTTCTCAGAGGATTTTATGTAAGGAATCACAGTAAGTCTCTAAATAAATTACGCTCCGCGGCTCTCTCAAGTCCCGCTTGTTTCCCTTCATTCCAATTTTCACAAAAACCAATCACATATCCGCCTCATTCTTTTCAAATACGAACATACATCAATGAGAGACTTCATTCAACATCTCACATACAAAATGGCGGCGAGCTACCACTTGTTACAAATCCACCTTACGCGTCTTACAATTTTATTTTACATGATAAATACAAATATATCTATACTATATATATCTATACTATACACTACGTTTTCTCTTGAATTTTACAATTAAAATATCCTTCGATTTTCTATTTATTTCCAACCATTGAAACTAATGAATTTATTTTGATTTCCGATACAAATTATCGCGCTAAATTTGAAATTACCGTATACGGTGTAATAAACGTATTCCATGAAATGTAGTCGTTTCAACAAGTTCTTCTTCTATATCGTACTTTATACTTGTTTTTTAGGCAAGTTATGTTCCGTATCCCAAAAACAACAATGCCTGTGACTACTGTCGCCACGAAGAAGCTAAAACAGACGCAAACTTGTTCGTATTCGTCTTACGAATGTACGCAAACTTGCCTCGAGGGATACAGTTATTGCGCCAAGCATATTCTTGAGGATCCGACTGCGCCTTTCAAACAGTGCAGCTTCTTGTACAATACTAACGGTAGAAAATGCCAAAATCCTGCGCCAAAGTTGGATAGAAGAGACATTTCGTGTGTAGTTGATCTAAAGTATTGTTTCGACTTTATTTATTACGATATGCCTTAAATTAATTTGAAAAATTAATTTCTTCAACAGTTATTGTACCGATCATGCCAGGAAAGCTCAAGTAGCACGCATAAAGTCCACAGCCAGACATTCTTTACCGCAAACACCCGAGATGCTGTTACTTAATTTGAGTCACTATGCTAGGAAAGCAAATTCAGGTAACGATGATGCTGAAGACGAGGAAGGGAAAGTGAGAGCGTTAGATCCTTTCGGTAAGTCTTCATAAATTGAATTAATTATTTCAAACTATGAGACAATTAATCTGTTATTACAAATATTCTTTCAGCTGAAATCGATGCGCCTAAAGTAAACGCGAGTGGATGTAGTATCTTAGACTATGCAAGTTCTTCGGATAGCGACGTTGAACCTGTAACAGTGAACGACACTTTAAGGGGAAACTATCTCGATGATAGCGATAATGAAAGTTTATACAGTGCTCAAGAAGACCCTTTAAAGTAAGAAATATCTTTACATATAAATATATGCTTAAACTACTTCAGCTTTCACTCCTTTCCGTAGAATGTCAGCTAGCTTGCTTTGGCTTGAGCAAATTTAAACGATGAAATTATTTCAAACTCCTTCCTTTGTTCTTACTTACTTGCCTTTTGGTAGTTGCTTTTCGCAAACGATGAAACAGTAATTTCTATTGAATCATTAGTATTAATTTTTTAAGGCATGCTGGAATTTTTACTGCCGAGGAAGTGATCTACATTGCAAGAGAGAAACTTATTAGGCTACAGTCACTGTACATAGATCAATTTAGAAGATTAAAATATATATTACGAGAGAAAAGACGAAAGTATCTACACGCACTTAAAAAGGAAAAGGAAACGTTATGCAGCATACACGATCAACCAAAAGAAACTGCGAAAGAAAAAAAGATTTACGAGAAATTGAAAGCCTTAAATCGTTATCATAGGCGAAGCGGTGTCGAAGGTATACTGTACAGGAAATCATTAGAACGTAGAGCACAGGTAAACGAGTTATAAATTTTATACCAGAAATGTAACATATGATGCTAACGTCGAAACATAAAAGTCGCATATTCGTTACAGGCAACTGAAGGACCTACGCAAAAAATACCAAGCATATCAAAATGTATCTTCACAGAAGGTGGAGTAAAATGTGGGGAAAGGACCCTTCCTGCTGCAAAACATTGCCGCAAACATATCCTAAAAGTAAAATGATTTTATTATAGGTAAAATTATATCGTAATAAGCAGTGATTTTATAAAAACCGTCTTTATGATATTAACAGGATCAACATCAAGTTTTGTTTAAAGCGTGTGGAGCGGTTCGAGCAGATATCGAATGCCACGAGCCTGTACCTGTAATTTTCGATACCAATTGCGTCTTTCACATGAATCTTCCACCTGAATGCAAATTAGAATCCATGAAAGTAAGTTTTTATATTTACTTTTTGTACCAATATGCAGAGAGGGTAATCAGAGTGTTACAACAATAGTAATTCCATTATTATTTTACGATTACTAGTTTAAAGAATCAAAACCCGAAGTTCAAGAGGTATTAACAACGGATAATCAATCTATGGAAATTGACGTGGTAGGTGAAATTCAAGAAATTGACCCGGACGATGATATAGCGGGATTAATGAGGGAGATGCGCGATGCAGCACATATGAAGCCAGCATTTAATGAAAGTTTAAATAGCGAAGCTAGCACGGACACAGCAGTCAGTTTATCAGCGCAGATGAGTGACAGAGACGATGTCGTTTCTGTGTGACAAACTATCTTTCTGTGACTTCAGATAGTAAGATCCTAATATATTCGTTATCAATTAGCTATATAAAAATAGCACAATTCAAGAGCCATGTGATACTTAAAAATTTCCTTCGGCTACATTACATACTAATAATTGTACATTAAGTGCCTGAACGTTAAAAGAAATATGTGAACTTGAAAGTATTATTCCGCGTAACAAAGTACCGAATATACTAATGTAATTAGGTTACCCGTTTGTGTGTATATACAATCGCCAATCATCGCTTTCATTTGTAAATATATAATTTTCATTTTTCCATTGTGTAACCCTCAAAGAAATGAAAGAAAAATTCATCTTCTATATGATTCTCAATAAAGACACGTAACAATATATAAACACCAGTTTCTGGAAACTAACGTTTATACTTGGCTGTTTAATTTTTACAAAAAGCACAACTCATTTAGGCAAATACATCGATATTAATAATACAAGATATAATTTAAGAAAGTATTTTCGCTTACAAGAATAGAACGCTTTTTTCAATTTTTACATTTTCTGTAAAAAAATACATCATTATTGAACAAGACATTTAATTATTAACATACAAACAAAATGAATGTCATAAGTAACTTACAATAATAAGTAGATGAGGTTCTTTTTCGTTCGATTCTTTAAACTGTACACTCGTTAAGTAGTGAAAAGAAAACGTGCACGATACTTTTACAAATATAAAAAGGACACATATTTTAAAGAGGAATCTTTCAGTTCACCAGAGTAATCACCACGCGCTAAATGCAGCTAGTTGAAATAATATCATACAACATTGAAAAGATTTTACTTAGTATATTATTTTAGAGAATCGAAGACGTTTCAACTTTTTCATAAGTACAACTAAAAATATTTAGCTTGCAAGTTTTAATCGTGTATTATTTTACGACATGCAGATATGTACATACAATTGTAGGTTACACCAATTGAATAATTGCTGTGGCAGTATGAGGGTACTTTAACATTTCAATATATCCAATCACTATAAATTGTGATTTACCGCCTCTGTTTATCTGCATTCATACATCGTGAAATTACTTTGTGCACAAGCGTATCTATAATTACATAAAACTAGAATATGCTGTGGCATTATCAGTAATCATCTTATTTGGTAGCTTAGTTACTGAAACACAAACTTGTCATATATATATATATATATATATATATATATATATATATATATATATATATATATATATATATATATATATATATGTGTACTTTCTTTGTAGTATAATATTCAGGACACTGTGCAAATGCAGAGCAATTATTATAATATAAAACTATTTCGAGAGTAATAAGCACCAAAGTTTTAAAA
Organism: Xylocopa sonorina; assembly: GCF_050948175.1. Classification (NCBI taxonomy): domain Eukaryota; kingdom Metazoa; phylum Arthropoda; class Insecta; order Hymenoptera; family Apidae; genus Xylocopa; species Xylocopa sonorina. The sequence goes on along the minus strand of NW_027490090.1, from coordinate 2,230,703 downwards.
ATAAAAGTAATTTAACTATTTAATTAAACACAGCAATTCTCAAAAGCTGTTGAAAAGATGAAAGAATGATTAGTATGAGAGTTGTTTAATATACGAAAGTACACCACATATAGAGCAATTCTTAATGAAATGCTGTATACCATACGATGAGAACAGATTAGAATTGATTAAACGCAATAAGTATACTTCAAATATTGTCGTTGTGTTTGAATTATCTAACATCCTTCGAGTTGGCTAGCTCATCTGTTCTTGTGCACGGAATACTCTTAATATCGTAAAACATCTAGCATTTACTCCATCTTCTTAAGTTTTTAACAACAAACTATGTTGTTACACGAAATCTTACGCTAAACGTATGAAAAATATCGGGTCAGGATACGCATTTCAAATTTTATTAACTCACAGATCGACTTTAAATATAATTCTATAGAAAGTACTGTAAAAGCTTACCATCGTTCAAAAAGTTGTCAGTCTTTGTAAGTTTAATCACTGAACATATTCTTAAGATCGTGTTCGTAGAGCGCTATAATTAACATTATTCCAAGGCCACATAATAGCCCTAACGCCTGCAAAATACACTGCCATTGGGAGCTACGCTCGACAGAGTGACTCGAGGATAACTCTGGAATCTGAGCGAAACATTTGCTAGTTCATTTATACTTTCCATTAATTATATCAATGAAAAGATATAAATTACGTACCATATCAACTAATGCTATATATATAAACATTCCTGCAGCAGCAGCAAACATCCAGCTGCTTACAGCAGGAGTACTCCCTAATAATACACCAAATATCATACCGAACAAACAAAGTACAGAGGATAACAGATTATAAAATACTGCTTGCTTTGCGCTCATCCCGGCTTTTAACAAAACTGCAAAATCTCCTATTTAAAACAAAAAAGATAATATTCAGATACAAATTGTAAACAATTTCATCGGCAGTAGCAAGGATATTCGAGGAACTATTTAATCGATACCTATTTCGTGAGGTAATTCGTGACAAAACACAGCTATTGCCGTCGAAAAACCACCCGCTATATTCGCTGAAAAAGCAGCACCTATGGCCATTCCATCTGTAAAGTTGTGCAAACCATCACCCATTACTACCATCCAAGCAACACTCGACATGGACTCGGGTGCAGAATGAACGTGACCTAAATAAAAAATGTTTAAATCGCATCATCGATTATAGTGAAATATATATATATAGATATATAGTAGAAATAAAATGATACGTATCGTATCGACAATTAAATAGTACCATGCGAATGGGTATGACCATGATGTTTTGTTTCATGCTCGCGTATAATAACGGTATAACTTTCCGATTCATTTAATGGTACATCGGCACCATCGACATTTTTCTTGGTATTTACAATTGAATCGTCTAGTCTCCAATCTTCGTTTGGTTTCTTTTCTACATCGTTCATGATTTTCGCAACAGAGTTGCAGTTCGACGTCAACGGTTTTTCCTCTTCGATCACAGGAGGCCTTTCATGATTATTATGCTGACGATTATGATGATTATCTAGACAATAAATATCCTTTTTACGACACAGTAATTATCACTTTCGATACTGCTCAAAACGTGCAATTTTAAAAGACATTAAATGGCTAATTAAAAGTTTCGATTAAACCAAAGAATTCTACCTTGAATTTCTGAGTTAATTTCTCCATAACAATATGGATAAGATGAATATTTGTGTTTACAAAGTTTTTCTCCAACAACATTACTGTTTGGTCCATCGGTTTCTCTCATTACTCTAACACGCGAAGGAAGCTAACATAATGAATACTTTTTCGTTATTTAGGAATATATATAAATATATTCCACAAATATGTCATGACTAATAAACATGGTTTTATTTGTTAATTTCTTTTTCTAAGCGTGAGTTACCTTATTACGCCGTTGTCGAATTTTCCTCCATTCTGCTACTAAGGTCAGAGCTTTTTCCGTAAAAAAAAATAGTGCGAGACCCATCATCGCAACTAGTCCTTTCCACATATTCATATTATGCTGTTCTTTATGATCTGATTCGGCATGATCGTTAACATCGACATGAATACGTTCATGAGCATGATCATGCGATACCATTGCCTGAAAGTAAAATAATTCTTTCTCATATAATAATATAATTTAATGTTTTATGTTAAAGAATTACGCTTGTAGTGTAACATCTTACGTGTGGTAACAGATGAATAAGAGCATCGCCGCACAATGTCCCTACAGCAAGAGCTACTAAAAACTGTAATAACTGATGATAATAAACTTTACCCATAAAAGGTATAACAGCTACACCAAGTAAACCACAGAGGCTGATTATTAAAATACTGATCGTTGAATAGGCCCACACTAAATGAAGAAAGTACATATGTGAAACTGTACAATTTGCATTCGCGTCACATTACGATCGTATACCTTGAATCATATTACGAGTAGTATCTTCTCTAAGATACTTATTAACCGTTATTGGCTTATAATTCTCTGGAACACGAATACATCCATTTCTCTCTGAGCTTGATTCACCTGCTAGTTGATAAACAAGAGCTGGACACACCCGTTCGAAAAGCCAACTTGGTAATGTCGAATTACTATTAGTAATCAAATTGTATGGCATATCTCTTGCAACAGTATTTAATAATTCTTTACTATTTAAGCACTGAAATCAAGTCTCAGTTATTTATTATACGAGTATGAGACTTAAATATACTATTAACAAATTTATGTACTGCACAATCTATCTTACCCGTTCTTTTTTAATTCCATTTTCATATTCCGGTAGGCCATTATTTTGCAGGCTTTTCGACTTATCTGCAACAAAAATTAGTACGTCAATACGTGTACTACATTAAAGAGAGAAGTATGCATATATTAAAAAAACAGTATTGTTGAGAGTGCATTACATCTTGATATATAATTTCATCATTCGGATATAGTTGTTTCAACTGTGTAACAAATACCGTTACTGATAAAAGGATGTTGGTTATCCACGCAAAGTATAATATTACATAAGATATCATCATATAACCGCTGTTATCTCATATAAATGAACAAAGGTAGCATCAAATTTTGTTTACTCATTGATAAAAATAGATGCCTGCTGATGTTATATATTTCTAGCAAATTTCAGCTATACCCCTTACCACTTCTTTTATGCCTTACTGTCGCTGCTTAATGAAGTCAATAATTGGAAAGGAATTTGATCTGTCGAGTTATTAAGAGAATTCTCATATTGATCCAAATCAAAATATTATCAGCTTATATGTGTACAGAGCAGATGTAGCTTCACCTTTATTATGATTGATAGGTCATAATTGGTAATTAAAATTCGTGTATGAGCATTTAACTACGCAAGATAATACTTAGGACAGCCTTGATAGACGTATTATCTCTTAAATATAAATCCTTCCATAAGTTAATTCAAATAAATAAATTTATTTAAAAAAAGAAGTTTCGAGCAATAATTAAAATCAATAAATTAAAAAACTTACCCAATGGATTTTCATGCTGACTAGTAATAATATTATGATTTTCTAATCTTGATATATCTGTTATTAATCTTAATAATCCTAATTTTTTTAACAACTTCTCAAAACCTTCCATTGTTATGCTCGTACCATCCCCGTAAGCTTCGAAAATTTTTCTCATGAAATACTTGTCATCTATAACATCTACATTTCTTTTCGATCTGATTCTATTAAGAGGATATTGATCTCTTTCTAATCTTGCTGTGTTCAATATATTATTCTGCATAATCTCGATTTGACCTAATCTTTCTAGTATTTCTATATCTCTCAAAGTTATGGAATCTTCCTTTGTTATCGGTACAAGGTTCTCTTGGATGTTTTCGTGAGCCTTTACATTTTTTGAGCTTGCCTTTTTAGTGTAGGTTTCATTTATGGCAACTGGCACCAACAAAGTAGGAATTCTGTATCCATTATTATTATCTAACGCTTTAGAAAGTTTAACAGCACCATTGTTACGAGTGCTTAGATTATTTAAATGTAATTTTCTCACATCCTTCTCCTGTGTTTCTTTGGACTTCATTAGTAACAAAGTTGGCTGTAATTGTTCATTAGAATCTGGCAGCTTTTCTGAATTAATAGAATTAGGATCTGTTTGTCCAGTTGTCGAGAAGTCAGCATGAGCTGAACACGGAGTATGTGCGGCGCATAAAACACAAACCACGCAAACTGTGACAAAATGATGCGACATATTTTAAATCCTGTGAAATGAAATAATAAATTTTAGTTCAAACAAATTAAAAAATAATTACATCAAAGGACTAGTAAGGCAATATTGCATCGTGTAGGAAGTAGTTATCATCTATGCAACATTCATAATGATAATAAATACGATTATACTTGGTCGTTAAGTTACATTCTAATTTGTATAATTATTGCAATCGATCATATAAAATGAAATCAAACATTTTACCTTTAATTCTTGTTAAACACCTACTTGCGAACCTTGTATTTAGATTTCAGATACATGTCATTAATTTTTATCACACATTTAAATTTGTAACAGCAGCAGAGTTAAAGAATACATTTAAAAATATTTATGCGTCTTGTCAACCTATCCTATCAACGGTGATAGACAAAAGATAAAAAAAGGTTTACAGCGTATCGTTTCTCATTTAAAGTATATATTAATATTCATGGTAAATTGGCTGTTACCATTTAAGTGCAAGGCAAAAGAGTCGCGAATGCATAACAACAATTATATGGATGGCTTTCGCTTGATATGGAAGTTTTGGACAGCCGATACAATCATAATAGCAGCCCGCACGATACAGCGAGAAGCTAAAGAGCGCGTATTTTATGAGAATAAGCTAGACAAATGATTTAGGATGCGCGTAGAGTGTATCGTGTCCGAAATAGTCAAGGTGTTCGATGTTGCGGCCGCTTAGTCAAAAACCGTATTTTTAGCTGTCAAAAAGAGAAGGAGATCCGTGGTTGTCGCCCTCCTTACCCTGCCCCGCCGTTACGGATCCCCGACAGAATTTAGAATTTAGGTTAGAAAGGCGGCCTCCCGCTTTAATATAAAAAAAAAGACGTGTCAGGTTTTGGCTCGGGACCCGGTTGTTTCTCGTCACCGTACGACATCCAACGATCGCCTGGTTAATTAAACTACGATAAGACGCTGTCATATAATTACCTTTATTCGATCGGTGAAACAAAATTCCCGCTAGGAAGTGGCATATGCTAATTGATCGAGACGCGCTCACCAGCTTGCGGAAAGCTCGCGAAGTCCCACGTTAACGTAAGAGAAACTCTTCGATACTCTTTTGCTGTCCCCTTTCTTCCCTCCACAGCCGACCGCCGAACACCAACACCACCGCGTGCAACAAGTATGCTCTGAACATAGCCGACTGTTCTCCTACAGGACGGACAAGCTTTAAGGAATCTCCTAATATTACGCAATAATGCCTGGAGGCAGCACTGTCGCAACTCGCTGGATCTCAAATTTCAACACGTCGTATTGTCGACACTGTTACCATGTTATACTGCATTAAAACATTTCGGATACCTCTTGCTCCTTTTCAATAATTTACAACTCTTCCAAATTTGATTCTCAGTCAATATCCACACAACTATGCTACTCTTATTTCTGTTCTTCTAATTCGTCTATTACAGTGCACGGTGTCCTGTAATTTCCTTTTCTTCCCAAGCATCCCAGTCAGCTTACTTGTAAATAAATATATCTTTAAGCAGATTTCCCAAATATCTATACACACTTTGTCAACATAGCTCCAGATCGAGTACAGGCTCTGCTATATCTGTATCATACAATAAATAAAGTTGCAATTTCACAAGAACTCAACAATTAGAATTGTAAATGACTGTATCAATTTTACAAATGAATTTAATATATTACCAGTATGATTAGTACTCGTTTAGCTAGTGGTATGAATACCAAACAGATATGAAATACAAATAATTACTACGAATTAAATGATGCATCAAATGCAGTAGTTTATAACAGTAAAATGAATAATAAATTTATTTCTCCTTAAATAATACTATGTTGGAAATATATTAACTAATAGGTAACGATGGAATAAAAATCTAAAAGCTTTTAAAACACGTGTAGTAAGGTATACTTTTATTACATAAAAGTATTATAAAAAAAAAAATGTTTAATCTTCTTCTTCCTCTGGAGCTGCTCCTCCGCTTCCCTTACGCAGATTCTTCCTCTTGACGCGTCCTGGTCTACCACCACCAAATGGAGATTTCAGTGAGAAATCAATGTGCTTTTGTGAATCCAATCGTACGATAAAAGATGGAATATTCACGACCTGTTTGCGCACTCTGGAAAAGAACGATTCCTTCAAATTCGCAGACCTTGTCTCCCTGGTATTATATATATTGCTAACACCTCAACATAGTTACTTTAAGAGGCTACTGTATATATTAAGAATATACCGATATTTTAAGAATGAACGTATGCTCATTATTACGACAGACGTTAAGCGCCAGTCTTTTGGCGCTTAAGTGGCCTGCCTGAAAGAAAACAGTAATACGGAGTGCTGTGCGTCTTAAACATCATAGCTGCCCAGCCAAACATTTAAAGTCACATTTTTCTATCATTCGGAAGGGACAATCAATCGGGAAAACTGTTTGAATACCTGCAGTAGCCAAAAGACTATTACTTTCATATTTTATAGAACTAAGAGGTAATAAGAGTAATTGGAAAAACTAAAAAATGTCTCCAGGTATGAAGCCAGACAAACATAAAACCTTATCCGGTGATTAACCAGGAGTTACTATAGCCTTAAAGATTAGAAACAATCTGTTGTGTGTAATCAGATCTTTCTTGCCCAGTTTTCAAGGCATACACAGGTTACGTATCTCACGAAATTTACCTAATGTGACGTTGACGAATAAGCACACGAGCATGATGGATAGACTTGGCAAGTCCCAATTTAAATACTTGAGTTTGAAGTCGTCTTTCCAAGAAATCTTCTATCTTCAAACCAAGAACGTAATCGAGCTTCATACGGCTTTCGTCTAGCACTCCTATTCTTACCAACCGACGCAATAGAGCATTTCCTGATAAATAGAAATGCTCGATAAGTATAAGCTTACGTAACGTTGAAAAATACTAATCGTATAGTTTGTTCAGAGCAAATAATGTGTCTTCAAAGTTATCAGACAAGAGGTATCACTTAAATCATCATATCTATAAATCTATCGCTATCGAACAAAGATAGTATCCTCATTAAAATTAGTTTAATACCTTCAAACAAACGTTTAGGGTCCTTTTCTTCCAAAGTAAGCAACTCACGAGCCGCTTTCCGGATGTTTGCTAGAGTATACTTAACTCTCCATACTTCGCGTTTGTTACGAAGACCATATTCACCAATAATTCGTAATTCTTGATCTAAACGTGCCTTTTCGTAAGGCCTTCTCGGAGTAACATAAGTTTTCGAGAAAACTGACGGTATCCTCCCGTTCACCATCTTGTAATGTCGTTATCTACATTTATGAACAACAAATATATATTTAATTAACAAAATCTTAGCTCGTCTATTAAATATATATAATGTACGCAGTTTTAAACAGATTAATTTATAATAATATCGTAACGTCGAACATTTTTATGCAAGATTATGATTCTATGTAGCATCCGTTACCACGTGTTCGAAGAGCATTGGTAAATGCAATAAATGCGAAAAGAAATTCAGTTTCATGTAATACAATTTTATGTCACGTATTTATTTGCATTCTAGAATTTGAGATTGTGTGATTTAAAATGTAACGTTAAACAAATTTTACGTTAAATATCATACCTTACTCGATCGTGTAAGAATAACGACCTCACCGCACCGTGAAAGAGGGACAAATGGCCGAGTTTGCGTGCCAAGTTACAATTCTAAAACGGATACAGCGCTCAAACAGGAAATGCGGCGTATTATACGAGTGGTGGGCTTTTCAAAATACAGAAAATAGAATATAGTATAGTATAATACACATATACGTAACTCATAACCCGTTTTGTAATTTATTATAACAATAAGTTGAAAGACGTTTTTTGCAAATTGAAACAGAAATGCACGACAAAACAATAATGATGAAATTCTCTTCATCTTTAGTTGTGAAATACAGAATTGGAATAAACAACACGTCATCGATTGCATACATATGTAAAATATGTAACATATGAACGCAACAAAATAATAATCTCATTATGTTGTAGTTTGCGAATTTTATCATTTTTTGCCCTCTATGTATCAATTTCGAAACACAATGAATTGGCAGATAAGAATGTATTTTATCAATTTCGTGATAAAATTTTAGCTCTTATTATTACCTCTGATCTATTTGTTAATCTGCATGCATTAAACACAAAGTACGTATACGCGCGTCTGTTACATATAATGATTATAATATAATAATTCTTGTTACATAGCAAGTTATACATATATATATTACATATATGTATATGTAATAATTCTAACCTAATCACTTATTATCTTAACAGTTAACTTTGAGACTTTTATAGCTACAAATTCTTCAATAAACTATAAATACATCACACTTGATATTATGATCATCTAACACTATGATGAAGATAAAGTATTCTATTTATATGCATAAATAATTACATAAAAAAGTTTCTTACGTAATAGAGAAATGCATTTTTTAAAGAATCAAACAAAATTTTAAGTATACATGTTATAATATCAACGAAAAAATGTATGTATAGGCATGGAATATATTTTAACGTTTCTCTATCTCTTTAGATTAAGCATGCATGGAAGAAGTCACGTTTAATATTAAGTCACGTTTAATTCACGTTTCAGATTGATATTTTTATTTTTTTTCTTTACTGGAGCATACGCTGATATGCAAGGTTATTCTATTGACCCAGAACATAATCAAACAGAGATAAAGGAAGATGTAAGTAGGAGTCACGCTTTCAGCATAATTAGTATCTCTGTAACACTAAAGGAAGCATTAAGAAAACATTTCTGCTCGGTATCGCGCTATATTGAGAAATACTTTAAGTTTCTGCAATTTTTAATTTATTCATTTTTCAAGCTTTCAATCAAATTTATGTTATGGAGGTTTTGGGACCTGTAAGTACCCCAGCCTTATTATTTTGAATTATGTATATATATTTTTGCATAATCTTTCAATTAATATTATTCTTTGTTACTTTTAACTAAAGTTGCTAAAATTATTTAGAAAATATAAAAATACTGGAATAAAAGAAAAATTACCTATTAAATTATAGAAAGGAAAAGTAATATTAATACGTTTGAATAAAAAAATACCTCTACTTAGAAAAAGAGGTGCACTGCACGGGAGACGAGTTATACGGAACAGTGTCTACCACTCAATATCTCATGTGTTCATTTTCTTTATAAGTTTTCTAGTTCGACGTCCCAAATTTACAAGTATAAGCTGAAAAAGAAAATCAAATATTATCTATTCTACGATTATAATAGAAAAATTAAACAATTACATGATTAAATATGAAAAATATGCCTAGAATTACTATTATCATTTATATATTTTAAATTGTAAATATATAATAATTGATACATTATAATATTTTAAATGTTTAGTTGGGAGTATATAATTTATTTAAAACTATTTGTTTTAGTATCCTATTTTGAAGTCTTTTCTCGCGGGATCATTATCTGGCACGTTTTCAACTATTTTATTTCAACCTTTGGATCTGGTTAAAACCAGACTTCAAAGTAAAGTAAATCTACATATTGGGTAAGTATATAATATCTTTGCAAGCACTATATATTCATAAATTTTTTATATAGAATTCCTCCCTCGTTTACTCTGTTTTACAATTTATTTTTCTTTTAGTGCTTCAAAGAGTGATATCTTTGGGATAGTAGTTCATATAATTAAAAACGAAAATGTGCTTGGACTTTGGAGGGGTATGACTCCGGTAAGAATTTTACAATTATTGAGTTTTAGCACCTTAAGCACCTTGGAGATGCTAAACGATAATTTGTTTCAGTCCATTACTAGAGTTGTACCTGGCGTTGGGCTGTATTTTTCATCATTACACTGGTTAAAACATACATTGCATCTTAATGATCCACTCACACCTAAAGAAGCTTTGTTGTTAGGGATTACAGCAAGATCTATGTCTGGTGCTTTATTAATTCCAATAACGGTAGTAAAGACGCGTTTTGAGGTATGTATGTATGTACCTAATATATATATTATAAATTACCGTATCGTGTATTATTAAAAGTTATAAAATTTATTATAAAAAAAATATTTCACTTGGTACACACACATACACGCACACAGGTTCTCTAAAATTATGAAATTTAATGTTGGTTTTGTTTCAACAGAGTGAAGTTTATAAATATAACAGTGTAAGAGAAGCACTGAAATTAATATACAAACAGGAGGGAGTAAGAGGTCTTTCGAGCGGATTAGTACCAACATTATTAAGAGATGCTCCATATAGTGGTCTTTACCTTACATTTTACACTCAGCTAAAAAACATCGTTATCGAAGCAGGTAAATCTCCACGAAAATAAGAAAACAAATTGTTTCCCCTGTGTCTCCGTGATATAATTTTATCTTTCTAATGCGTATTATCTCTAGACTTGCCCTACGTCAAACCATCCGCTCCAATTCATTTTAGTTGTGGAGTGCTAGCAGGAATATTTGCTTCTATCGTAACGCAACCTGCCGATGTAATTAAGACGAAAATGCAATTATATCCTAATGAATTTAAGAGTGTATATAACGCAGTTTTTACAGTTTATAACAAATATGGTGTATTAGGATATTTTAAAGGCATTGTCCCGCGAATGTTGAGGAGAACATTAATGACTGCGATGGCTTGGACCATATACGAAGAGGTAGCAAAATTTCTTAATCATTTAACTTTTTATTATTAAGACAATTTTAGAAGAAATCACACGAATTAAGCAATGTGTTATTTTCCAGGTTACAAAAAGTATAGGGCTTAAATAGCATTGTTTCTGTTTAGTGATAAATTTTTGGTGTTTGGCGACATAAGATTAAAAAAAAATGAAATAATATACGCACAGTGGAATCAAGACCATTCAGGCAATACAGATATTTACATTTGATGTACAGTATTTTAGTTTGTACAAAGATATAATTTGATTGTTGCAGACAATTATATTATAGGAAATATTTTAGTACTATGTACAGTATTTGGATAGAATATCCTATCTCGCTCAATAATGTATTATTTAGTGTATATACTTATTTAGTAAATTTTATAATTTGTTAAAAAGATTGTACAGTATTCGTTATTTTGTTTATAATTCCAGCTATTTCAATGTTTTGCATGCTTTTTAAAATAACCCGATACTCTCATTGCAGTACTGTTTTATTATTTTTAATTAACAATCTTATGAGTATTACAATGCAAATTATAGACAATTTATCTTGATGTTTTTTCATATGTAGCTAGCCTAATGTAACATTTGCATCAAATACGATTAAAATGCTAGTAAAATCTGTTTTCAAATTTCCGACCGACTTTACAACATAATGTTGACAACGATTAATTATGTATTCAATTTAAAGAGGCTTTATTGTTTTGTATAACCAACTTTAAGGAAACACAATGCGATAAAAATGAACTCAAACGCAAGTGTATAAAATTTATGATTGGAATTTTTAGATTATGCAAAATCTTTACCTTAATATTATATTAAGCAGTGTGCAAGTGAGCCTGTTGCATCGATTACATCCCCATGGCATGTCTTCTGTCTGAAAGTAGACAATACAGTTTTTAAAAGTTGTGATTTATATCATTTTTCTTCTTGTATTTTAATTTCGATCGTTACCAAACAACAGGCTAACGTATCTGTACATTATTTGTTAACCTTGTCTTAATATGCGACATAGTTTTAAAAATATCATACTTCTGTCGGCTACATGTGTGAAAAGCATCTTACACGATTGTAACTGATCGTCTATGCTTGTGACATTGAAGATAAAATAATATCGAAAGTTGCAGACTATTTAACAATAAATATTAATCGTTCTTATACGTGTGTATGTATGTATATATATGTATATATATGTATATATATATATATATATTTATCACGAAATTTAATAGTACTCGATAATTTAACAGCGTCTCGATACAACAATGCAAGACGATTGTTTACTTAAAGCTATTACTTTTGTGGTCTGTCTTCTTTCGCAAGACTATTTGGTTCAGAAAGCAGATTATTAAATATATGAATGATTTATCATGAGTAAATATGAGTTACACAAATGTAGTACGCGTATAAAGTATGAGTTTTCTATAAGCCGAAATGAAGGAAGGGCGCGACAAAAAGAATAAGATAAGATATGATTAAGGGGGATGTCCTCGGAGCGCGCCGTAAGACACGCATTCCTTGTGACCTGTCATTAACCTTCTAATCGCTGTATACCATAACTAGAAAATTACGACTTTCTGATTGATAGGAAAATTTGACCGAGCATTGCCATGTCCTGTCTTTCAGAACTAAAAATAACGGAGAAAAATGCATGCAAAGGGAACAATATGTATCATACAAATGTATATGACACATGTTCTCGAACTTTTTACAAATAAAGTTGGAAAGACGACGACACGATCCCAAGTTATTTACTGATCGTCAACTATAGTCGTATAGCTGTTAAGTATAATTGATATTTGCGAACTCTCTCTCCCTCTCTTTCTCTCTTTCTATACACAGAAATTCATGTTAAAATTGTCCCACTTTGGCTCCTGCTCCCCAGAGTAGAAACGTTTCCTGACTAACTGGTAAAACACACACTGTTTCACTTTAAATTGAATACGCTACGATAATTACAATCAGGAAGTAAGGAAAGTAAGAGCAGGAATTTGTTATCATAATTTTAAGCACTCAAATATCGCTCGAAAATAAAGATCACCATTTTGAAAATATCTATCTTTCCTAATAAAAGGACATGTTTGGTATTATCATTCCGATATAAATACCTCAGAAATGCGTAGTAGAAGCTAGGATTGTATAGTCACAGTCACACAGGGCACTGTTGTAGCAGGTCTACGGAAGTAGGCACTGTGTCCTCCACTAAACCACTAATTTCTTTTCGACAAAAAAGCTATGCAATCGTTGAAATTATATAATTGATTTACCCTATGAAGACATTATACCGATCAAAGCAAGCATAGGTATACCTTCTCCTATCTTGCTCTGTAGACAATATCTATAATACTACATGATAAAAATACCTTTCGTATGGGAACAACTTTACTACTCCTTGCTCGACATTACCTCGATGCACCGTTTTTCAGTAATACGTTACATAGAGCAAACTCGTCACTTTGAAAATTAAACGCTGTACAAACAGGTCCATATGAAATTTAATAAGAGTGTTTCTCCGATTAATAGGCAGGACCAGAGACTGGTACGCTGTGACTATGCCGTTCTTCAAAATTACAGATAATTATCATGTATATATTATGTGCATCTAATGAAACTCACCTGGTAAAGAACCTGTACAGTAATTGAGACGAATATGGTATATTGTTTAGTGCATACCTGGCTTACTTCTCACTCACTAACCAATCAAGAGTAGTTACTTGTGACTTCGACTTCTAGATCGATGGCGGCGTCGATTATGATGACTCGAGCTTCGATGATCACGACTCCCTAAGTTTCGTATACTCTTTTTAGTCTTTTTAGTCTTTGTAGTCTTTTTAGTAGACTAATAACTTTTACAATTACACGTTTCATACTCACCTTTATCCCGAGCATGACGTCGATGATCATCATCTCGATGTCTATCATGTTTATCTCTTGATCTGCTCCTACTTCTGTGCCCCGAGTTTCTAAACACGATACTGTACATTTATTGAATCTTCTGTCTAACGATAACGTACAAATTTCACTAATTTACCTGTGACTGCTCGAATCGTGTCTGCCTTTATCGTCGTCGCGTCTGCGGCGCTTGTCTCTCTCTCTATCCCTATCCCTATCCCTATCGTCTCTTCTTCGTCTATCAAGTTCTTCGTTAGCACGTGCTCTTTGCTTTCTATCTTCTTCCCTTCTTTGTTCTTTCTCGTCTCTAGCTTTTTCACGTTTACTCTACGGAATTACTCTTCATGTAGTAATTGTCGGTTGAAATTATTAGAGAGAAGTTTAATGCTAAAGACTAGAAATTACCATAATTTCTTGAAGCGCGCTCTTCAACCTAGCATAGCCGACGTGTTGTTTACCCATTAAATGATCGTCGATTCGTTGTTGAGCATCTCCGACGATAAGAAACGCGCCACATACGTCGCATACTTCCATTTGCTTTTCTTGTGCAGCAGCTAGTTCAGCAGTCTACAATAAATTAGAGCTTAAGTTTTAATATCCTTTTACTATCGTATTGTGTAATACGTAGAATAATATTTACTTGATTATAGTGACTATTATCATTAGATTTCCGTAGGGTTTCTCGCTCTTCCTTTAACTGATCGCATAGTCTCATTAGTCCTTGAGCCTGTTCCACGTTGCCTTGTATACCGCTTTGTTCTGCTTCTTCCACTAACTTGTTAATTTTTTCAGTTAAAAGAGCAATTTGTTCTTCGTTTCTTTGAGTTTGCGCCGGTGTCAGAGTGGGCTAAACAAACATAACGATCGATTAGTCTTTTTTATTGTCCTTTTCTCTCATAGAACTGTACATAGCTAAACTACTACAAAGTGTAAAGGCAGAGTACCGCTTCTGTTCTTCCAATAAGGGCTAACCGTTGTTTCCCCTTAATTATTTTCCTTTCGACTTCGTTCAACATGCTTTGACAAAATCTAATAAATTCATCCTCGTATTGTTGCTTTCGATACGAGTAAGGTGCCTTTTCGAATAATTCTCTAGCTTCGTCGTCGTGTACCCGCGAACACGCACCCAGATCTGCCCTCGTATTAACGAATAAATCATGAGGGCAGAATTTAACTAAATACAATTTACAGAACTGGAATGAAAATAAGAATATGCAACGGCTATTATGATGAAATAATAGTAATTCTGAATACGATGTACTCGTCGAGATCCGTGTCGTCGAGACATTAGCATTTTGCGTGAACTCACTTCTGGATCTTCCCAATTAAGTTCTTTGGGTTTCTCATTGGGAAGTACATTCCTGTTTCTTCCCATAAGCTCGTCGAGAAGAGCAGCAGCAGCAGCAGCAGCCATATTTCGAAATTCTTGATCGAGTATCGTTTATCACGTCTATAAGAGAATACACCGCACGCAGATGGTTTTTGGATAGACACCACGGAAATTCGGTAGCTGGTAGACGTTTTACAGAAATTGTGCGATAGATGTATACATGGATCGGATATTAGATGGATAGATTTATTCCAAAACAATGTACGCACACACTGGGATCGTAAGAGACACAAACGAAGTGATAATACTTTGATTCTAACCCTGAACTTTTCTACTTCAGAAGGCGGTAGTGTAGCAAACAATATGGCGAAACTCGTCGAAAGTAAATACCTATAGATGCGAAAGAAACAAAAGAAAATCTATACTCGTACGCGTTCAATTCGATAAACAATGCATACCAAGCGAATTTCGACTTGTTTTATTTACTCGTCAGCTGTTCCTTTTCTGCGTATTGCGCCGCAATACCTTGGGAAATTAGAAAACGCACTATGCTACAACAGAACGCAACACGAATTGCGCTATGACCTTTCCTTACTACGTGATACAACGTAAGATACCGTCTCTGTTTTTTAAAAGTACATATATATACATTTATCTAATTTTCTCTCTAGAAGAATGAATATGCACTCGTATTGTATAATTATATTTAATACATGTATGTACACGAACTAAACTTTTTATATATTTCATATCACACGTAACATATTCATGTAGTGAGTTGACTGTTTCTCCGCGAACAGAAATTTAAACGTTTGACACTCCAATCGTGTGTTGTTGCATCTTCTCTCGGAATATTTCTGACAAACGTTCCTCGTGAACTACGTACGCACGTATAGCAGGCACTTTTACGAATAACGTAATGATTTATAAAACTATAACTATATACTTTATTCGAATAAATATAGCAAGCATTCCAAAGTAATGTTTTCTCTGTAATTTCAGCGTAAGACGTATGATGACACCATTGTGATATAATTAACGACGGAAATGCGACTGTGAGCGTGACGATGAATGATTATTATCAAACGAGAGTGGACCAAACTTATTCATATTCTTCGTCATCGGGTCGTACTTGAGGGTATCTTCTCGCAGGTTGATTTTGCGGCTGTGGCCGTCTGTTTTGAAGAGGGATATTCACTTCTTCAGGGCTACGGAAGACTTGGTTCACGGGTAAACGAAACTGTGGATGACCTGTTGGTTGTGGACGAGCCGACGGAGGAATGCTATTCAGCGCAGCTGGTTGAGGGTTTGCGTATACCTGCACGCGTAATACGGAGATGCGTATCGCATTTATCTGTTCACGTTTCGTGCTTTGAAAAAGTGTTACAGTTTAATATAGTCTTACCGGTACCGTGGGACGGCGAGCAGGTGCCGAAGGAGTAATCTGATAGTCACCAACCTCGCGCTCGTCCGGGTGAATGTCTGCGGGGAAATATCTATCGCTGTATCTCAAGGTTACATTGGGTTTGGTCTCAGCTTCGTCCAAGTTCAATGGTTTGTACAGGTATTCGTTGATAAAGTGATACTGAGAGCTCTTTTTGCAGTTTATGTCCCCGCTTGGTGGCATACAAATCAAATGGACCTGCAATAT
Source organism: Xylocopa sonorina (assembly GCF_050948175.1). NCBI lineage: Eukaryota > Metazoa > Arthropoda > Insecta > Hymenoptera > Apidae > Xylocopa > Xylocopa sonorina. Next base: position 2,213,963 of record NW_027490090.1, on the reverse strand, counting down.
AATCGCGTATCACTGCTGATGGCGAGAACGTTGACGGCCTCGAAGTTTGCGGAGAGAAAGGAGTTTCAGCTACGACAGCTATTTGCATCTCTGCTACCGAGCGAAACGAGAAGCGAGTCGAATACCCCGGAAACACGCATATTAACGTATCAGCATCGGACGACTGATCGTACGATTTACGATTGGCTTTGCTTACCTGCTTGTTAGATGTACAAAACCGGAAATGGGTGGGTGAAAACGTACGTTAAACCATGGGAGAAGTGAAATTTCGATATCAGCGGTATTCGAACTAGATTGCTTGCACGATTATCCTTTAATTACGGAACTGAGCAGGTATCGAAAGTGTTGCGTACTCTTGCGAAATGCAGAATAATTCGCTTAGAGATCTATTATTGGGCATTACCTGGTGGAATGTAAATCCTTCCGGGCAAATCCACGAATGTTTCGCATTGTCTTGACAATAATGGAAGACTTCGCAATTAAGATCCTCATCGGCGTAATAGCCCGTTTGTTTGTTCACACAATCAAATTTACTTTGGGGCAAAAGGAGGGTCAAACGATCGGGCTCTTCTTTCTCTTCCAATTCTTCAGGTTCCTTTAATTTGAAAATACGATTATAGAAAAACCGTCTTCCACTCTGAATGTTCCGTTAGAATTATCATTAGAGTCGGTCGGATATCGATATATAAATATTGGAAATCGCGCGCAAAAAGTAAAACAGTTTATTTCTTTCTTCTCGCCGTAACGATTGGCTGTTACATAAGTTTATTGTATGGGACTGCAAACAATGGATGCAAGAATTTCTTACGCTACTTTCACTTATTGTGAGATACAAAGCGTAACAATTCCAACTCCATCGATCGCAGCTCTCAAAATTGTATGAGAAGTAACCCTGTACCTTGTTCTGAATAGGTATCCAAAGATGAAGGATTTAAAAGATAGTTACCCGGCCATTCTGCGGTTGTCCACCACGAAGGATAGCGCGCGATGGTCCGTTTACCCTGATGGCTCCTTGATCGAGAGCTGGTTTACGATAAAGCTACGAAAAAAGGTAGTTGGACTTACATTCATCGAGTTCTTTTTGTACGCCCGAGATCATTCAAGGAAGTACACGCACTTTTTATACGATCACGCACGGTAATAAATACATCTGAGTCGATGCATTCAACTGACTGAAAGTAATTTATTTTTACGTAAGTTGTTACATAATATGTAACGACACACGCAATACCACATGATGCAACTGCTTTCATCGCAGCTAACAATTTAAGTGAATATATTACAGATACGAGTCTGCGTATACCTAATTAGATAAGAAGGTAACAATCGTGAGTGTAAGAAGATGGTTTATCAGGCATAATTTAATTTCTTACAGGCTGCTGACTGCTGGGATTCCTGTAGGCAGGGGTTGGAGAAGGTGTGGGCGTCACGATGTTATCCTCGTAACTGTTATCGCGAAAGCCTTGACCAGCGCTAAGGCCAGACGAGTAAAGTGGTCCCAAGCTGGACGATTTGCTCTGGAAGGGCCCTCTTGGTTCCAGATCGTAAGAACCCTGCGCCGTTGCTGTCGCAACTAATGCCACCAGACACAGCCAATACATTCTGTAAATGGAAAAACAGAGAGTTGCTCTCTAGAATGACGTGACCGACGTGATTTTCTGTATGTAGTACACGGAGAAAATTGGTTACATTTGTGTCAGACGTGTGCAAGGGAAAGTGACCTTGGTTCTTAATGCCCTTTGCGAAGCATCAGTCGTTAAGTCGGAATGCAAAGAAACATTTCGCGAAATTTACCGTAAAACGATGTTTATCCTGCATGAAATACGAGCGCTTCAAAATTAACTGACCACATTTATTATCAAGCAAACGTACTACGTGCGATCGATAGTGATCAGCAGCCAAGCACGAGGTCTTGGAGATGAGAGAGTTATAAAAACGTAAATCATCATTTAGAGAAATGATAGACGGTAATTTTTAGCGAAATCATTTGCAGCTGACTGTGTGCAAATGAACTGAAAGCGCACGTGTCGATGACCTAGAATATTCGCGAAAAAGAGGGCTGGGGAGAAATGCGGTGAAACAGCCTAATCGATATACTCGTTCAAATGAAGCAAAGCTAATTAACTCGGCCGTAAATGTACATTAGTGAAACTGCGCCTTTCTATCGAGCACACCTGCGTGCGAAAAGTTTAAAAAACCCGTCGAATTTTCGGTGACAGCTTAAGGAAAACGTCCGTTTGCACCTTTTTACTGATAATGCTCGTGGAAAGCACCCTGCTTTCTAAACGCGTAAAACACGGACGATGGTTTCACGATTCGTTGGAAACATCTCATTCGTAACGGTGATGATGATGTATCGCGAGAGATCCGGTGCTTTCGATAAATTCGAAAGGCTCGACTTACGAAAGTGAACCTCCGGCATCTCGGTGGTACAAATCTCTCGCTTGTTAAGAGAAATTTCATGCAAACGTGACAAATGTGAGAAACGTTGGGAAAGATATCGCACGAATCAACAAGCGAAGACATAAAACGAGTCTAACGTTTATCTTCCAAGTAGTGGCGGGTAAACTGTAGAGACACGTCGCGGAAAGAAATCGTAATAAATGTTTCTTTATGCCACGACCACTTATCCCTCTTATAGATAAAAATGAATTTTTACATTTAGGTGAAAGTGATCCCAAGTTTATAAAGTTGATAAAGAAAATAAAAAAACAGAAATGATATAACCGAAAACGGTTTCCTGAACGCGTTACAAAGGTCGTGCGTAACCACTTTTATGCAACCCGTTCCATGAACGGGAGTTACTCGAGTCATCGTGTAATTCCGATGCCGATTTACCTGATTAACCAGTCCGTTTAAAGAAACAAAGTGGCGAATAAGTGGCACCGACACCAAGACGCGGAAAAAATGTAGTTAATGAGAATCCAGTCTTTACTAGGCGTAAGCCTGAAAACCGGCCGATCGTTAAGAAGTGGCAGCAAACTTGGCTCGATCGGTAGCTGGAGTGAAAGTGAGAGGGTTTGCGTATAAAAATGGTACTACCCAAGAAAAATGGGAACGTATCTGTCTCGGGTATTACAAATTAAGTTATGGTGTAAGAGTATATAGATCGTGAAATAATATCGTCCAAGGTTCGCACCTAGAAAGGACACACCGTTTCGATAGAAGTTTAGGTACCGTCAGGAATCCGATCGCCTCGACGGTATTGCTTTTTCGTGCTCTGTTTCGGTTTCAGTTTCTCCGATATCACTGGTCAACAAAAATTGTCGAAACTTTCTCTGCGAGCTACGTGCACAAGTACGTAGACGATCATACACGGCTAGCGTTCTTTAACGGACGGAGCAATTTTGAGTAATTGCATGGAGCGCGAATGCGACCACTATATTTATGATTTCTAATGAAACGTAGCTTTATGGTAACTTTAATCTGTTGTAAATCGAGAGATTTTCGAAATGTACCGAAAAAGAAAGCAATTGCGTAATGAAAAAAGTGATAGTTGTCGGACCACTACAAATGAGAGGACCACGACGGTATAATATAATCAGTGGAGGGTACACGTAACTGGTCGGCCAGTTGTCAGGCTTGGACATGTTTTTATAGAAATCTGGAGCAGGCTTTATATTTGTGGTGAAACTTTTTGCTTCCATAGATCAAAGGCTGTGGTCTCTCAAGTATTAACCCTCTGCTCTCGTTTATCGGACCACTTGGGATTACATGATTCTTGGTTAATAATTTTAGAGAGAAATCTGCAAAATATAGAGTTAAAATGTGATTATCGGAGGTAACATAAACTGGAGAATTTCGTTAGAAACGCAACACTTTGGACGTTTAGATTCATAAAGTGATTTCATATGTGGTAACATCAATCTACTAGCACCAACTACTAAAATTTTTCATAAATTCCTAGCTGCAGTTCCTGATCGCCCTCGCACAACCGGTTTGCTTTCCCGTTTCTAAGGCACGTGCCATAATCCCTGCTCCACCATGCATAACGAGGATAATTTCGCAAATTTTTCATAATATTGCTTTCGACCTATCTGCTATAGCATGTACATTGGTATTCAGATTTATCGTGTCGATCGAGTTTCACCCGTATTTCTTTAAACATATTCCGAATGATTCGTTCACATATTTAAAAAGGGGAGAACAACAATGGTACACATGCGAGAAGCGAGAAGATAATCATCGAATTCCCAGGGGAAACACTTGCACTGCTCAGTTTTCATCACTAGTCCCACGTTCCTTTTTTCCTGTTTCTCTTTGTGAAAACGTACTTTTTACCCCACTTACCTGTCAATGACGGAGGTAGAGGAGTAACAGCACGATGAATGGATTGACAACACACGAGCTTTATCTTGACCGGCCGGTTCTTCATTCTCTTATATAGCGTGTCTCGCTGAAAGTTACCACTACCAAGTAATATCTGGATTTGCTTTGAGGCAGTGGGAGGCATCGACCAGTGCACATTGTAAAAGTAGGTATTCCCCGAAATTTTTGGTCCACCAACTGTGATCTGAAACAACGAAAATGTATCTGTCGTATCGCTTCAATTGGCAAAGAAGATTCCAATCGCGGGATGCTCTGCTGTTACATCGATCATATTAATCTATTTAAGCTCGAGGTGTTGCGTGCTGATAAATGTTTGATATAAGTGCGATATATGATCGAAGTCGTAGTAGTGCACACGAATAGAAAAATAAAGGAGCGAGCAATTATCGCCTATGTACGAGGAATGTCTTATCATGGATAATGAGACTTTGAGAATCGAGCGTTGGAGGGAAAAGATCGAAATTATTGCACGGTTGAATGCAATACTTACGTCACCGATAGCTGCGGCTTTTCAATACTTTTTATCTCCATACATACGAGACTTCACACCGGATCATTTCCGCAAAGTACTTTCAATACCAATGGGATCCCAACGAAATCAGGTGAAGTGGCTTTCTACCACGCACCACATGAAAATTTCCTTTTAATAGTAGGTCGGCGTATTTCGACGTCAAAGTTTACGTTGTTGCTAAGACTCTATTTGCATTGAACGAACGTGACTTTAATTTACATGCGTTTCGATGAACTTTTATTTTGATTTTAGAAACAGGAAGAACAAGAGGGAGCACAGTGACTTCTTTCTATTCATTTCTATTCGCTACGTGTTCCTAGAGCCCACTTTTTCTTTCTATTTCGCGTTTAGACGGATTCCTCGCCGCATGTTACGGCTAATTTTAATCGCTTTTCATCGAAATCTTAAGATATATATTGTGCCATTGAAATGTCGAAAGTAGGTTGCTTTATCTGCGCTTAATTTAAACGCCTTTCACGCAGAATGCATACATACCTTGACTGCATCCACAACACATCTCGTATTTGTCTATTTCTCTTTACATATACTTGTATCCTACTTTATTCCTAAAAGAAGTTTCTTTCTTTTACCATTTAAAGTACAGTAGTGTAACACAATGATTGTATAAGTAAATTAAATCGACGTGGTAAGTGAATGAAATCACCTTGACAGTTTAAAATGAATGAATAGTGTCCAAATTCACCTTCGTTATAAAACTTTCGATGTTTGTTGTTTTATTTGTTGATCTTCGGGAGCGTGAATCGTCGCTTCCCCTCGGCGAATTCAACGCACTGCTTAACGTGTAATTTATTGAAATAATATGGAAATAGATCGTCCTGTCGTAGACTTTCTTTCTTGTTCAGACGCCTATCGAAGGTCATTGTTTTCACTTGACGGAAATCGAGGAGCGATTCCTTGAGCGATCGATGCGATCAACCAAGATCCCTCCAAGATTCGGCCGTCATTCACTTTCTGTGCCTTCCTTCGAACTGTAACAGAACTTTTCCTTTTCTTGTCAACGGACCGTGACGATCTTTGTACCGTTAGCACAACGTCTTTCGATGCCAGTCGACGATTCGACACAATTTTAGATTTCATTTAAATTATTTTTACGCAAGTGGCAATTTACATAAGTAAATCAGTCGATGAAAGTTTCGTCTTTTTCTTGGCCAAATTCTAGTGCAAGTGTCGCAACAGTTCGTTCGATCGAGCAATTAGCGTGAAAACTATCTTGCGGATGAAACGAGTTCCGTCCAGGCAAAGTACGAAACTTTGATTCATCGACTATGTATCTTAAATTCTAACGCATTCGTTGCGCGGAAAATTGACCTCGTCGAACAGAATTGACTTTTTCCAGATATCAAACCGGTTTCTACTAACTCCAATTGAATCCAGATCGCCAAGTTAAAGAATGAAATGCAGTCTTGGAAAAACTGGAGGTACACATTCCTTCGTTACAATATATCCTCGTGCTTTAGTCTTTTGCATCGTTGTAATTAAAAAAAGGCTATATGGAAAATACTAATAAATGCGAGTATACCTACTTAGTAATCGTGGTACAGACCTGTGATTAATCTTAATTGGAATCTTTGCGGTAAATAATTACATCGCACGCAGGACGATATACGTTTAGCATTATGTCACACGATTCCTGAGAGAAAAAAATCAATCTCATCGTCTCTCGGAAGGCGTGGTTTTGATAGAGATGTCGATATTTGGGTGCTCCGGACGTACGTACCATATACACATATAAAGGTGTAAGAAATACTTTCACCAGTTGTCAGACCTATAGGAGAAAGTGCGTTCGCCCTCCGTTGCGCCCCTGTAACACGTAAATGGACCATTAAACCGGAGAACGAAGAAAAAACACGATGAAAATGGTAATTAAACGTAAAACGAACTATAACGCGACTATTAAGACTGTTAATTTCGTCGCATTCAGCGATCACGATCACTTTTTTGGACACCTAATAAAGTAATAAAGTGAAGTAAATATGACAATAATTGGTCGCAGTTCGGGTGAATGACCGTTACCTTTATCCATCGACTGAGAATTCCTTTCATTCACAAGATTGACTTACATTTACGGTGTAATCGGTACAAATGTAGAGAGCTGCAATCAATTGTGTGTTATTTTATACACGTATACTAATTAAAACACGAATAAACGTGATTTCAACGAAATAAGTAATACTGACCAACACAGTGACCGCAGGAATCAGGTTATCGCATATATTATTGTTTGTATGCATAGTATACAAAAAAACGTATTTACGATTACATCATACTCAGTCGTTACGTCATGTTCAGTTTAAATTTGAAATCGCAAAAGGAATCTTGTAAACGAGATTAGTAAGGAATGCGAGGAATTTTGTATTGTATAATTAATATGTACATATTGAATGTATAATAACAAATAGATTACATATCCGATTTGATATCTCCAGTTAATATCGATCATAAATTCATATCGTATTCTCTTTATTCGTAAAAATATTTTTAATAAGATAAAAAACATCAGTCATTTTTCAGTCGGCGCTTGAAATACATCATCGATCAACGATGTGCAGGAAGTAACTATTAGAAACAATAAATGAATGCTTTTTACAATTTTGTTAGTATACATACTGTTCATTCACCGTCGACAGTGTGACATTTGCAAATACTATTTTACAATTACAATTCTTGTATATCCTTCTATAAACAATATTGGTTAAGTTGAAGTTAACGCTAAATAATTGAAATTAAATTCATTATCCGTTATATACAAAACCTATAAATATATACATGTATAATTAATAAATAACTTAAGTAATAAAATATACAATTTCCCTATACGTGCTGTTTATATGGTCTGTTTCAGAGTCTGTATTTTCGTTTTCTCGAACTTATCACTTGAGACTAGAAGATATTTCGTTTAAATAATAAATTTAAACGTAAAAGAATGTCGTGCAAAGTGTTGGCAGTGCATCTAAACAGACACGTTATAGTAACATGATCTATGTAGATAGATTTTTTGCAACTTCTAATACATCAACAGTATATAGCAATATCATTCAGTTTTAATCACGCATCAACTTTGGTCACGTAGTCTCGGATACTTTGCGAGAACGAACCGTCTTTTTATGTTTTATTGGCTCTGCCACACTGTCGTTATCGGACATCGAAGAATCTCTTAGAGTTTTTCTTCCACGTCCCACGTTTCTTTCTTCGTTCTCAGACCCGACGGATTCTCTATTCGACTTTCGTCTTTGACGTTGCGGAATTTGATTCTGCGCTTCCATAGCTTCGCGAAGATGCTTTCGTTTCGCTTCCCAAAACATTTCTTGCCTTTGGGTAATCTCAGGATATCTATCGAATAAAATGTTTACGCTCGTTTTTATAGCAAAAGAAAGAGAGAAAGGAAAAATAAATGACACCACCTTTCCGTAAATTCTTTAGTAGACGGGATAATTAGGTGCCAGCCTTTTTTAGGTTCGTGCACTGCCAAGTTTGTGAAAATTTCTTTAATTTCATCAGGAGGCAGTTTAATAACAGACGAAACTGTTTTCCGATCCAAGTATTCGTGTTCTGTGAACGCTAGTAGCTGAAATTGTGTAACTTTAGTAAAGCAGTAATTGTCTTTCATAAATTATTTAACAAATGCAACGCTCACGACGTAATCCCTAGCTCTGCACATAAGTTCCGCAGGAATGCCGTTATGCGATGATATCGTGTCTTTCGGATATAAAAGTTCACTGTTTACGATCCAATTTCCCTGTACTAAAACTGCTACTTGTTGTAAATACTTTAGAATAGCTCCTGTTTCTTGTTCAGGTGACAATATTGATCTTAATTGTGAAAAAGATATTACCCTGGCTGAAAAGATTTGTGTAATTAGTTAAAATAATCTCGAGTTTGTACTGATCTAATCGCTCACCATCTTTCATGAGTGTTCTAACTTGATCGAGAAGAGGTAACGTTCGAATGTAATTGAGGGATGTAACGTGATTGGAAACGTCTGGTTTTAAATATTCCTCTTCTTTTACCCGCGGTGCTAACAGTTCTAAATATTGTTGATTCGATAAATTCAGTGTATTCACTGTTTCGTCTGTAGCAGAGCAAAACATCTCTAAACGCGTAAGCTGAAAACATATTTTTCCAATAACTATTAGATATGTACGTAGATATAACATGCTGAATAAAACAATGTTTACTTCTGCTGGAGTACTGTTTGCTGGGACATAGTTTGTATAAATCCATCTTTCTTCTAAACTCTTTTTAGTATGATGTTGAAACGATTGTTCTTGCATTTTTTTCATGAATTCCGGCTTTTGTCTAGCAAAGGTCACGTTAACTTGTTTCGGACCTTCTTCCTCTTCGTCGCCCTCTACGTAACACAGATTATTATTACCAAAAGACAACTTGACAATTAGCTAAATTGGCATAAATTTAGATAATACCTTCGCCCATATTTTTAGCTTCGTCTCTAACACGTTTATCAGTTTTGTCAAGATAATTGAACTGGGGACGCATTTGTATGATTCCTCTCAACGGTGTTATATGAAATTCGCCTTCTTGAAATACACCAACTGCGTAATTGGAGCAGTCTGGCAACGCTCGAGACGATTGCAAAACCGTTTTGTTCATAAGAGTACTACAATATAAAATTATTTAAATAGTTATATTAAAATTATATTTAAATCTTTTGAATACCTGTCAAACGCCCTTTCTTCGTCTTCTTGCTCAGCATTCGCATCGCCGTCCGCGTTTATGGCGATTTGTTCACCTTTACTTTGATCGTAATTGACACTGTGCGTATCTATCGCCACTTCTAAAAGAACTTCCTGGTTCTCTGGTTTTATACAACTTTTTAGGAATATTGCGTTATCATAACCTTCCCCCGAAGGACGAACAGGATATTGGAAAATAAATAACTTGTCTGCGAGTGATTTTGAAAGGAAGACTGGTATCTAAAATAAATGCAAATACTTTTCTGTACATTAAGTTTGAAAAACTTTAAAAATTATCTTATCGAGCAAAATGCGATTTAAATGCACATAACCTGTACGCGTGAAGTATTACTTAAAGCTATTATGTTAGGAATTAAATAAAATTAGGGAGTTATAAACCTCTTTAACCACTGGATCATTTTCATTTTCCATTGCATTAGACATTTGTACGGTAATTACTTCTCATCTATCGGACATTTGATGCAAACACTGACTTTTATGCACCACGTTTTGAAACAGCCAGTCGAGATGAAAATAGAGATAAAATTCGCCGGGCATCCGTTGGAAAACAAAGTCACCACCGCGACCTGTTCGTAACCTTCTTCAAAACATTACGCAGTAAAGTCACTAAGGCTCGAAATTGACCAAGTAAAAGTAAGCACGCACAGAGCGTTTCCATCGAATAATTTCGCGATTCTAGAACTTAATCACTGCTGCCAATACGATTAAATTTTACTACGTTCGTAGGTGATCGCTGTCAAAATACATTGGGAACCAATTCGATATATACTTGCAGATTTAAATAAAATAACAATGAAGTAACACAGTGTCATGCAACGATGTGCAATTACGTTCACGATCGACGATACAAATGTTTAAATTAATTGATACATTGTTTCAGAAGCTTGAGTTTAATATGAAAGTCTAATGTACATGTTAATGACTATTTTGCTTCCAAACTAATTGGCTTAAGCAGAACGAATACATTTATTTTCGATCACAGCGAAGTAAAATAGTAAAATAAATTAATAAAATGACGTCGATGTTTGATCAGTACGAACAAGCATCTCAAAGATCGAAACAAGTGTACGCGCCACTGATTCGACCTGATATTGTAAGTTTATGTTTAAGCTCGTACATGTATCAGAGAAGAAAATTTCTGACTCAATTTTTAGAGTACGACTGGATTTATTCAAATGAAGTTTCAAGACGACGGGCCAATCTTTATAAAACAAAAAGTTAATTTTCTACCACCGGATAAGATCTTGCACCTTGTTGTTAACAATAATATCATTGTCATCGCTATGGCTAATAATATCCTTTTACGTATCGATATGAAACATCCAGATTCGCCAGAGGGTAATATTCGTCTGTAAAACAGTACTACGTAACAATATAAGACATAAACCGAGATATTTATTTCAGAAATTGATATATCCAAGTATGTGGTGAATATGAAAATGTCAGGACTGTTCCTTGATCCCTTGGGCAATCATTTATTGATAGTTCTAACTCCAAAGTTCGCTTATTCGGAGAATATTCCACCAGAGGTATTTTACTTACACAAAAAAACGACGAAACTGAAACAGGTAAATGCGATGGATAGGTAGAAGAAGCTGCGCTCTATGTGTTATTTAAAAAAATATCTAATCTTCAAGATTTGTTTACGTAGGCAAGTAAGTTCAAAGGACACGAGATTACTGCCGTCGGATGGAACTTTTCGAATTCTTCTGAAACTACCACAGGTCCAATTCTCTTAGGGACTTCGAAAGGTCTTATCTTTGAGACGGAAATTGGTTTGGATGGGGACAAAATATTTAATACTAGCTTGGAGCAATACTGGCGTCAGGTATAAATAAAATATAGGAATTAATTCTTAGTATCATTGTCAGTAAACATTATCATTCCATAATAATAGATACATGTCCCTTATATCACTATTCATTATGTCCAAAGCTTCCTAACTATTTACCTCTTTATGGTGCTAAAGAGGTAGAGGGATTGGTGAGTTAGAAATTATACTTTTTGCATGTATAACTCACTTGTACGCTAGCAAATACACGTATCAATTTCTGAACTTTCAGCAATGTAATAGGATAATACAATAATAATAATTTCCTCATTTTATGATACATATGCTTATCGATATTGCGCTGTTCTCATATCATACCTAGTCATACCATTTATCATAATCTAACGCAGTATTGTATAACGTTATTATACGGCCAAGATTTAATTATCCTTTATTTTAGGTATTTGACATAGGAAAGAATAGTAAACCACCCATTACTGGCTTAGAGTTTCATAGAATACCAAATTCCGATAGATACGTGATCATCGTTACAACTTTAATGCGAATTTATCAGTACATTGGGGTAGTTCAAAATCCGGATGAAAAACCTTTGCTGCAACAAGTTTTCAATAAATATTTAAACGAACAGGGTAAAGTTTGTACTATATACATTTTTCGTTAAATCATGTTTCTGTGATAATTATCAAAGAGATATTTTTTACAGAAAGCTTTAACGAAGTCATAAGTAATTTGCCTTATTCTAAAATGCAGTTCCATTACCCAGCACTTGGTGCTTTGCCAAAATCTTTCGGTTGGTTAACCGAAACTGGCATTCAGTATGCTCAGGTATAATCAATATTTAATATATTTTCCATATACAAAGCTTTCTACATCTATTTTTAAATAATGTGGGTTCGTTCAGTTTGATCCAAAGGTAGATCCAAAAAATGTGTTAATAAATCAGCAAATGTTAAATTATCCTGAAGCAAGTCTGATGGCGAGCGTCTCCAAAACAACTACTGCACCACTGTCCTTCGTTTTAACAGAATTTCATGCATTATTACTTTATACGGATCGTGTGAAAGGCATATCACTGTTGAATCAGGACTTGATATTTGAAGACATTTACAACGATGTATGTACAATAGTATCGATGTATCTTTTACACTCGAGTAACATTATTAAATAGAAATTTTTATTTTTATAGACTGTTGGGAAATTGCTTAATATTACTAAAGATTATGTAACACGTTCTATATGGGCTTACAGTGAAAGAGCAGTGTTCAAATATAAAGTTAACAAAGAAGATAGAAATGTTTGGCAGGTAAAATTAATATAGTTAATGTAATTGTTCAATATATTGACGAGTACATTTATTTTATTTAAAAAGGTTTACGTTGATAAAGGAGAATTTGAACTTGCGAAACAGTATTGCAATGATAATCCCGCGCATATAGATCAAGTGCTTGTAAAACAAGCAGAAATGCTTTTTAAAAATAAGGAGTAAGTTAAATGTGTACAAATTTGTAATTTACTGTTCCAAACAGTTATAGCATTCATTTTTGCATGCCACTTTATAGATATGAAAAAAGTGCTCTCATCTATGCAGACACTCATTCATCGTTTGAAGAGATTTCCTTAAAATTTCTTCAAGAATGGCAGATAGAAGCTTTAAAAACATTTTTGAAAAAGGTATTGCACCAGATACTCTAAGATATACTGTGAAATGTTTAAAACATTTTTATCTCTCTTGTCTGTTTAGAAACTTGAAGGATTAAAAATGCAAGACAAAACGCAAATAACTATGATCGTTGTATGGGTAGTCGAATTATTTATGACCCAAATGGGAGCATTACGGAGTAGAAACACATCATATTTGCACGATCCGCAATACTTAGAGCTGCAGAAACAATTTGATAGTTTTCTCGCGATACCAAAAGTTGAGGTACAAAAATACAGTATACTTAAACGAAACTTGTTGTGCGGTACAGAAGAGATTATAATTTTAGGAGTGCATAACAAGAAATCGTAGCACCATATACGATTTAATGGCAAGTCATGGAGATAAAGACAATCTCATTCGATTGACTATAATGCATTACAATTACGAAGAAGTGATACGCCAGCATTTATATAAAAATAATTATTTAGAAGCTCTGGAAGTCTTAAAAAGTCAAAACAATAAGGAGTTGTTTTATCAGTTTGCTGGTATCCTCTTGCAAGAGTTACCACGCCCTGCAGTGACTGCACTAATATCGCAAGGTTCTTCGTTAGCACCTTCTAAACTTCTTCCAGCTTTAGTATCTTGCAATAGTGATGAAAAACATGTAAGACATTTGCTTTACTTCTTCTTCAGATTTTAGAGCCAATAATTTACGAATGGTTGGTTACAGGCAAAAGAAATAATCAGATACTTGGAATTTTGCATTTATAAATTAAGTTGCCAAGAACAAGCAATCCATAATTTTCTATTGTCTTTATACGCTCGTTATAAACAAGATGAAGTAATGCGGTATATTAGTTCTCAAGGTAATGTTCAAAATCTACATATTTTTATAGTTTCCCCTAATGAAATAATATTTACAATGAAAATTTAGGGCAAGATATAAATATGGTACATTACGATGTACACTATGCGTTACGATTGTGCCAAGAACTTAATTTAACAGAAGCTTGCGTACAGTTGTCAGCTTTACTCGGACTCTGGACGACAGCTGTTGATTTAGCTTTAACAATTAGCGTCGATCTTGCAAAACAAATAGCTGCGATGCCTTCGGATCATGACGATGAATTAAGGAAAAAGTTATGGTTAAAAATTGGTATTTATCGGTATAAAATAAAAATTGTACACCTTGTGCTCAGAGTAATACTTATGTTATAATTTTAGCTGAACATGTGGTCAAAGAAAAAGATGATATACAACAAGCAATGAAATTTTTAGAACACTGCGATATAATCAGAATAGAGGATATACTACCCTTCTTTTCAGATTTCGTTACGATAGATCACTTTAAAGATGCCATTTGCAATTCACTGCAGGTGAAATAATTCTACGGATAGTACATAGCTATTAAATATATATATACGCGTATTACTTACTTCAATTGTAATTGGCAGGAATATAATCAACATATCCAAGATTTAAAGGAAGAAATGCAAGAAGCAACAAAAGCAGCTGAACTTATTAGAAAAGATATACAAGAGTTCAGGACGAGGTACGCGAATAAATAAGCAATGATAAATCTTATTGTAATATTATCAAATCTTCTTTTAGATGTACATTTGTGTACGCAAAAGATACGTGCAACAGCTGTGATGTTAAACTATTACTACGTCCTTTTTACGTATTTCCTTGTGGACACAGATTTCACAGCGATTGCCTTGTAGCTGCATTGACACCAATGTTGTCAATGGATCAAAGAACGAAACTGGTTAATCTTCAGCGTCAACTCACCGCTATTTCTAATACCAGACCCGAGGATACTGCATCGGTCGCATCCGTATCTTTATCCACGAAGGATCAAATTAAGGCTGACATTGATGAATTAGTAGCCTCCGAATGTTTATATTGTGGGGAACTTATGATAGAGTTAGTTCTTTTTACATTGTTCTCTCAGATTAGACACTTATCCGCTACATCCTCATCTGGCATCCTTATCATACATGCATATTGATTCAGTATAATTTCTTGGACCCAAATGCCATTGCACTAAACTGAAAAAGGCTGTACTAACTTATACTTTAACTATAACAATTAACAGTTTCACAAAGTGAGATATATTAAAGGCTGGTAATCATATTGCAGGTCTATAGATAAACCATTTATTGAAGAAGAAGATTACGAGAGAGTAATGAAGGAATGGGCATAAGTATTGTTTGTTTTTAAAATACTCTTAAACATATGTACATTTACTCTATACACTATATATATACTTTATTACATTTATCATTTGTAACAAATAGAGAGTATACATCATATTTCCTTAAATGTGAGAAATATTTATTTTATACATGCAATGTAAGTACTTGCAGCTCTAAAAATAAAAAGCCCGTACAAATTTTAGATAGTACAAAAGGTTCAGTTCACGATTTTACATGTGTAAGTAATTTCTGCAATATTTAGAAAATGTAGATTCAATATATGTTACACCATTAATAATTTAATTCAATTTCAATTGTAGCTCAGCCTCTTTATTTCGTTTGCTCACGGCTTTATTGCCGTAAATATAATAACGTAATGGTTTATTCGTCCATTCTTCGCCATAATTGTCTATTCCTATCCTACGGCATTTGACTACGTTCAAGTCCTCTACCTCATCATCTTCGATCCATAAACCTTTCCAAGAGCACAAGGAGTATTTGCTATGGTTTTTAGTGAGTTGAAAAGCTATACATAATTTTGATGGACCATTGCACAATTCATATGTTTTTAAATTCTTCAATAGTTTTTTAGGCGCACTCGATGATCCCTTCCACGTTCGTTGACTGGTCATACATTCAGTACCTTCTAAGGGTTCAACTGCTCTTATTAAAACGGCACACCCCTCACCTAAAATCTTACCAGGTGATTTTTTAATCAGAGAATACTGTATACAAAGGATTGAAAGTTATCAAATATCATAAGCATATTCTTCAGATTTAATATCTCTATCATTAACACTAGAACTTCCTAGCACATAATATCTCCACACGTTTCTTTTGCTATTGTCATCAGAATTTACTGCTACAATAGTAGTTGATTTTATATAAGGGTCACACTCTATCCACAAATCATTACAATTGTAAATTTTTTTCTGATTGAAGCTTTCTTCTTGAATAACAAAAGCTGTACAAATTTTGGTCGGACTGTTACAAAGTTCGTATCTTTTAAAGCTTTGAATATTCTTTACAATTTTCATTTGTCTTTTTTTTTGGTCCGATTGCATGTTTCTTAATAATTCCATATAATCAAGACCGAGCATAGGTTCCACTGCTTTAATCAGTACGTATGCTCCTGATTCTAAATATTTTTTAATGAAGTACCAATACATGGGCTTTTACCATAATGTGTACTCATTTTCTACTCACCTTGGCTAGATATGTTGAAACAATGGTACATTCCGTACGTCATGTACACATATATAGTGCCTGGTGGCATGTACATGGGTATGTTACGTGGTGTGACTTTCTTCTGATATGTATGGGATGCTTTATCAATTATTCCAAGATACCCTTCTGTTTCAACGATTCTACCCTTCAGAACAGTTCCATTCTCTAAGCAACGGACCAATATCTTTCCTGAATTAGTAGTAAAGAAGTTTTAAAGATACATTTTAGTACTCTGCAGCAATGAAGAATATTACCTAATAAATTTTGTGCTAATTCTTCGCAGGGACAATCAAAAAACGAATACGGTAGTCTATTCGAGCTTATTTCTTTCTCCCATGCAGTTAACGGTGGATCTTCCAACTGTTTCAATTCCTCTTCCATCATTTTAAGATCCACCACTGCTCTGGGTTTGTTTTTTGGAGGAGGTGTGTTCGGTTCGAGTACTTCATCAATCTTTTTGTTTCCTATACATAAATAAATCAGGTAAAAATATGCCTCAAATACTATATGCTGATGTTATTTGAAACAAACTTACTGTCTCTCAAACTTTTTAAGTTAAGTTTAGGTTTTTGCTTCTGGTTGTTATTTTGAATACTTTCTGATGGCAGTTCCAATGTCTCTACTGTATCGTTTAGTTCTTGTAGATTTTTACTCTGGACCAGTGAACGTGGCTCATCCTAATAACAATTTCTCATTAGATTTATGAAGAATTTAATTAGAAGAGATGCGCGCGAAAACATTCACATTATTGAAAAACGAAGTAACATTTTATTTAACATTATTAGTTAATGAGTAAGTACAAAAACCGAATAGTCTATTTTGTAAAAACTTTTTTAATATATAAACCTTTGATTTTGTTGTGTCTTCGTTTGTATCACAGTCATCGCTCCTTCTTTTTCCAGCAGAGTGTGCCTTCGAAGTGGATCGCGTTCTCTTCATTAATGAAATACAAGTTGCGAAACGGTACAGTACAAAATTGTCAAGTATTCGTCGACCAATATTCTCTACGAGAAATACAACTGTTATCGAATTGCATAGGTTAGACTACCACACGAAAATCTAACAAACATTTCAAATGGAATGAAGTCTCCCGGCAAAAACGCAAATGTAAACTATCAGTGGAGCCACTACGTGAGAAAGCAATTCGAATAATTCTTATTCAAACTGTGTATCGCTTTTGTGGTTCGAGATGCGTTGAACGAGAGAAAAAGAAGCCGCTTGTATGGTAAATAATAAGATGAATCGCTTGTAAACGAAATTTGGCTACAGAAAATTCATTAATACGTACGATTGTTTAGCGTTCCACGATTGAGAGGTTTTAAACTGGATAGTAGTACGGGCAACATCTACGTTCGATTGAAGAACAGTGCTAGGTATAACAGAAAATCAAAATTTACTTCTTTTATCTCAACTACAATCTAATCTTCGAGCTATTTAACGAAGCTACTACGCGATTATGAATGTATATTCGACTATCTTCGATGGGAATTGTTTTTAATGCGAGCGAGATCGTAGATTGCGTTCATCGTTCCACTGAAGTTTCCTTTTATTGCATTTGTCGTAACAGAGTAAAGTACGAGGCGGCTGTATTGAATACCTGAAATCAAATTTGTATATTTCTCATCGTTTACTCTGCAAATACCACGTTGCTCGTCGCAGAAAGGAGCAACGAGTTACTTACGGTCGTTAACGTGTGAATCGACAACGTTTGGAATGTTAAAGCAGTGATACTGCAATTTCGTTGCGCTCTGACGATCATGATGCAAAGTTGCCGTCGATAAATGGGCGGTAAATTATACCACGGTATATTAATATAGATTATGTGTCCAATTTCCAGGCTTTCCTGGACGAGAATCTCGCCTGGCCAACACCACAAGAGGAGCTGCACCCCCATCGAAACTAAATACGATATAAACTTGAGTAGATCGGCGCCTGCTGTTTCGTTTTCGAGCACTGCGTACCCGCTCAGACAAAGTTCTATTCCGCTCGTCAGAATTTGCATGAAAATAATGGGTGTTAATAAATTATTCACGTCGTTCACCACGCTGTGTAACAAAAGGAGAGCAACAGAGAAGGTATATAGAGATATTGCACATAAATTCTAACGGATAGGGCGAGAAAGTAGTCGAGGGAATAACGAAAAGAGAACGGAGAGGAGAATTACTTGATCACGCGTTGGTGATGACGAATGCATTTGATCAGATCCGCCTCTAATTTCTGCAGATAATTAGGCTTGTAATTTATTTCAGTCCCGATGTTGCGAATCCATGTGTTGATCAATTTGAATTGACCAGACACGTGCAAAATCGTGGTCATAAAGGAGGCATCCAGACCAGAAATCGTAGCGGCGCAAATCATGGCTGATATCACTTGATAAATGAATGCGATCTCGAAACTAGGAGATGCTGAAACGTCTGTTCCGTACCTGAATATTGTAGGATGTAGGCAAAAGTTAAATATTTTATATATTCGCATACGGTAAAGAATAGAATGATACGATTATTGGTTTCCCTATGTTTATGCTATTATTTTAATTCTTTAGTTACGGCAGAGGCGGTAATAAATGACCAGTTTGAGCACTTTTCACAGAGATGGCACCAAGGTTGGTACCATCTGTCTCACTTTTTCTTATAGCTTTCTCATATATCTTTCTCTCTCTTACCTTTACAGCGGGAAATATACAATAAATTACAACATTACTGAAATGTACAAGAAACTACAATAAAACTAGTAAAATATACAAGAAATTACATTGAAACCTTATAATAAAATATATGAGAAATGACACTAAAATTATATATATTATATATTGACATCATATAAATAATATTCCTTTATGCAATTAATATGTAAGGTATAGGAAAATTTTATTGGTACATATTTTATTACAATATTTTATTGTTATATATATATTTTTATTACAATATTTTATTGATATACATATTACACTCCTTAATACTGGCAATACTTCTTACAACACTTCTCATAACACTTGTTGTGCTTCTTACTCACTTGTTAAATGCATGAAAACACTTTCTCTTCAACTTCAAGCACTGCACTTCACTTCTTCGCTATGATGTATCTTCCTTATGTTGATCTTCGCTATGATGTATCCCTCGATGAATTCTTCTTTCTTCAGCTGTAGAATCTTCATTGTTGTCCCTAGCTGAAAGGAAAAAATTTCATTGTGTCGCCAGATTAATTATGAGCCAAGCAGGGATTTCGCAAGCGCCAGGGTAGGGTCGCCAAAGGGTTGCAAGGGTAGGCTGGGGGACACAGCCACGGTGAGGGGCAGGGCAGGGTACAAAAATTGGGTAACATTCGTCTAAGCAGGTGATTCAACCTGTCATAGACGCATATCCAAGAAGAGACGAGCAGAATCGTCTAATTTCACCCTCGAATTTTTTTCCTTATATGCAATCAGGTGTCAATTTTTCTTGCGAGAAAGATCAATTGTTTTAGCCACCTGGCGATCGCGAGATTAATTACATTAACTAGTATAATAGCTGCTATTGTATGCGCATACTATTATACGCTACTATACTATTATTTGCGCTATACGCTGGACCCCTGCAGTGTAGCTGCATCCACCCGAGTTAGGTTAAAAGATAATGAATACTAATCAGATTCTTTCATTTCGATACACAATGTCTTCATTATACATATTAAATAAAACGAGTATTTATTATGTACGAAATCATAAATTAACGTATCGAGTGCATAGTATTTCTCTTTCAATAAGTTGCATGTCTGGTTAAATTACATTTCAGAACGAGCATTAATTAACAGAATAAGAATAGTATGCTATTAATGAAATATATTTTCATAATTTTATTGCAATTTATTGCATATTTCAGTAATTTTATTGTAATTTCTTGTATGCTTGCCGCTTAGCGTAAGAGAGAGAAAGATATGTAAGAGAGCTATAAGAAAGAGTGAGACAAATGATTTTATTTCCATTGTAGAACCCCTGGCGCCATCTTTGAGGATAATAGTGACCAATCAGTTTGAGCGCTTTTCACAAGATGGCGCCAAAGATCGACACTATCTGTCTCACTCTTTCTCATAGCTTTTTTATATACCTTTCTCTCTCTCTCTAACCCCTAAGCGGGAAGCATACAATAAATTACAATAAAATTGCTAAAATATACAACAAATTACAATAAAACTATTGAAATATACAATAAATTACATTACTGAAATATAATAGATTTAACTTAGCCTTTCGTTTCATTTTATTATAATAAGAACTGTGTTCTCTTTCGTATTAGAATATTTTATTAATAAAAAGTGCGATATTTTATTGATAGAAATTAAAATATTTTATTAATAACATACTGTTCTTATTCTGGTAATTAATTTTCGATCTGAAATGTAATTTAGATAGACATGCAACTTATTGAAAGAGTTATACTATGCACCTGGTATGCTAATTTATGATTTCGTAAATAATAGATACACGCTTCATTTAATATGAATAATGAAGACATTCTGTATCGAAATGAAAGAATCTAATTAGTATTCATTATCTTTTAACCTAACTCGAGTGTATACAGCGCTGCAGGGGTCCAGCGTGTAGCGTAAATAATAGTATAATAGCATATAATAGTATGCGCACACAATAGCAGCTATTATACTAGTTAATATAATTAATCTCGCGATCGCCAGGTGGCTAAAACAATTGATCTTTCTCGCAAGAAAAATTGACACCAGAAGGTATATAAGAGAAAAATTTCGAGGATGAAATTAGACGATTCCCCTCGTCTCTTTTTGGAAATGCGTCTATGACGGGTTGATTTCGTTCTGTCGAAATCCCTTGATTAGACGGAAGTAACCCAATTATATACCCTGGCCCAGCCCATACCCTGTACCCTGGCCATGGCTGTGATCCCCAGCCTCTGATTTTTGCGACCCTTTGGCGACCCATATCTTGCGATACCCTGGCGCTTGCGATTCCCCAGCTCTACTAATACTGAAATTTCTTCCTTTCAGCTAGGAACAACAGTGAAGATTCTTCAGATCAAGAAAGAAGATTTCGTCGAGGGATACATCATAGCGAAGACCATCATAACGAAGAACACCATAACGAAGATACATCATGAAGAGAAATGAAGTGCAGTGCAGTGCAGTGAAGTGAAGTGCAGTGCAGTGGAGTGCAGTGGAGTGAAGTGAAAATATATCATAGCGAAGAAGAGAAGTGAAAGTGGAGTGCAGTGCAGTGAAAGGTGAAGTGAAAGTGCAGTGCAGTGCAGTGAAGAGTGGAGTGCAGTGCAGTGCAGTGCAGTGCAGTTCAGTGAAGAGTGGAGTGAAGTGAAGAGTGGAGTGAAGTGAAGTGAAAAAATACATCATAGCGAAGACACATCATATTGAAGACCATCATAGCGAAGATACATCATAGAGAAAGACCATCATAGCGAAGAATTAAAGTCGAGTGTGTGAAATAAAGTGAAGTGTTTTCGTCCATTTAACAAGTGGGTAAGAAGTGCAACAGGTGTGAGAAGTGTAAGAAGTATTGCCACTGTTAAGGGGTATAGTAACTATATCAATAAAATGTTGTAATAAAAATATATGTAACAATAATAAAATGTTGTAAATAGAATATGTACCAATAAAATGTTGTAATAAATAAAATATGTACTCATAAAATGTTTCAGTAACATCGGTGAATAACACGAAGTGGATTCTACTTGATCTTCAGAGCTGAAAAGGAGTACACGCAGAACAGAAACGCGCACACACATGTATTATACACATTTGAATATAAAAATGACATAGAAGAATATAATTGTAATTGAAAATATACGTACCATTTATATACAAGTAATACTTAATCATATCAATTAGTTTTATACATATATCTTCATGTAAAACACATAATATATATAATATTCCACTCTACACATTATTTTATTATCTATACAATGTTAATTGTGAATATTATACTACATTATATACTGAAATATTTGAATTCTTGTCATAAGAACGACATTATTGCATAAATCTCTTTCTTTCGAAGCAAAATTCAACTATCACAAGAAAGAAGTATTATTTATATGATATAATATAAATAAGATATATAATTTTAGTGTCATTTCTTCATATATATTTTATTATAAGATTTCAATGTAATTTCTTGTATATTTTACTAGTATTAATGTAATTTCTTGCATATTTTACTAGTTTTAATGTAATTTCTTGTATATTTTACTAATTTTAATGTAATTTCTTGTATATTTTGCTAGTTTTAATCTAATTTCTTGTATATTTCTCGCTGTAAAGGTAAGAGAGAGAAAGATATATACAAAAAACTATAAGAAAGAGTGAGACAGATAATACCATCTCTATTGCAGAACCCGTGGCGCCATCTCTGTGAAAAGTGTTCAAACTGTTCGCTCAGCAGTATCGACAGTGAAGTGAACTACTCAAGAACTACTGGCGCCATCTCTGTGGATAGAATAGAAACTACTTCTTGAGAAGTTTCAGCGTTTCTCCAACAGATGGCGCCAGTTTTTGCCTTGTTCACTTCGCTGTCGATACCGCTGAGCGAACAGTTTGAGCACTTTTCGCAGAGATGGCGATACGTGTTCTCGAGCAGGTGGGTAACATCTGTCTCACTCTTTCTCATAGCCTTTTTCTCTCTCTTACCTCTACAATTGAAATTATAAAATAAATTCTAATAAAACTACTGATATATTCAATAAATTAGAATGAAACTACTGAAATATAGAAGAAAGTACAATGAAATTACTAAAATATACGATAAATTACAATAAAAATACTAAAATATACAACGAATTATAGTGAAAATATTGAAATATACATTTTGAAAGCAACTTTGTCACTGTAAGTGCACTGTGGTGTTAATTGCACCGTGTGACATTATATATTTATGTTATTTATTAATAATAAGTACTACATATTCTGCAATTTTAATAGAAAAAGAGTTTTTAAACTTTTATTGTACATCATCATATTATATATTATTTTCATGACAATTTAAACAATTTTATATGTAATTGTTGGCTAAGAACAACTAAAATATCTGTCAATACTCAATATATTAAACATCTATTGAGTTCTGACGGTTTTAATTAGTACAAAAACGCAGTAATCCTGTATCACTGCTTAAAAAAATTCATAATCACTCACATATAACACAAATAGCTATGAAAAATGATGTCACAGGGTGCAAGTAACATCACAGTGCCCTTACTGCGACAAAATTGCTTTCGAGATGTATATTTCAATAGTTTTTCTGTAATTTATTGTATATTTTAGTATTTTTATTGTAATTTGCGACCAATGCGACAAAATTGCGCATCACAGCATCGTCTACGCAAAAAATTCAGCCACAGAGTACGTGTAAACGAAAAAACCGTGTACTGGCGTTAATTGAAGGCTACTGCGGTTGCTTTTGCGGTAACTAAAGGGTTAAATAATCGGACAATCCGTGGGAAAATGTGTTTAAGTAGATAAATACGAGTTTTACCAGACATCGAAAGGCAAATGTCGACTCGCGAGAGCGTTGCTAGCATTATAGTCAATTCTGAAATAATCGATAGCCGCAGCAATTGAGAAGCTGATTACATTGCACATGCAGGATATATAAAAAACAATCGTACAGATTCGCGCTTTATATGCGAGCTCCTCGTAGGACTGCCTTTCTTTAGGATCATCCGACGAGTCCCACAGGCTACGTATCTCGTTATAAAGCTTGTACGTTTCCTCCCTTCTCGCTATCAGATAAACGATTTTGAACAACAACTGTCCCAAAGTAGTCAGAACGCATCCCACTCCTGGTCAGAAACGAAAATTAACTCGTTTCGTTGATAAAAACGCGAAACCCAAAGGAATTCTGCTCGAACTTACCGGCTAGGACTCTGATGTCGCCCCAATTCGACGCTATCGCCATTATTTCCGGTACGAACACGCTATTAATCGCTGTCAATCCGAATATCAGGCGGGAGTACGCGAATGCTTTGCTGCACGTCGAACTTTCCTCGTCGATAGGCCACATCCCAGCCACGCTACAGAAAATCTTATTCGGTAGTATGTAATAATCGATCGACGACTTGTGCATCTCTCTCTCTGCTCGCGACAAAACCGGATGCGTGTCTGTAAATGAAGTCACTCCCGCCAGTGAATTCTTTATAACCGTATTATAGACTAGATACTAAAACACGAGGTTTTATTCGCGTTACCCCTTTGACAGGAACAACCTGCAATATTAATGTCATCGTACCGCGTACAGTCCTCTATATTTCATCCGTTTTTTGATTTATAGCTTGACGAATAATGATCTAAGTACAGGAAGAAAAATGCAAATTGATGCGGTAACATTGAAATTTTTATGAACCCAACATACATCGAATCGAGGCAGTATGAAAGAGTCTGTGGTCTTTATTTCTTGTTCTTCGATAAAACCAAGTTTCACGACGTTCATGTACAAAAGATACAATTGATAACAATATCGTGTGGTACAATTAGTAATTAACGTAACAAGTATCGCGTGAAGGAAAGTAAAAATTGGCCAAGAATGAACGAACCTTCGAGTGGCACTGTTGCTATTGACAAACTTACTTTTAAGACTAAAACTGTTGAGAAGTTGAAAGACTCTAAAGTGATATTACTTTTTTATAGAGTGTTGAATTTCTAAGAGGCTCTTGCCAGCCGTTTCTGGGATCAGAAAATAGACGTATGGCACGCAAAACAGTACGCCTACGCTGTAAGTCCAATAGACAAATTTATCACCGACCAAGTCTAAGAAAGGCTGATAAGACTTAGCGCTGGCGAAAGACAATAACGCGTTGGTGGAGCTCACAAACAGCGACGCTATGTTTTTCATATTTGCAGTGAACATTTCGCCTAGAAGTGTGCTTGGGATTGGCTGCAATCCTGAGCAGGTGGACAGATTGAACATCAGTAAAGCGATAATGGGTAGCCACGTGAGACTTATGGGGTCGTACTCGAGCGAAAGAAGATGGAAATGCAGTCCCAACAGTGCTAAGGACATCGACGTCCCTGTCGCAGATATTATTAACAGACACTTCCTACCGATCTTATCAATGAGATAAACTGCAGTAGAACCAGCGACGATCATCGAAACTCCAAGTACCATCACCACCAGGCTGGGTTGCACGCTAATTTTACCTTTAGTTAGAATAATCTCCGAGTAAGAGTTCATGGCGCTGTATCCACTGACGTAGGAGAACGCGTAGACGCCAATCACGACCAGGGGTTTCTTGAAATTACCTGGAATAGAGTAAAAGGACAAATCGATGGTCTTAATTCTCGCGAGACGGTTTAGAATGGGACTCGTGAGTACTTGGCATGAGAAACTCCTTCAGTTTTAGGAAAATGTTAGTTTCAGCGCCCTCGATGAATTCCTGGAGGTCCTGCATCTCTGCTTTAACGTCAGGCTTCCGCCTGAACCACCTCAAGGACGCCTCTGCCTTCTCAATATCCCCGTGCAGGAGGTGGTGGTAGGGCGATTCGGGTATCCAACTGAAGAGGATCATGAAGAGGATATTCGGGACGAGGCTCACGTAGCCGAACATCTCGATGGACAGATAAGGACCCATTACATTGCCCAAGAACATACCAATGGAAGACGCGTTCACGTTCATGGATATCTGAGGACGTGACCACATGTACGACTTTTTGCAGGATCGAATTTCGCATTCTTCCGCAGGGTCTACGAGTGTGAGTTAACTAAAAATTTACCAGCGAGCCACGAATTCTCGGATCAGCGATCTCGCTTAGGTACAGAGACAACGAACACCAGATCATTCCAGATCCGATTCCAGAGCTGAATCTAGAGGTGTAAAGCCACGTGACCGACGTGGCGCAAATGCAGCACACCCAACTGATCACCAACGGCAGCCCACCGAGCAGAAGCACCCTCTTTCGTCCAATCCAGTCTGAAGATGACGTTGTCACATGTTAAAGTCACATTTACCTGAGAACAAGATCACCACAACTCAGGACCAATGATCGTTCTAACAAGTTCTCTCGAGGCGAGTCGTGGCTGGCTTGTTCTTATTCGATTCTCGATCGACAATTGTCGATCGTCATTGTCTCTCTGGCATGCTCGTGGCTGCATCGTGCGCTGTAAGAGAGGATCGTTCGGGTCAGTTAAACAAATTCCACGATTACGTACAGACGAATCGAGTCGAGCATTTTTAACCTTTTTTTCGCTTTGCGGACGAGGCAGTTTCGGATTAAAAGCATTCTGCGACCTGGGGTTCGCTACCAGCGGTAGTCATCGAAACGGGCAGAGCACTTTCCTGCGCATTACGCACCGAACGGAGATACCGCTTAATTATTCACTGGCTCCGGTTATGTGCCTCCTCTGCATCGAGCGCGCGCTATGCGCTTCGCCACTACGTGCGGATGTTTTAAGCAGATTTGTGGTAATGTAGCGTAACGATGATATCTTTGTTTAATTGCGACCGCGTTGCAATTAAATCGACGCGAACGAACGCTGCTTTTTGTATAATCAAGCTGGACGATACTTTTGTTCAAACAAATCACTTTCAAACGCGAAACAGTATGTGCGTGTGTGGTTTGTTTCAGAGGGGATGCAAAATGAATGGACATGACGAGGTGAGGTCTCGATGACAAAGAAACAACTTTACCTTGACACAGTGCGCTGAGCAAAGCCCCGACGAGCCGACCGAAATTTAAAAGGGACGCCACCCAGGACGCTTCGGTGTCTGTCAGTCTCAAAGGCACGCTCGCTTCCGTTGACGTGAGTTGAGCCAAGTACGGCGATGCCCAACCATTCGCGAGACCACTTCCGATAACAGCTAAGCTGACTGTCACAAACGGCCATGAAACAGTTGTGTTAACGGACGCGAGAGTAATTTCATTAGCCCATTCATAGACATAGCTCTAGAGGCGGCTTGATATACTGGCTACGGCGCATTCTGCTGCGCCAGAGATTATATTAGAGCGTCTTGATCAAGTTTCACGTTTAACTATACAGACCGTGCACTTGAACTCTCGCGAATGCACAGGGTGTGCAACAATGCTCGTATCGAAAGTGGCATTAAAATGGCAATTGTACTTACGCGTGCAGGTGGCTAGCCACTGGGGCCAGATTTTAATCCTTTCATCTTCGTCCTTCTTCAGATTCTCCGTAGACATCTGGATCCTCAGGGTTGAACGAGATGCGATGCCTGCCTCGTCTGATCGGATGAAGTTTTCCCAACTGACTCATGTAATTCGCGAAACTTCTAGCGCGAAGACATCCGTCGAGATCGGATGATTTGCATTCCGATAAGATTCGCGATCGTGATGTATTTATGGCCCACGTGTAAGAGTTTGATCACCATGTATGTCGCGTGTGTTTGTCTTTCGAACGCGGTGGGTAAAAAGTCATTATCTCGGCGGTTTCCATCGTCTGATTTTTCTTATCATCGGCTATTCCTTCCAGGTTATAGTCAGATTGCAGTGCGAGATGTCTGAAAAACATCGGGCTTGATAAATATTCCCTTAGCCGTGATTGACACTGTTTTGCACCGTTATCGCGAAACCACGTCACAAATAGCTAATGAAGACTAGCGAGAGTTGGGTCGAAATTTATTACACTTCGCCTGGAAGATTGACGTGTTAAGGTGGAGACCCGTCGTGGTGGTAGTAGACAAGTCGAGGGCATTACTTTAATTATAATGCGATTATTTCGTGTGCAATCTCGTTCCGTGGCAAATTCGTGACAGATTCTAACTAAGTCCACGATAGTGCTAATAATATACATTCTCTGCTTTTCAGAATGGAAAGAACGGTCAGTGTCGAGCTCTACGAGCATTCCAGATCCACGTTCACGAAGACAAGAGGTAAGATACATTCAGTCCAGAGCAAAAATTCGTTAAATCGCGTTGTACATTTGTTTGATGCGAATTTTCTTGTTAGTAGGTCGCTGCATTACCATACGACCGCATTCATCCCTTAAAATGAGGGATGGTTTGGCAAAAGTTGCGAAGAACCGCTGGCAGATGTCGCGACGCTCGACGAGACGGTACAGGAAGCCGTTCTCGCGTGGTCTCGGGCATTTCCGTCGTCGGGTCGCGGCTCCCATGCGAAGCTGCGCTCAGTTCGAATCGCGCAGCCGCCCCTATAGTTTGGTGCGCGGTTAATCGAAAGCGTAGGTAGCCGCGAGTTTGCACGAAACGGAAACGGTCTCGAACGAGCGGGGCTGGTATCAATAATCTTCGATATGAGGAGGAGCGGCGAACTGGAGAATGAGGAGGCTGCTCTGTCGCGATGCGAACGGTGCAGCTGGACACGCGTCGCGTGCATTTCGATTGTTATTGACGCGAGGGTTGGTTGCGCGGCCATGGCGGTCGTCGGGTCAACAGCTTAGTCGCCAGATGACGTTGCGTTCGTTTCGGTCCACCCTGCCTGCGCTGGAATGCCCTCACCGAGGAGCCTGTCGACGCTGCCGTCTTTCGTGGAGCTTTTTTCCACGCCACGATCAGGTGACCGGGCCAAGGCCCTTCTCAGACCCTTAAAGCCGTTCCCTACCTTCTAACGGACTACCCTCGAGCGGACGTAGAACCGTGGGAACGGATGCGGGACCGCACCAGCCGGGTGGTCCACTTTACGCGTACGGAGGTGCTGTGTTGTGTTGTGCACCAGAAGGCGGTTCCAGTGTCGTTCTGCTCGATCGTATCTCGTCGTTCTGCCTGCTGACAGTGGAATTTCGTAGGGGAACCCGTGTTGCTGGTGCGAATTCGGTGAACCGTGCCGCGTTCGACGATCACCAGCGGTGGGACGAGGAGAAGGACGCGGCGGGCGACCGAGTTAAAGCGGAACACGGGAGTGTCGTCCACCATTTTGGCTGCGCGAGGTTATTCGATGTGTGCATCATTCTCGTCGCACGTCCGCCGTTTCCCGTGTCCCGCAACGCGGTGGATCGTTCGCGATGCGCACGGAGCTGTCGCCCGTCTCGCCGATGGACGATCGAAAACAACGCCTGGGAAGGTAAACGGATAAGATGACCCCATAGAATTCGGAGCAAGGCGAGGGCTGTTTTGCTCGTCGCGATCCGGAGTCGCTGTCAGCTGGTCGTTCTCGAGCGGCAGCGCAGCGAATTCGCTGCGTGCGTGGATTCTGTTTCGAAACCGGACGTAACCAGAGGCTCGAGGATATCGCGGAGGACGATGCCGTTGGAAAGTGGGTTACTGTAAGTGTCGTGTCCCTGGTGTTTACGAGGAACCGACGATCGCTGGTGTCTCGCCATGATTCCGTGCCATTTTCCGTGGGCAACGACGAATCTGCGAGCAATTCGCAGCTGATCGGGTACGACGTGTGCGACAGACAGCCTGTGGGGTGCATCTCGAGTACCATTAACCTCGTTTCGTGGCCACCTCGCGGCGGACCAGCCTCGTACCGCGATTTTTCCACGGACTACCGTTTTAATCGCGGTGGACGCCCGCGAAGGGGCGAGTCCGCACGCTAATTCACGCGTGAACCGTGTCCCCTGTGTCGGAACGCGGGAAACGATGAGGGCATTCGCGGAGGATCGAACTGCGCGCGTTTTATCCTAGACGGACAAGAGGAAGGACGCTCCACGTCGATGCTCGATCAGAACGGCGGTAGTATTATGCGTGGTGAACCGTTCTCCAGGCAGAGGAGGAAAGGATGAACCGAAACGGCACGCCGCGATGAAGGCCAAGTGACTCTATGCTACTCTCCTCGCCTCCTGGATGGGATCCTCCGGAGTAGTTGCTGATGTTTCGTGCGATTATTCGGCTGGTGTGAACTGGTTTGGTGTGCTCGAATCAGTGCTGCGAGTGTGTGCCGTTTTTGTCGCCGTTCCGACGAGGATTAGGCGTGCTGCGCACGTTACAACGACCCATCGAGGACATGTGAGTAACGTTATCAGCGGCTCTTTCTTTCCTCGTTCCAAACTGATACGCGATGCTAAATATAATCGCGACTATTTCAATGTCCCTTATCGCTGCGGTAAATATGCAACGCGTATCGCGACGCGTTGAGCAAATACGAATTGGTTGACAGAGAAAGAGAGAGAGAGAGAGAGAGAGAGATACAGAGCGTCTAAGGGGAAATGGTTCGTCTACGGTTAGACACATTCCAGAGCCTGTAAAAAAGTGAATCGCGTTCGAGAGTTTCTCGAAACTCGTTCAACCCCCAATTACGAGGCATCGAAACGTACGTAGGAAAAAGTTTGGCGGCAGTGGCCGTCCATGTGGGGGCAACAACGGCTTCCATAGAGCGTTCCTCTGTTCCTCGAGAGTTGACGCAGTTGCTACTCCTTTATGGACTCGAACGGCTTTTATAGAACAACTTCCGCGTTACCGTCTTTTCCATAATGCAACGATGGACGCGCACCCTCGGATAGAAACGGCGGTTCTTCGTCGTCGCTTCGCTAAATAGTTCGCTCCTCGCGGTGGCCACCGTCGCGGGGGGCACGTTGAAAGTTTAATGCGAAATCATCGAACATGGAAAGCTGGCGGCATTCCAGTTTCGCCTGCCGTCTCTCAAATCCGTCCCCCTGCGAGCCTTTATACGATCCTGGCTCACGTAACACGTGTTCGGCTGTGTACGTGACATACGTTGCGGGCGCAGGTAGCTGCGCAACTGTTCGCGGGATTGAATTATTGGAAATGTAAATTGAAAGTCAACGTTATTTAGGAAGTTACTTGCTCGCCCTGGGGAAGATCGATGGAACAGTTTCTTAGAGCAGTTACATTTGTTGCTGCATCGAAGAAGCATCCGATTTTGTTGGACGATGGCGCGGAAAGTTGGACACAAGTATCGCGAGCTTTGCATTATTGACAACGAGTCGAGGAAGGGTTCGTTACTTTAGAAGAGTAATTAGAGAAAGAGTAACATCGGGGCACTTAAATTTACATTAACGGTAGATCTCTCGACGAGGTAAATGTCTTCGTAAAACTCGCCTCAAGGTTCCTGTTATTCAGAAAGTATTAAGTGTAAGGAAGCGGTGCAGAAACTTCGCTACAGATTCGCGTTATTTTATTTCATTTTTTTCAGACTGCAGATTAAGGCTAAAGTATCAAACTTCTGGATTTAATATAAAAGTGTTGATGCGTACAACTTTCTTAAAAAATGTGTTAAAACAGCCATGAATGGAGTTAAGAAGGAATTCTCCTACAGCGTCTTTCCTTTGGGCGACGTATTTGTAGGAAGTTAATTTTAATCAATGTCCTTTTAACTGGACCTTGCTTTCTAAGGAATCTCTGTCCACTTGCAAATTTAATCACGTTCCATGATGTTGTCTAATCTTCTCGTTCGATCCGTTGCCAGAAAAAGTCAGTTAACCCCATTGGCCGACCTATTTCGCTGTCAACTACTGCGGTGCCATTTATCGCGTGGCTCGCTCGATATTAACAATCGACTCTTCGTTCGTCATCGACGATATCCATGGATTTCTCTGCCTCGAGGTGGTCGCAGAAAAATTAGCTTAGAATCGCAGGCCTCGATACAATTGGAGGCGCTTGACCCCCAATTCCCGAAGCGACGAACTTCGTACTAGAGTTATAGATCGGTGAATCGAGTCAGTTGCTGAATGGGTGGCACTTTAATTCTTGGGACGATAGACTTCAAAGAAAGTTCGCAGCTGAATTGGCTCGCTCGACTTGTTCTATTCCAGATATTGTGCTCCTCGTAGCTGCGACGATTGTCTGCCGCATTTCGAACCCCCGTGCATCGCGTCGTCGAATAAAACAAGTCCATTTGGTCCCTTTACGCGTAATTCTGCAGACGCTGTTCAATCGCGGTACAAAAAACGGGTAGTTCGGTAGCCTGGGATGTTTAATTAGCCAATAGCCAGCCGCCATCGCGTTTTTTCCCCCCTCAGCCTTTGCATGATCGCGGCAAATTGAATAGTCCTCCTTTCGTTCCGCTCGAGGCATTCGTAACGCGAGCACTCCTCGTCTTTTCGTTCATTTTCCTCTCTTTTAATCGAGCCCGCGAATCTGAACAGCCCCGCCCGGGCTATTCGAGTTCGCCCGGCAATTTCGTTTGTCTTTAAATGCAATTTCGAGCCGCCCACCCCCTCTCGCCGCCCTTTGTTTATTACTTTTTAAACTAGCTTATTCTCCGTACACGTTTCAATGCGTGGGCTATATATACACTTCTTGAGAATTTAATATCGAAGTTGGAAAATATCGACGACACTCGAGGGACGCGAGTAGTGTCTTCGACGACGGAGTCTGTTTTAATTCGAGAGACGAATAGGTTTTGCATAGACGTAATTTGTTTGTCGCAGACGTTGCTTCATGGTCGAGGCGTGTTTCGATCAATTTCAGTGACGCATCGACACGCGATGTTATTCAGGAGCATGTCGTATATCGATGATAAGGAGCGTAACACGTGCTGCTCCTGCCAGATTGATTACTTACCCAAGCAATCCCGACTTTGCGCAGTCCCTACATTTATGTACACAACCCACCAGCCCGTCCTTCGTTAGCAGCGTTTGTCTACGGATTAATAATACCCGTGTCCCAGCGAAGTCTTTGCCAGAGTTGCATTCGACTGTTTACCGATTGTAAATACACCGATATGCACCAGGGCGAAACGGATTATCCTCGACGTTTCTTTCCGTAGAAAATGAATCGTCGCCTCTCTCGTTCTTTCAGAGCACACATCCATCGATTTACGATGCAAATATCGGAGACACCATCGCGCCATAAAAGATAGAAATTTCTGCGAGCACTACGACTCGCTGGATCGAACGGGCAGGGGGCGCGTTATCCAATTTCTGAAATAATCCCTGGTCGTAAGGGGGCGCGGTGAGACAAGTTTGTCGTAAAACACGTGGAATTTTAATGAACAAGTCGAGGAATTTCCGCGTGGAATAAAGTAGGTGCACGTACGCTCGGAAGAAATGTCTGTCGCGCGCTCGTGGATGCTCTGAAATTATATAGCGCGATGGTCCCGCGAGAGGAACTCGTGGAAGCGATGCCAGATGGGAAAGACGGTATTTTACTTTATTAGGAATAGGTACAGTTTTCTCTTGTCTTCTCTGCTCTAAACAATGGTACGTCCTCCCTCCTCCTTTAATATTTCGTCCCAGCCAACTAGGTTCGAGTAAATCTTTTCCTCCTTTGGGCTTTCCTCGACTGCAGTCCCGAGAAATTTTGATTGCGAAGTTATGACTCGCTCGGTTCCGCTGCGGATCCTTCTCAGCTCCTTTGGGAATATTTTATCTGACAAAATTGAACCAGCTACGCGATCTTTCACGCGTGGTCCTCGATAATTGCGCGGTTAACGCGACGAACGTTGAATTTCTGCTGTCCGCTTTCTAAATCGGGAGTTCAGAGGATTCTTAGAATATTTAGACGCGCTAGAGTTTAATTAAGAAGCGAGAGCAGACGGGATACGCGTATCGTCGACGCAAACGACATCTCGTTTGGGGGCGGACGATTCTAAAGGAGCTAAAAATTTGAGCATCACGTTGCGAATAGTTGACAAAGTCATTAAGGAACTCCGGGCCAAGTATCTCGCGTAGTACAGAGTTATTTTTCCATCCGCCATTATTAGATTCTTCAAGTGTTTCCTTGACCTGTTTGCGCCGGCAGTTTAACAGCAGTACGAGGCACGCTCGTGGCAATGCAGCCAGGCAACACGAAACTATTTCGCACAGTTATCGCCGTACGTAGCGGTTCCTCGAACATTGCGGAACAAGCGCACAGTGTTCCATATCATTTCGCGTTCTTAAATTCACCCTCTAACGCCCGTGCGGAACTTTCTCGCGGTGGCGTTCTTGTGAAACACGCGCGCCACCGTCGTCGCCGGAACTATTCCATTGAATTCCTTCTTCAGATCGCGAACGTCCATCTGCGATAATCTCCTCTTCAACAGGTTGACAAACGTCCGCGAATTTCCTTGAATATTTCGTCGAAACCCTTGTTCCACGTTCTCATCGATGATATTGCACGATCGAGCGATGGAGCGAGAGAAGAAGCGGCGATTTTTAGGTAACCTCGCGTGTCTCGCGCGTCGCAGACGGCGCGAAATTATTTTCCATGGGTTTAACGACCCCGATGGGTGATTTCCAATTCAAATATTTGCCTGCGCCTGATCCACGGGCTTGATTGACACACGTCGGGCACGGAATATCGCACGCTTCAAATACTATTATCGGGCGAATCTAACGCATCGTTGCATCGGCTATATTCTGCGATGAGTGTCGTTCCTGCCCAGAGCGTGTCTCGGTCTCGTTAGCTTTATGTAATCACGCTCGTCCGTATTGTAATCCGACAGCAATCTGCGGCCGCGCTAGAATTACCGTACGCTTCATTATCGCTCGATAACTGATCATTCCTCGATGGGACTTGGATTATCGCGTTAGAGCAGGAAGAACTCCGTCACGAGCGACTTTTTCACCAAATGATCGCATATGGGGGTGCAGTATTCTGACAAAGTTGAACGAACTTGAATAAATACTCTTCGAGCAGTAGAAGAGAGTCGTTTGGGGAGATGAAAAGTTGTCGAAGGTCAACAGTTTTCAAGATTCTTTCGCGAATATCAAGTTAATTAGCGGGATTAAAGGAAACAAGCTTCTTAAACTGTTCAGCATCGGCTGCGATTTCGAACACCGGCTTAACTCTATCTGCAAATATACATATAAATCGCGATGGATACCGTGGTCCTCTACGGGGCGGAGTTTCGCTCGCAGTTAACTTGAAAATTTAGTTATAACTCGTCGAAAGCCTCGGTCGCGAACTAAGCCGATTCCACCGTCGACTGTAAGATTTAACCGTAATTAGAAAACTTCCGCGTAAGAGAATGTTCCCCCCCCCCCCCCCCCCCCCTGTTTATTACTAATATCCGCGGGACCCTCTACGTTCTTCTCGAGAACTTTTAACGTCGGCGAATTATCAGGCTGGCCGCCCTTGGAGCGTGGAGAAACCGAAGCTTCTCGATTTTAGAGCTCGCGAAATGGTTCCTGCTCGAACTTTTACGCTCTCGCAGGCAGTTAAGCGGAGCGGAACCGTGGAAAGATGACTTCGATCTTTAGAAATCGGTAAAAATTGCTTCTCCCCTTCCTCTCGCGACTGAAATTGAAATACTTTCCAAATATGAGAGCAGCGTGGAGTTAGAGAATTTCTAGATGGCCACTCTTTCCGCTTATTTTAGTCGTAACGCGAATTAGCAGGAAATAGTAGGCTTCGTGCCTAGCAGTGATGCTATTCAGTGGCATTCATGGCGGCTGGCGGATGTAGGACGCATAGTTCCGCGGTCCACGGATCCTGTTGGGCCAGGCTTGGTTGGATGGTCGCGAGAACTCGATAGGACATTAGGATATTGCGAACGAACGAACTGCAACCGTTATTCAACGGGGAATCGAACGGCGCCCGTTGCACCCCTGCGACCTTCCTCGTGGCACTCGTTCCAATAATTCATCTCGAGGGCGCGCAATGGCCGCGTGTTGCGAGGATGCTCAGAGCAAACGAGCCGGCTCTGTCTTCAATGGAACCACCGATGATTCGAGGATACACAGGGCTACCAACGTTCAGAAGCACGTTAATCATTCGAAAAAGCGAAAGAACGAAAGATGATTTCTTGTTTAAGTCACTCGTATTTATTAAATGTGAACAATTAGTCTCTTGTTTGGCTATTTGAATGCGATACTCTGCATTACAGTCTGGCTAGAATGAAAATACCCTTTTTTACCTTGCATCATGTATTTTGTAGGACTCCTGTTATCTCGAATCGGTTAATTAAGCCGAAGGAAAAATTTGAACGGCAGCGAAGCAATTTGTGGTTGGTTACTTCGCAACAATGGGGGTTCGTGGTTTTCGTAACAGGAGCATCGGCATTGTTTGTCACGTTTACGTTCCCTTAGGGAACTTAATTGAATATTCCGACGGAAATTACGTATTTTTATATGCCGTTGAATGGCTCGTTGCTAATGAATTTCCTTGCGGTGCAACGCTGTATAAACAATTTCCACGTGTTATTAAATCTTGAATTCGGTTCGAGAACCAATTTCTTCGAGCAAGTTAATTAAACAAAATTAGTGGGAATATTTTCTTCACAATTGTCAAGCCTTAGAAATTTTTTTACGGAAATTTCGCGAATCGATATCATTTCTGTTCTGGCGGCAGAACTTTTTTTACGAGAGTGATTTCTACGTACGTTTCGCGTGTACGTCGGGACGATTTCGATGTGCGCTAGGAAAGTGGTATCACTGGCCCCTTTTTCGCGAAATCGATACACGTATCGTTGCACACGTGTATTTTATACGGATCCGCTATGGGGGTGTGCCCTCGCCTAGCCGGATCGAAGAATGCTTTACTATTTCAACAATACCGCGCCATTTCGCGTTGACTTTCGTCGTTTTTCTTTCCACGATCTGCTTCTTCTTGCCCACGTATCGGTATACACGTCTACGTCCGACCTATATACCTTTCCTCCCTCGAATCGTCCCTGGATGTCAGAATTTAAAAGGCACAACAACTCGTAACCATTGCCTCGCATTTTTTAACCAAGTCTCTCCTTTTTAAGCTCGAGCGTGAGTTTTAGAAAGACAATCGCATCCTTGGTAAACACGAGAATCCCATCGAATCCTCTCTCGTTCGTAATATCCAGGACGAATGTGGGGGATGCTCGCGTAACGGGTTGGCAATTAGCGCAGGCGAACGGACGAGTGCATACCTGTCGTAATCCGAATAAAAGCCCCGAGAAATGCGATGATAAATTATTGGTCCGAGCCGGAATGGGAGATTTGAAACGGCTACGTGGCTCGCTGGTTCATAGTCCAATCCTCATCTGACATTCCGACGTCGCGGTATCTCCTCTCGTACGTCTTCGAACGGAATGACAAACTTCTCGTCGTCGATGGGGGCCAGTGATCCGCGGATCGAATCTTTTGCATCGAAGAAAACGTCCACACGGCTGGGAATTATTTCACGGGAAATGACATCCGGAGTTTTCCATCCACTTTACTTGACCTCGTCTCGAACGCGTTGCAGGAGGGGATGATTTACATCGTTGGAAGGCGTCACGGGAAAACCAGGAATATTACCGGTTCCACAGGATGTGGTCATGAATTATCCTGGCCCGCGTGAAATATCTCCAGACAGGTCTAGGACGTGCCTGTAAGACCTTAATGCCATTAGAAATTTCGCTGTGCATGTAACAGGGTTGAATTAAGCTTAAAGAAATATTTTCGTCATCCAGTCGGTTCGTTTTCTGGGATTGTTCGTCGCGTTAAGCTGGATATCATCCGTGTTCTAATTCCAGGGTGGTGAAGGCGCTTGTATAAATTTGGTTGGACGTGCTGACGATAGTTGGGCGATTCGAGAATGATTATTGAATAATATTTTCGGCGGATAAGTGGTCCGGCGACATTCGTGATAATCAAAGGGTGGCATTCGACGTAATTACAAGCGACGCGTT
Source organism: Xylocopa sonorina (assembly GCF_050948175.1). NCBI lineage: Eukaryota > Metazoa > Arthropoda > Insecta > Hymenoptera > Apidae > Xylocopa > Xylocopa sonorina. The sequence continues at coordinate 2,176,138 of NW_027490090.1, read as the reverse complement.
TCCACAATTATGAGCCGGCGCTAAATGATCTTTGAACAGCGCCGCGTTGTTGCAAACATTGAATATACGTTCGATAAAATACTAAACCTTGTTATCGCGCGTTTACCTATCACTGAATTGATCAATTTTAACGGGCCACCGCGGCTTCTCGCGCATAACGACCTATTTCACATCAATTACAGTCCGTCCCGCTCTAATTGTGCGTCTATAAAATACTATTGGTCATCCCAATGTTCACCAATTCCGCGAGCCTATTTACTCTACATTAATTCCCATGTAGTCGTCGTTGTATCTTCACGGTTCTCATCGTTGGAATCTCTCGTGCTCCAATTAAGAATAATTGACACGTAATACTTGTCCTAGAAGAATATCTTTCAGCATTGCATCCGATATTGACGACAAAAATAATTGGAATCTGATGAAAATCACTAGAAACTCTGTCAAGCGTGTGCAGTACTCGATTGCTTTCCTATTTGCATCGATATGCACTCTGCATATGGTTTAATAAGAAGTGCACACCCGACAAGAACGTCCAAGGCTGATCATCCCCTGCCAAGACACTTTCTACACCAGAAGCAATTATAATAAGGTAGCCAAAGCCAGCGCAGTTTCGTTTACACGGAGGAGAAGGCGCGTGAACGTCTCGCAGAGGGGATGAATGCATTCGAACCCTCTGCTGCCGCTTTATTTTTCCCTGGAACGACGCTGGGGGCAATTCGGTGTAAGTGGCGCCGGGCGTCAAACCCTCGTGGAAGTTTAAACGACTTCGAACCTCTCATCAGACGACGCCGTGGCGCACCCCTTGTAACAACTCGGTTCGCGAAGTCGAGCTGCTGGCCGATAAAAGTTACGCCCTTTAGCGAGCACGTTCTTGGTCGCCGCGTGTCCTGACCCGAAGATGGGACTCGATGGCTTCTCAGTCCCACGGAGAGCACGCGAGACGAGATAACGGGATGGTTTCACGATGATATTTCCTCTGACACTCTCTTTTAATCGCGCGTTTAGAGTCGCACGCACCCTCTTGGGCGTACGCAACCCCCGTCACGATTCTGCGCGGGTAACGAAACAAATCTTCCTCTCGAAACTGGCGACCGGTGTTGCTTTCGCAAGCTGCTGGTAATTACGTCCCGACACCTGACAGTTATTACAGCACAGCGCCGATGCTTGCACGGTAGAACCCGCGGTGGAATCCTTGGATATTAATGAGAAGGACATTAACGTGCGGGAGGGCTGCGAAACGGGGGACAAAGGAGGGGTTAATAATTGTTATTATGTGACGGGCTCCCTTGTTCCTGGATATGCCGATGATAAAAGGAATAATGAAGGTGTTACGGAACAGCCATTGAAGTGTCCGATGTGTCTGCTTAATTTATTCAACGTGGACGTAATTATCGAGGCAACGGAGGGTGGGGAGGGTGAAGACGTCTGCTCGTTAACGGGAACACTGGTTTTTATTGTAAATTTTAGAATACACTATGGCAGATTCGCAGACAGCTGTTATCATTAATTAATTGTAAACGGTTGTCAGAGACTGCTCTGACGAATTACGCGAACGGGAAAGAATTTATTCGGGATTTCCCATTGACTTTTACACAGTTGGGAACACGTTGCAGGGCCAGCAGCCATTCACGATTCCCGTTGAATAAATTTGTCGCGTTTCAGGGTAGACCCGCTTGGTTTCACGTTTTCACGTAACCCCGGTGTGTCTGTGGTGCTTTCAGAATTCTTGGCATGCGTAGGCCGAAGGAGGAGGCAGGGGGTGAATTGAACAGGACCGAGGAGCATGGCGTAGTGCTCGTTTCGGGGGTTGCTGGCAGATCAAAGGACGCGAAAGAGGGTCTGGCCGCTCTCGAGCGGTTCGAGGGCCGGTGAGCATCGCGACGGGGCGAGCAACCCCGTTGCCTCGGCCAACGTCTAACAACCCTCCCGTCTGTCACTGTCGACGAACAACAGAACAGGTAGGGCTGCAGTTTCCTATTCGCTCAAAAGAATTCCCTCTCGTTCGCCGCATTAGCCTTTCGTAGATAAATGAACCCGGGGAAACTGAGAGGGATCGCGTTCGCGGACGATGAGCCTTCGACAATTAACCCTCCTGCTTTTCCTTTACCCATTCGTCAACAAATTTCCACGGGGAAGCAAATTACGCGCGCATTCGTGGGATTTAAAGCGTCTCTACGAGGGACTAATTAAACGGATGATCGTTACATTTATTTGCAAGATTAAATTTTAGTGTCGTGTCTCGTTCGTGTCTCGCGTTCGCCTCGATTTCTTTGGGGGTGCGTAAGGGATCAGCGTTCGAGACAATTGCGGTGTTACGTTCTCAAGTACGGGAATCGTGGTTCAGAGAGTGAATCTTGCGGTTTAGCATGTCGACCTGACATACCGCCATGGAACGTTTGGCGACGTGGAAACCGCAATTGCGGCTGTGTCATCCTAACACCTTTGGTAAAAGCTGTGTTATCTATGCGTTAATAAGGGACCCAGGGGGAGGAAAACGTAGAGCTGCTGCTCGACGAGCTTCTAGCGAGGGTAAAAATGGTCAGAGAGAAATCAGAAGGGGTGGACGACTTAACAAACCTTAAGTCCATACATATTCAATTTTATTTCACGACTTAATTGCGCTACAACAAAGTACACGTGAGCCAATCCATTTGTTGTTATGAATTAAAATTCGTGGAAGAGGTCCACGTTGCACGGCATGTTTGAAAACGAAACTTTTCATGGAATCGAGCAATCCGTGCAAGGGTAATCGCGGTTCAAGGTGAATACGAGGCTCAGTCGTCCCTTGGACGTTTCGCGATCTCGATCGTGGTGTACTTCGAGCGAAGTTTCGTATTTAAAGAGTGGTGAATTATTAGCGTAACACGCGAGTGTGTGCGTGTGTGTGTGGCGGTGGTGTTGGTGCACGCTGGGGGATCGATACTGCGACGACGATAGCGTTCCATTTACAGTGTGACGCGAGAAAAACGAGGGAACGTGGTTGGGAGCAAATTAATTTCCGTTTCTATCGAATAATGGATGGATTATTCGATAATCGTTCCGAGGCGACGCTCCGTAATAGAAACAACGTCTTTGATACGCGCGTGTGTATGCGGCTCGTAAACACGGGTGATTGATCGAAGAATGCATCGTTGGCGCGAGAAAATGCAAATGGATTTTAATGGGAAATAAATATGAAAAATCTGTTCGTGTGTACGGTTACTTCTATGTACATTATAAAATGGGATTTAATTGTTTGCACACGGTGTTATACGCACACTCAGCGAACAATGCGGCCGATTCATTTGCATTTATAATAAGCGCGCTCCGGATTCTGCTCTGGTGAGTGATAAACACTTTATAATAAATAGAATAACATAATGGACGGCTGTAATTAGTCGTTACGTGCCAGTTTATTTACTCCTGGTTGTAACGAGATCGACGATCGTTAATCGGATGTTTGACGTCGATTTAAACGAACAAGTTTCTCTCTTTCTTCTAACAGAATTCTTCTAGCACCAGTGACAATCGACTCTTTAATGAAGTACGAAAATAACCGAACTTCCAACCTTCGAGCTTAGCGATATTCCATCGATAATTCGTTGAACCGTGATGTTTCGTACACGCTTCTTAGATTACGCCTTCGTCGATTATCCGGAAAGTTTTCGATCGAATTAAAAGGTTGGATAGGGAAAAAAAGAAGGAGTATTTAGGTTCGCCCTTTTGAACGGCTTTTATGCCAGCGACAATGGCTCGACTCACCGTGAGAGTCTTGTTTCAGCTGCTATTCTATTAAAACCCATTTACCCATGATCTTTTGTCACGCGACAACGAATGGGATGCGGGGGTTGGAGGAATTAATCTCTGCCGATTGCACAGCGCTCTGTTAATATCCGCCAGCCTTCCGCAGCCATTCGACGGGTGCTCGAGGAGCCTCTGAAGGGTGCTGGCTATTGCTATTTATTTCCTACTATCTACGATCGATGTGTTATCATTTAGCAACGCGATAGAAAACAGCAAGGCGACTCTCTATCAACGCCATCGCGTCCCACGGACGAGATATCTCGCTGGCAGAAATTCGAGCCATTTCACGCGGTGAACGAGAACGAGATATATCGCGTTCCAGTAAAAAGGGTATGCCAGGTATCTCTTTGAGAGTGTCAGCTGAATGGCATCGAGTTGCGAGACGTCTAGCGCGGAAAAGTGGGACGGCCGGGAATTTGTTTGCCGTGTAACCCTTCCGTCGATGCGAGGGGGATGAAAATACGAATGGCGTTCGATTATTCCTCGACGCGGTGGATAAACAGGATTTACAGCCTGGTTTTTAACACGGTTCAGGGGGTTTTAAAACGCGTCGAGACAGTTGCGACGGGGACGAGAAAACACGGGGGGTGTTAAAACGATCGACGTAAGATCCGACGGATTGAATCGTATCCCTCGCTGGTGCATTACACGTCGATACCAGGAAGACTTATATTCCCGGTAAATTGCATCCTAAAGGTGAAGTCCCGCGATTCACGATAGTAATTTACCAGGAAAGTGGGTACCCCCGCCCCAGCGTAATGTTCTTTCATCCGCAGAAGACAATTTAAATTGTCTGAAATCCGTAGCGGAATTACTCGCCGCCGGTAAATTGCACGAGCGTTCTGCATGGCTCATTCAATCTTCCGTGAACCCAGGGTTCGTGACGTTTTCATGTTTCGAGTCGAGGTTCGAATGGAATTTAAGGCGACCGACGAAATTGTCACACGCGCCCCGAATAACTAACCTGAGCGTCGCGGATAGCTACTTAGACGGTTGTCTTCGTGGATTATATTCCTGAATATTCCCCGTGGGAGCTGAGGAACAGGCGAAGATCGTTCCAGGGAGTGGCGTTATTTTTTTCTCTCGAAACGCGAGCTATTTCGCGGGAGACTGCACCCGAATTTAACCCTTCGCTCTTGTTTATTAGCCACGTAACTCTCCTTTGGGCCAAGCAAACGCGAATGCTTCTTGGGTACGTGCTAAGCTTCCGGTTATCTGTAGCCAGTCGATTTAACAGTGGTCCCTATCGACCTGGTTCGCTCTTTCAAATGAACAGAACAGAAAGTTCCTCCTTCTTTCGCTGGCTCGCTTTTCTTAGGAGACGGCTGGAATTTCTCGCGATCCGATAGTTACAGAAGTCCACTTGTCTTTCACTCCCTTAATTGCTATTGAAGTTTCCCATCGGATATCGAGGAGGAAGCCACGCGTATCGTCCTGTCGACTGCGTTCGCTTGCTTTGAATTATCGTTTCTGAAATAATACGCGGTTGCAGCGTCTTTCGTTGCTAACGCGAACAAGTTGATTGCCTCGCGAACGCAAGGCAATGAGATTTTATGAGATCCCATCCCATCTTTCGGTGCTTTAAACCGATTAGACGCGACGGAACATTTTTGTTGCTCTTCTCGAAGAACTCTCCTTCGCAGGAACGAGAATCGAGGAAAGTTCCCGGAAACTGGATCAGCTGGTTGTTCACCAACGACTTGAAAAACTCGTTGAGGCGTCGAGATCGACGGAACCAGCTCGCGGGTCATCGCGATCGAATCTCGCGGCGTTCTTCCCCCAAGCACGCGTTCCGCGAGCCTCGCTAACGATCTTTTCCACCCTTCTCGAGAGAGCAAAGTGATTCACCGTTTCAGTGATAAAAATTCCTAGTCAACAGGGGGGACTATAAATATTTATCCGCGCTTCTTTTATTTCCGCGCATTCATTAAACGGACCTGCGAATTCCTTCAACGACTATTTTGCCTTTCATGAAATCGTTCCATCTGCAGAACGATTCGTCCTCCTCCTCGAGAGAAAGAGAGAGAGAAAGGTGCTCTCGATCAATCTATATCAATCGCAACCGCGTGATAAAACTGAACGCAATTTCTTCCTCGAGAGATAACTGCTTCCACCTTCCCCTATTTTCCGTCGTTACGTCTGATTCCACGGCAAATGGCGGCCATCCTTGCAGACGTAATACTTTTCCTGCATTATTCTCTCTATCGCGTTCCCTCGCTGTTTGTCACGAACATCTTCGCTGCTCACCTACGAGGAAGCGTCTCGTTCGATCGTGATAATTGCTAATGAAGTCGTTTAAAGTATTTAGAGAGGGTCTCTGTTGTTTATTTTAGTCGAATCGATACGGTTCGCGGTTACTCGCGGGTTTTTTGTTCGACGAACGTTGGGATATTGGGATTGTCTGGTCAAATACGCAGCCGCGGGTCGCAGGAATTAAAATCGTGCCGGATTTAATGAACTCTATAAATTTTAATGAGTTCGCCGCGCTGATCGGTCGGCCGAATATTGTTCGATCTCGAGCGGAAAAATCGCGCGGGTGATTAAAATTGATCCGCGAGCGGCGTCGAAACAGTTTTCGGACCGGCGGGATTGCTTTTAATCTTTAAAAAAATAAATAAACCTGAATATTCGATGTTTCGCTAGAAATGAATTTGTAATCTGGCGTGCCGTTTCCAAACGCGATCGAAATTCATGGAATTGGAACACGGGCATCTTGATTCAACGGGTATCCATTCAATTAGTTCGCGAAACTCCAGGTTCGCACGGTCGAAAAGTATCCACGAAAAACCAGAAAAAATATTAGTTACACTCGCGAGAGTTCCCAGCAAAATTCCCCGGAAATTGCCTGCCTAAAAGTCGATCTCCGTGGCGGTGCAGCCGTGGGGGGATGGAAAACGGAGAAGGATGAGTCCACAGGGGTGGACGAGGGTTGTTTAGTTGTCGGCGTCGTTAGACGCGATATTCCTTCCTCCATTAGGGAAATGAATTTCACTCCCACTCCTTTCGATCGTTCCCCTCGCTGAAGAAAAACTCGTCACCCACCAGACGAGCCCTTTCACCCTCCCCAACCCTTTCCTCGTTCAACGTCCACCAGCAGTGGAACGAAGCTGCTGCTTCTTCTTCGTCTCCCGCTCTTTTCGAGTCGTCTCGAATCCTTATCTCGAGGCCAGACAACCCCTAACTGTCTGCCTCGACCGGCCAGCCAATTATTTTCCGTAATTAACGAGCTTCCGCGGGACGGGGACGATTGTGTTGCGTGTTCTCTCGTGCTCGTGGATCTGATACCGAGAACCACGACCGATCGATACGTTCTCGCGGACAATGCGATAATTGTTCGCCACTCTTGCACGGGTAAATTTCAAGGGATCAGCAGCGACGCGGACACAACCGTGGAGGGTGTGTTAGTAGGGCAGGGTAATTGCGCGCGAGGGGTGAAGGTAAAAATCAGACGAGTCGCTGGGAAGCGTACGTGACTCGACTGGAATTTCCCTCGAATTTTTAGGAGCATCCCAGCCACCTGGGATCGAGTTAATTTCGATCCCTCAGCGATACGATAATCGAAACAATTTTCTTTCTCTCTACAATGGAATATCGCGTCTTGTTTTACTTAAAAAATCAATTAGTCCGCGTGGGTCTCGCGTTAAACGTTCAATTATTGCTTCCAGGAATGCGAATGCAATTTTCGAGCGCAATTTCAATCGCGTGGCCATTTCTTTCGTTCTTCGGTTGTTTCGGGAGGCGGGAACTTTTCGAGAACCGATACGAAAGTCAGAGCGAGACTAATTGGGTGTCGTAAAGTTGGAACATCCAGGTAGAGAAAGAGAGAGAGAGAGAGAGAGAGAGAGAGAGAGAGAGAGACAGAGAGGCGTCGATACGTTATAGGCCGCGACGTGCAGCAATTTTTTCTCAACTTCCTGCCAAGTTGCTTGTTCTATTAGTTTTGCCAGAAAGTTTTTATGGGTCACAATTCCGGAACGTCTGCCGTCTCTTCCTTTCGTTTTTATTTCCCTCCTCGCTGTAATCATGAGGGGCTCTTCCAAATTGCGTCCCGCGTTTATGCGCTCGTAACTTACTTTCTTTTATTTTCATTAAAACGCGGACGGATGTCGGCTCTATCTCATCCGTTATCAGATAAACTGGTAATCGACGTGGAAATTTCAGTCAGAAATAGCCTTTGCAATATTTATCGAAATCGCGCAGCGCCATTCTGAGATCCTCGTCCGCGAAACGTTTCGAAAATTAATTATTAACCGTATCCCTGATTACCACGGACCGTTCAATCTCTCGTTTCGAGAGTTCGCCCCGTTCCATTTTCATATTTCGACTTCGCCAGGTTCCACTAGTTTTGAGGTCACTTCGTATCGACGTTTCAAGTCTCGTTACTTCCTCCGCGTTGGGCTTTCGAGTTCGTCGTGTTTTAGGATTCATATCGCGGTCGGATGATACGTACAATCCCGAGGACGTATAAAGTATTTGTTTCTGACAATTAAACGAATGCCATGTCCTCCATATATTCTTGTATTCCCGCCATTTATTCGGTTTCCTCGATTTTTTAGACGACGCGACAGTCAAACAGGTTAACCCGGATCATGTGTCCGTGTCACGAATAAAAATTACTCCCCCGTATCGGTCCAACATAATTGAAGTCGTTATAAATAGCGAAACGAAACAAGTTCGCGCGAAATACGAGCAGATATAAATACATCCTCCAATTTGTCTTCGTGTATCTTTTGATTCGCGTATTTACTGCTCGCGAAAGGATTAATCTGAAGCAGTTATAACGTTATACAAACAAACTACCCTCCCCGCCTAGGCGATCCACTTCGCCACTAAAATAGAAAACGATCTCATTCACTTAATGGGCTTCTTTCTTAATAGTCACACGGCGATACTTGTATCGATCATCCCGCGCTCGTTCCGCTCGTAATGTCGTGCATTAACGATCGCAATTAATCCAGGAGAATTAATGCGAGCGACAGCCGTCACGGAATCGCGTTCAATGCACCAACGAGAGAAACACACAGCTCGTGTCCCGCCCACCCTTTAACGCGATATTATTTATTACCGCGGCTACTGTGTTATATTTCGCGGGGGCCACCCGTTAGACCGCCGTAGCAGGAAGTGCCTTTTGCATTTCCCGGTTTGGACGTTGCATTTAATTGCATTCCCCCGTCAGGTATGTCGCCTGCGAGGACCCTTATTTTACGCCGTTATTACGACCCTGCTACCTTCCGGTTGCGGACAGGAATTTCTCGTTTTGATATCATAATAGTCGCAAGATTCGTTCCGACCCTTCTCGTTCCCTTCTTTTTTTCTACGCTCTTTCGTTCTCTCTCGCTGAGAGGCTCGTTGATTCGCGGCACGAATCAGGCCAGGCTCGCTGATATCGGTTTGAAAAATGCAGAAGAGCGAGCGCGAGTGGATCGCGTCGAGTTGAAATGTTCAATTATCGGGTTTTAATTCGGCCGGCGCGCCAAGCGAAAATTGTTGTTTGACTCGAGCGAACTCCTCTCTATATTTTTCTCCCTCTTTTTTTTTTGCCCCGCCGCCGTTTTGTATTTCGCTTTTGTCGTTCTGTGGCGGCTGCTGTTGTCGATCGATCGAGGGAACAACGCGCGAACGTTGATATAAACTCTGCAGGAGACGCTTGCACGCGTTCCAAGCTTCGTTCTCCGTGAGTTAAAAGCGTTTCTCTTCGCTGGCGCGTCGAGTGGAACCGGATGGACGCCTGTGTGTTCTTCGTCCGCTTGATTTGGGGCGTGGTTTCCGGCGTTTCATCGCGAGGTACTCGTAATATGCGCGACGCGTCGCGCGATACGAATTAATCTCGTCTGATCAATCCTGAAATGGCCACTCGTTACTTAAATCGACGTCGTTTCGAGCGCACACGCGTGCACGGGCATTTAAAATCGATCCTGCGCTGCCACAATTAGAAACGAATCCTCGATCGAGACATTCGCGTGATGGGACGACGACGCGGATATAGAATTTGGTTTCATTAAACGTACAAATTGGCTGGTCGTACGGCAGAGCAGAGGCGAATAATTGCGCGGAAAGAATAGAATGGCCGTGGTTATTCTGTATGAAATATCGCGTTATTATGCCTGGGATGGCTCGCTTTAAATTGAACGGAGATTTGACAGAGACGATGACAACTCCATTGTGCCCGCGCACGCGTTGCACTTCCGGTGCTGGCCAGAATAATACAGGAAACAAGAGCAAGACAAAAGCCCGTCCAGAAGGCAGTGGATGAAAGTGTCTCATAAACGCGCATCGCGTCGTGGCTTCTGCCGGAAGTCCCGGAAGGCGAGGATGCTTGTTCCTCGCTCTAAACCATCCACGACTATAACCTCGAATTTACGTGAAATTTGAAGCGATTACCAGTCGATATCTCGAAAAAAATGGCATCGAATCGCAGAGCAGAGGCATCGTCAACCCTTTTCGCAGATGTCGTATGGTTCGTTTCTACCTACGCGCGTGTTAAAAGCAAAGCTTTTAAGAACAACGTTCTCGCAGCCGACGTAAGGCGTCATTATGTTACCTTGACTAAAAGTTCGCCTTTTGTCCGGGCCGGAACTTCGGTCTGAGTAGCCGGTTAACTTTGTTACGAGCTTTTGTAAATGTACAGGAAGGTGTAAAACGAGATTTTACATGAGACGCCATCGCGCGAGGACCGCGTTACGGAAGAACGCCACGGCTAATGGGATGTAATTTAGCAAAAATGTTCGATCTCGCTACTTAATACTCATCGCATTGTTTGAGTCTCTTTTCAGACCTCCCTCGATAACAACCATCGCGATATCATATCAGTATCCACCCCAAAGGAACTTCGCGTGCAGCAAAGGGTTGATTTATGGCTGGATCGAGTAAAAAGAGTCAGTCGAGAGATTTGTCGGGGAAATAGAAATGGGAATAAATAACGACAGACGAAATGGGGATGGAACAAAGACGTTCGGTTAAAAAGGGGGCGCTGCAACGAGGGGTGGCTCGGACAAAGAGCTGGAATCGACGAGTGGTTCAATTCTTTCCGCGATCGTTCCAATACAGTCCACCAGGAGAGATACATACATACGTACACGAATCGCTCGTAAGTAACTAGGAGCCAGACAGAGCCCTTCGAAAACTACCTTCTCAGCAGGATGGCTCGAAGGTTTTTCCATCGAGTCATATACGAACGTGGAAGACGCACGGTGCCAACTATACGTCTCGAACGCGAAGGAAATCCGCCAGCTCCTTCGATCGTAAATTGTCCTTTCCGTATCTTCCCTCGACGATATGGCTGTCGTCTAACTACCGCCAGACTTCATAAGGAAATCTGCTTCCACCAGTTCCACCCTTCGGCTATTCTTTCCTTAATGGTCCGCCACGAAGACTACGTTCTGTCCTTCTTTTATTTTTTCTCTTCCTGCATCAACCAGTTGGTTCCACCGACGCGTCCACCACTTTCTCCAGCCGTCTCTCACCGGTTTCCATTATTTTCGAATCGTTAGTTCGATTGGTTTGGAAGATGTTCCACCGGCTCGTGCTAATAGCTGGTATTTGTTTCTTGACTACGATTATTGGAGTTTGGATATCCGACTAATAGGATACGTAAATATCGGAATTGGTGGGCAAGAGGTCTGTTTGCGCATCCCAGATGTACCTCCGTTTGGATTACATTCGAAAGGAAATGTTATCTCGGATGCCCTGCTGTGCAGATAATATTACTTTGGGAATAAAATGGGGAATCTGATTAGGATGCGATGGTACCCTGCCTCGCGAGTCGTGTAATCCTTCAAATCAACTTTACCAGAAATTTTCTATGAAAATACTTGCAATAACTTTTGGGAATATCGGTAAATCAGTATTGGGTTTGCTTTTTGTTGCAGGTACGTGTCCGAGAAAATGGTGAAACGTTGGGATATCCTCTAAATGTAAGTTGAAAGATACGCAGAACGGAGGCGAAATGTGGGCCGCCATTTATTGGCCGTAATTAAAAGGCGAATCAGCGTCGGTGGTTGAACGCGTGGAATTAATCAGCGTGGCTGCAGCGACGGTTCGCAGGACAAATTGTTCCCCGTTTGTGTTCTGATCACCGGTGAACTTCGTTTCTTCGGTCGGCCAGTTTACGCGCGGCGATTCGATTTCGTCGGTAATCGAGTTCATTCCGCGGAAATATCCCCGTGATATACGACAGTGATTTGGTTAGTAATGCAGTTGTTGCGTGTCCCGATGAATTGATATCCCGCGTGAGTCCGGACTCTATTCCTGAACTCGTAAACTCCCACAATTAGTGCGTTCTCATTACGACGCTTGTCACGAACGCGCGTATCCCTGCTCCTTACTGTTCTCCGCTTGTCTGACTCTATTTCGTCCAGAATTTTTCTACAGCTGCCAGAAACTCAATCACCCTCGCCTTTTCCGTAATTCGGCGAGCAGGTCAAATATTTGCCGCGCTAATCGATTTCATTGGAAAGTTCCGCGCGTGTGTTTGCAGTCCTTTTGTCAGGTCGACGAACCGTTTACCTCGTGGCGCGGTTGAAGGCGACTCGAACGCGATTGAAAGAGGAAGACACGAGTAGCGATATTTGCGAGGAAACGTCGAGGACAATTTGGTCGCGGTACCGTGGCGATCAGCATAATGGCGAACTCGCGGGGAAGAACAGCGTCGAATATTCATAAGCGGTCAGAGAAGGTCTGGGGAAGTTTCTCTCGAAGAGGGCACCGCAGACGTCGCGTCATTGGGAAAGTAATCCCCGTGGAATACAAAAACCGCGCGTCCACCAAGGCGAGAGGGGCCATAATAGCCATTACGGCTGGCGGAAACTCTCGTCCGTCTCGTACGAGGGATGACACAGTGAAATTTCCCGTATCTCCATCCCTCCTGGCGGCGGCGAACCGCGCTCGAGATAAAAGGCGGCGGAGAAAGAGGTACGATTCGGGTTTCATCAAACTTTTCTAACTCGTCCCATCGCGAGCGTTTCCACCGGCAACTTTTCTTGATTACACGAAATTAGAGAGAGAGAGGGACCTCTACTCTGGTCCGCGTGTCCTCTCGGCGAAATCCATTCGTCCGGAGGACCGCGACCCGCCCGGCGACGTGTCGTTCCACAGGAGCGAGAGAGAGAGAGAGGGGAAGGGTGGGAGAGAACGCTTAGCTTGATATTGATCGACCTTCTCCCTCCGAGAGGGAGGCCTCCACCCTTTTCCACGCTTCCTCGCTCTTTCTCTGTCCCGCTCTCGCGTACAGGCTGCTCCATTTCCGTCGATCAACCTGGCTGTTTCTTTTCACGCCTATTCCTTTCTGAAAATACCCCCAGCGGGCTGCAGCAGAGCTCTCTGATGTTCTCCGCCTCGGTTGTTGTTGCAGCGCCTCGGTTTTCCAACCGTGGATGCGCTCTGTGTTGCGTTTGACCAGAATTGCTGGGAGTAGGATATTTAATTATGGCCCCATTTTGTTTAATATGGAATGTACGCGAATCATGTTTGCGAGACAATTTCCTAGGCAAGTACGTCAAAGGACGGGGTTGGTCTTCCTCCTTGCGAGCTGAAATTTCCTTATCTCGAGCGCATAGAGCGTCCCGTAGAGTTTTATGACACGCCACTGTCTGGACCTTTTTCATGGCGGTACAAGCGCGCTTTCGCCCCCTTTCCAGGCTCCTTTCTCTTTATTCATGAAGTCACGGCGCCCACCTTTGTTCGACAGATAGCACGAATCGCTTCGATTCCCTTCCGCGTGGCGTGACGTACACCTTCGCCTCTATCGGATTCCGACAAAGAAGTCTCGACGCAATAATTTAACGTCACCCTGCGCGTCCGTCCGATATCGTGTCCCTTCTCTCGCTCAGAAAGTGATTTATGCCACGAAATAGAGTCCCGCGAAATTAATTTTATTACTCGCCGCTGTAACTCTATACTCGATCGAATTTAACTCCCGCTGCACTCGAAACTTTGCATTCCCCGCGTGCACGCGATGTTGTGCGATGCGCACGATTGTACGCCGTGCGACCCCTTCCTCGAAACGATTCGCAGGCACGAACCAAACTTGCGAGAGATTGGTCCAACGAAAAGTCGAGAAGCGAACGAAAAACCCACGCTACAATTACAAGAGCAGCGTAAGGGACAATTTTCCGTGAGCAAGCATTGCCGCGCGTTGCATTAACTTCGACATTAGTCAGCAGTCGCGTCAGAGCGTCCCAATAGGGGGTTGGTCGGATACTTTCCGCGATTGTCTCGAAGCGAATTTGCATAGTGGGCCGAATTGTGATCGCGATACCGCGCATTCTCGCAGGGATATGCATTCTCGTAGGTATACACGGGCATTATAGCGCGCGGGGAGACTAATGGCTGGCACGCCGATTAATTGACAACTGTCCCGTGCACGTCAGTGGGAGCTTTTGGGGCGCATAGCGCGGGAGTAACTCGGTGTGTCGAGTATCGAAATCAATTCGATCGCCGGCAAATTAATTGGCAACAGACCGTGTCCCGGCTGTGTAGCCGTTGGAGAGATTGCCTTGCTGAGGACTGACGCGTCCCCTCTCGCAGGTACCAGCAGCAACCCTGATTATCTCGAGATCGACCAATCCACCGCGAAAATTTCGTGGCATCGTCGATCTTCCATCTTCGTAAATATCGTTTCATGTTGTTTGGAATCAGAGGTTGTCTGCAGGCCCATCGATTCTTGGCGAGTAGATGTAAATAAGCAAAAAGAGGAATTCCTGTCCCTCTTACGATGACTGCACTTTTATCTGTGAGGGTGGAGGGGGACAACAATTTCACTCGAGCCAACTTTCCCTTAGCTACGAGTCGGCGGGTTCATCGCGGACGTGGATGCACTCACGGATGCATGGAATTTTTCAGCGTACGCAGAAGAAAGTATCCCATTTACCTTTCGCCAGCGATGCCAGCTCGCATCGCGACGGTCTAGTTGCCCGCTTGGGGTTACGACGATTATGACGATATAAATTTCCTTGGCCCGCCATAATTGCGGGAGATTCCACTCGCAGCTATTCTTTACGGGATATTTTCATTTTCCTCCAACAACAGTGCAGCGTGCTTGAAATTCCTTGCAGTTTCAACTCCTGCTCGATGGTTTTTGGTACTCTTTCCTCAGCGAGAAGACGTTTCGTCAATTAACACCGCGTTCGTACCAGCGATGCATTAAAAGCGCATTGCGAGTGCGCGTCAAAATCCCGAATCCATACTTTCGCAGTTTCCAAGGCGCGCGACCCGGAGAACTGGGTCGTTTAAACCGCGTCGCGACCGTGGATCGAAACGAGGACTCGCGCGGCACCGCCATTTCCGTCGCGTCGATAATTATTAACAACGACGATCGCTGTGCCATCGTTGGCGTGTCGCGAACGAAAACCACCGCCTCTGCTTTCGAAAGAGCACCCTTTCTTAGGCTGGCGATGCCTCGAAACAGAAATTACTTATTTTCCCCTGAAAAACGAGCCGCATTGTGGTCGAAGCTGGTCTGTTTGCGCTGTTAATTCCATGTCGCTTTGTCCAGTCAGGACATCTCGCGTCCATCGTGGGCAGAGAAAATGAATTTTCCGCGCGATGGTCGGTCGCTGGGGAAAATTTCAACCCTGGCTGACGCGAGCGCCTTCGTTTCCTCTCGGATGGAAGTAATCGGAATTCGATCCTGGGCTGGATCAGAAACGAAGGGAGCTGTTATCGGGTTCTTTGGTTGGAACGCGAGGGCGGTGAACGATTGGAAACCGAGGGTGAAAGTAATTCAATTTTGCTGTTTCGAACATATTGGATGATTGGAGGGAAATTTATGTGATTCTGCTCCGCTCTCGTGCCGGAGTTCCGACTTTGTTCGACTGGGGGAGTTTAGAAACGCGGTTGGACCAAGGAGTGAAGCGAACTGAGAAATCGCATTCCCCTCCCTCGCTACCTTGTCTCGCTTCCTAATCCGTTCGTCGAGTCGAGAGAATTTCGTGGATTCGTACGTTCCTCGATATTTCTCGTCCTGACTTGACGGCTTGTTCCTCTCGCGGTGTAACATTCTTTCACGCCGATATTGGAAGCTGCAACTTGGTCCACGTTGGGACTGGTTAACGTCGAAACGGACGCAAGCATCTGGTTTAATCTTCGATCAACGATCTAGTCGCGAGATAGCAAAAGGAGACTCGTCACTCAATTTCGAGGGTGGGAAGCGAACCGTTTGCGCGCGTGCTCAAACATCGTCGAACTCGGTTGTACAAGCATAAACACGGGGACGACGTGGCTCACACTCGAGAAAGATGTCAGTGACAAGCGGATCCAGACGTGGATTTCAGGGTACAACGGCACACGCCGTGTTGTCCCTTGAGAATTCTAAATAGCACGAAAGAGAGGATGGAGCCGAGGGGGTGGCCTGGCTAGGTTGGAAACCACCTCGTGCTGCATCGCGGCACTCGAGCACGTTTGTTAATTAACGTTAATTAATTAAGGAGCCTCGGTGTCCGACTGCAGGCACTTCCTCTCGCAATGTATAACCACCAACGGGATTACAACGTCCTTGCATAACCACTAAATCGTTTCTGAAGTTTCTGCGAGCCGCGTCGAGGCATCGAGGTAGCTGCTTCTCGAAATAAGTTCGCCTTTCGCGAGATGGCCTTAAAGATTCTCGAATATTATCCGAGATAAGATTAATCGAGCCCTTTGATCTGCCTAAATTAACCACCCCTCTTTCGGATAGTCGCACTTGGTGTATCATCAAGGGTTGTCGTTGTTTGCATTAAGCACGCTTGGGGATTATGACGGTATCTGGTGCAATCAGAGATGGTGGTACAAACGGAAGCTGGGTTTGCTCGAGACGTATCGTAATCAACGGAGTTTCATTTTTTATCAGAAATTTCCGACCTCGTCTCGAGGAATTCGGCTCGGAAGAGATACAGCGGGGGTGCACGCACGCGGAAACGCGACTGTACGTTCCCTGGTCGGATAAGAATCTCACCCGCGAGGCTAGATGAATGCGAGGCCCTTAAACCCAGCAGAAAAGGCCTGCCTTCGGGATTCTCGCGGCACGTCTGCGAAATTAGTTCGGGGCCAACAACCAACCAGCGAGTCGGAACGGATCTCTTAATTAAAGAGTCACGCGGATGAATTGGTCGACGGGGCGGCGAACATCCACTGAATTCTCCTCGAGTTCTCCTTGATATCGTTTATCGAACGATCTTGTGGTTTTATTTAACGAATTCCCTGATTTTGTCGCAAATTCTTGGCTCTCGTTCGTCTCGCAGGTCTGCCAAGGGATCGTTGTAATTGGGGTTGGAGGGGTAACGTGGATACCAGTGGGAAATTCGTAATGCGCGAGATTTAAGGGGCGCGATTGCAGGCTGATATCTCGTGGGCAGAGGGCGGATAAGACACGAGACGGAGGGCGAAGAAAAATGGGCGAAATTGGGGGTTGCCCGGCTGGTCACGCGAAGCACCCTTTAACTTGCTGGAAGACAAATCTGTAGTCGTTGGACTTTCAACGAATACCACCGCGGTGCTTTCTTTTTCAGCCGTGCGCGCACGATACGGGAGCCGTCCAATCTCGAAGGAAACGGGTGTTAAGATTAGAAAGAAATTGGGGGTGTTGTATCAAGTCGACTGTGAGACGGGTCATTTTTGTATCACCGTGGAGAATAAAAAACGAGGGGGGTTGTACGGTTTAATTTCTGTATCGTTGGATTACTTCACTGCTGAAGAGGAGAATTTAATAGAGGGTTGGAATGCAGCTCTTGGAGATTACTTTAGATTTTAATTGTATTAGAAGCAAGTGGCCAACCACCCCTGGTTTCTGCGTGTACTTTCGAACGTCGTGATTTCCTCTAAATGCGAGGTTATTAGGCGTAACAGTATCGTCACGTACCGCCTCAGAGTCCATACATTATTTCGATAAAATCGTCGCATTAGTAACAGAGTTGATGGTATAGGAAGGGCGGTGGGGAAAGAAGGGTGGCGGAGGATGGACTCGTGCGAGAGTTGTTATCGCGACTTTTCGCGATTTATAGCACAGCCGTGAGGTATACGCAAAAACCACGGACCCGTAAACTTTGCCAGGCTAGAAACGAACCGAAAAAAATGGAAACTAACAAAAAAAAGGGGGTAGTTAGAGGGTGGCGTAGATAGAATCGTCGTGTTCGATGGGAATTATTTGCGAACGCTTCGTGAATCCTTCTCAGAAAGAGAGACTTGTTTGTTAACAAGCATTTAATTTGTTCTTTACAATTAATATCTTTTTTATTTTTCCACAAAGTTAACGCGATCAGAATGTTCCTTTGTCCCATCTTATTCCACTCGCACCCCCTTCCCGTAAGAGACATTAATTTCTCTTTTCACTCTTAGTCATATTTAGGTTAATCCTCTCCGGTGAGAGGTAATTCCAGAAAAATCAAAAGTTCATTTGTTAAAGAGACACCGTGTCATCCCATTTCGAGAGCATGGTTTCGTGGTAATCGCATTAACGGTTTTACACCGCGAATGTTATCGTTCTAGTTCCGTTTAAAGGTCCGTAACTCAGCTAATTTTTCAACTACCTGATAATCCTTTCGTCGAGGGTAATCAGTGCGTTCGAAAAATCGTAAGAAGTCGCCAGAACGTAGGAATCGAGTCGTTTTCAACCCCCATCGCGGCCGACAAAGTCCGCGGCTCTTTAAATCGTCCGGCTATTGTTTGCTCGCGCAAGTGCACACAATTAACGCGGACCAATTAGCGACAATCGGTAGCTGCAATTAGTTCGACTGTTTTACATTCGTTCGTCGGCCATTGTGAATTTAATGAACCGACGCGCGAGTTTCGCGTAAAAAAAGGGGGCGAGCCGAGGGTTGGACGGAAATTGGTAGGCAGCGGTGCCATTTTCGTACCAAATAGCGTGGGATCGTTTAAACTAGAATGGCAATACGAGATATCTCCAACTTTCTAATAATAATATTAACAAATACGATGCTTGAAGCAGCGATTTCGTTGGAATTAATAACCAATGGAAAAAAGGCCCGTCTGTATAGATATCTGGCGCATTGGACGTGTTTTTAGACGAAGGGTCACTCGAGCTGCGGCACGATTGCCCTGGCAAGTCTGTATTTCGACGGCAAAGTGCTGTGTAAATTCCCGAACATCTAGATTCGTCGAGATTAATGATTGCGTAGCTGGAAATGAAAGCTTCGTTTGCACGGAGCGTGTTCCGGGACGATTGATAAAGCCAGATATCGTCGAAATGGTTAAATTTGTTGTCCAGGCATGCGTGACTGGCGTTTTCGCCCAGCCTGAGGGAAGATCGCTTCCGCCGTCCCTGGTTCGACGATCGATCGACGCGTGCACGAAAAACACGCGCGTCTTCGATGGAAATTCGCTGAGAACGCGGCGCAATAAATTTAACGAAAAATTCGACCAGAAACGCGGGTTCCATCGCGTGCAACACGCATCGGATTAAAGTTTCACGTGCATATTCTGCGCGGAAGAGTGCCCCGTCGCTTTCAGAATGTAATGAAAGAACCAGCCACTCTGTATTCCGTTTATTAGACATCCATATCCTGCCGCGTTACATATTTTAAATTCACCACCAGCCATATCCGGAAAGTCCTTTTTTCCTCTCTTTTTTCAACCAGTTTGAAGCCCGCCTTCGCGCTAGCTGCGCTCGACGAGATTGCAATCCGGGCAGAGAACGCGTAATGCGAAATTGCGTGAATTTCCGTGGCTGCGAACGCGATACGCGGTGGTTCGCGTTGTAAATCACTCGATACGCACCCATTGCAGCTGTTATTGTAGTAATGTCGACGATTGCTATCGAACTCGATTTGAGCAAGCAGCTTTTCAACGCTTTTTCGAGTAAACATCGATTCACGTAGCTGGTTGACTAAAATATTTGTTCGTAAGTGTAGAGAATTTTATGAAACGCGTAACGATTGAGTTTGGTCGAAAAATTCGAGGCACGAGGGGATATTAAAGGGAGAGGAACGGTCTCTTTGAGCTGCGCGCTTCGATGTTCGTTTGAATGTTAAACGATCGCTCGTTTACGCGCTCGACGCGACTGGTAAACAGATATTTCAACTGGCGAGGAACCAAAAGAATTGGGTGGCGAAGATCGATTAATTTCGCGGAGTCGAATTCCGATTCCATTTCGGTGAAATGATAGAGACTCTGCGTGCATCGGGCATATCAATCGGCGCTGTCACTGACCGTGATGCACCCAGGCGTCCCTTTCACGTACTTTTTTCCTGTCTCGATGGTTTTATCGATCCCATCGGCGTGGCAAAAGCATTCCGCGCGTCCTCTGAAAGTTGACACATTTTTATTTCAAAAGGGAACTCGATTTGTAGCACTTCGCCGGCTGACAATGGAATTACCAAAGATTTTTCGAAATCGAGAAAATGTGCCATTTTATCGATTCCGTTTCGCGCGTTTCCCACGAAACGAGAGAAGAGGGAGAAAAAAAAAAATAGAAGCGAGCGTCGAACACGAAAAAACGAAGTCTGCGACCGATGGACGACAACGCGAAGTCTGCTGCTAATGAAGCGTTAATAAACCCTTTCACCCAGCGGGCAGGCTGCTTTTCCAAAGAATAAAATTCCAAAGGCAACGCGCGCGTTTTCATTCTGAAATGCGTCCGCGGCTGAACGAATGGCTTCCTCTGTGCATTTTCTATTTCGTCGCATTGAAACAGCGCGGTGTGATGCGCGCTGTCGGAACTTTCGTGATAACGCGCTCGTAACGCGGAGGTGTAACTTTCAGCGTGATTGTTCGCGAACTATACGCTCGTCTGATTACCCAGCTACGTGTACAGCCCTGTTACACGTGTGTGGTCGCATAAAGGGTACGTCCTGGTGGCTCTCCGCCACGTGTGCGCCACTTCCACACCCCCTTCGCCGTCGTACGCGATGCAGCTCGCGCGTGGAAGTCGACGCTGCTGTATGGGGTGTACAATATCACGTGGCGAACGGCTAACGAGGCTGCTGCGGCTACAGGAAGCACGATCTTACCGACAGAATGCAGCTTCCGTTTTGTAATTAGAGGAAGGCGCGAGGTTCGCCCCCTCCAGGCAAGGGCGCGCCACCCACGGCTGCCTGCGCGCCGATTAATCCTGTAGATAATTAAAACGGAAGCGGCTTACGCGTTATTCCTCCGCCACCCTCTTCGCCTCCACTTTTATCGTTCGTTTGATTTACTGGGACAACGGCGTGGACCACCCACCGAACCCTTCGTTACTGCACCCTGAATCCACACCGTATACGAGTGCTTATGGCGGCTGTAGAAATTTTACGTCCTTTTTACCTTCTCACGGCAGCCGTGCGAAGCTGTTCCGCGGTCGTTCTGGAAATTTAGGATGACCAGCGACTTTAGAGCGCCTCGTTCTCCCTTTTTTTCTCTCCTCTCGACCGTTGTTGTTCCTCCTCTGCCTCTCTCTGGGGTGCTTCGCGGCTTTGATGGGCTTTGCGAACTGTCGTCGCCATTGATCGCGTAAGTTACGGTTACTCGAGCCACTATCCGGTACAAAAACTTGTCAAAAGTATGATACAGGGGCTGAGGAAATATTTCTTTTCCATCGCAGGGAGCTACGACGGCGGAGCCTGAAATTGCGAATATCAGAGACAATTTTCCACGCTCGCAAGGAACGAACGTGTGCATAAATAGTGGGTCACACGTAGAACCCAGAGTCGCGCGTTCTCCCGTCTTTCTTTCGACGATAAGGATCGTGGTCGATCTATCAATGCCGCGTTTAGACCCGGACAAACCGCGGGGACGATATTAATAGCCGTTCTAAATACCAGCGAGTGTTTATCGAGGAATTAACTGGTCCGTTCCCGCGGTATTCGAGATTTAAACGCGGGAATGAAACCTTCTGCCGTGGATTATCGACTACGGTGGGTATTCGCTGGGTAATTCCCGCGAGCTCGCTGGGGATGTTCCCGTCTCTGTATCGCGAGGATTCCCACCCCCGTCTGGCGCTGCTTCGCGTCGTTGTCGATGCGCGATCGAATTGTAACGGCGGTGGAAAGAATTCTGGATTATCATAATTCCACGTTTGAAACGCGGAACTTGGCGCGAGTTAATCCTCAGAGCTGAGAACGTGCATGGTATTATCCCTCGAACGATGACGTAATATTGTCTTAACTAACGATGAGTTATTTATTCGTACGTGCTTCGTTAAAGCCGGATGCTTCTGTTGGTTTGGCGAGAAATGATTAACGCAGTTGGAGAGGGACTCTGGACTACCCTGGGGGATGAAAAGCGTCCAGCAGCCACCGCGATGGAAGAAAAATGATATATTTACGAGATATCGGGGTCGTTTCCGCTCCATGCAAACGAGAGGAGCTGTTTTTCGAGAACGCGGGCCCTTCGCGGAGTAATAACTGCCAGGCTGAAAAGTGGGTCGTTTGGAGACGCGAGGAGGCCATAACATTTTATTTGTTGGCCATGTTACGTCTATACCGAGGCGTCGATCCAGCATCGCGCATTATCCCAAGCCTGGACAAGCGTTCTTCCCCCCCCCCCCCCCCCCCCGTCTTCAGGGAAACTGGGCCACCCGCCATTGTTCGATATTATTTATCGCGTTCATTAATTCTTCCACCCCCGTTCACGACCTTCGATGATTCTTTTCGATTGACCCGCACCCCTTTCATTCTTCGAATCTCGATCAATTAAGTTGGAGAATGCGACGCGTGGACCTCGCGACGAAAACAACCCCCTGTTTTTTCTTTTTATTTACATCTTGGGGTTGATATCGAGCTTCGTATTTAATTTGTGCAATATTAACATACAATATGGAATTTTCTTTCTCTTAATCGTGGATATATATTTTTAGAGACCGATAAGGGGGTATTTGAAAAAAGGTGAACGAAACTCGCTTGGTTGTTTTATTGTGTGTACGCATCACCGGTGAAACAAATTTCTGTTGCGTCTGTAAATACCAGCATGCTGAAATATCCCTGGACGGTCTCTTTCCGCGTCCGCGAGTGACTCGCTGGTTGGAATTTGTATTTTTCGATAAATAAAACTGTTATCATCGAGTTCGAATCTTTTCCCTCTCGGATGAATATTTATTGTCGCCAGCTTTATATCGATCCCTCCGCGTTCTCGTTAAAAATCAGTAGTCATTACATATTCTTCCTTTGCAAGTATAAAAACCCACTTCCCTGAAACTGTAAGTCCATCTCCTCGTTCATTACCTCGAACAAGAATTCAGCGACCCTCCACTCAATTTAGAATCCCCAGACGCGCACGAACAATCTCATTTCTAACTCCATTAAAGGAGTAAGTCGATTTGAGCAACGCGGATGAGAGTTTCCCCCACGATATTTTTATTCTCGCATGCATAATACCACAGTTGCGAGGGCATTTCAGGTACCCAAATGTTCCCCATCTTTGATACTCTATCCATCTTCTTTCGAATGCAACACCTGGTTTACTTAGTCGAGATGGGGTTGGTCGAGTGTCTCAACGATATCCAATGACTTAGAGTCTCAAGAAACCTTAAACATCGAATTAAACACCTTTTGTGTTCAATTATCTAAAAATCAGATGATCAGAACTCTTCGTTCTCGACAAAAGACGTTCGACCAGTGCCTCGATGGGATCGATCGAGAGGGTAGGGGCGTGAAAAGTCACGGGGTTGGATCGAGATGTATGGTGGCGTTGGTTGAACGATCCGAATCGTCGAATGCCGTTTTGAAAAGGGACGTGAATTTATCGCGGCCCGTGGCAGAGGAGACTGCGAGTCGTGGAGGCGATCCAGAGGGTGAGGGGGTGGCCCAGCGAGGGCGTGTCGCTTATTATACTTTCTTATTATTTATCGACTCCCATAAATACCGTCTCCACGGCGGCGGTGGCTGCTAGCTGGGCGAGATTTACGAGGCTCTTGAATTAGCGTCACCCGGCCCGGTATTTTTCATCGGCGTATTAATTCGGACACGCTTTACCCCCTCGATCGAGCCGAGGAATCCATTAACGGCGATCGAACCGCCAGCCCAGCGCTGGCTAACGCGAAAAGAAGTCGCCACGATGATTACCAGCCGTTTTATCGAGTTCCACGGAGATAACTGAGTAGTTGGGGGTTAGAAGGGTGTTATTTGGAGGGCCACGGGAAGATCAAGAGCGATGTCGTCGGGAACCTTGTAATTTACCTCCTTCCGGGGCTTAAGAGTTGTACTTCGCGATGAATTGGATTTTTCCTACGGTTATTAGAGCCTTTATGCTTCCGCTTGGTGGCTTTGAAGAATCTTACGCTTCATTCGCACATGCCAATAACGAAGAAACTCGTTTCTTGGGTTGAGAAATAATGAAAATCTATCCAGAACGATTGATTTGGTGTTCCACGATCAGGATCGCCCAAAATGGCGCGATTCTTTCTCGATGCCCCTCGCTAATGACGGCCATTTAGTTGCACAGCAGACTCGCGGCACGGTTATACCGAAACTTAGATCGTTTCGCGAGGCTGGAATAAATGGCGGCCTCCCACGGCATTGATTTAATACCAGCCAGTTATTATTATGCGAGCGTGGTCCGCGAAGGAAGCGTGGAGTAAATCTATCAGCGGGAATTATCCTCCCTCGGATTTGGACTCGCTGTTATTTTCGCGAGGTGAAATACGAGGCCAGACGATGCTCTACGTCACGCTCCAAGGCGTTTAAATAATCGCGCGGTTCGCAAAAAAAATCCATTCCCTTTAAAAATCGTTAGAAGCGAACTTTTCGAAGATCCGTTCAGGAAGAATAAAATTCCAGCGACAGAGCATCGAGTGAAATTCATATTCAGCTTGACGCGAGGTCGCGGATAAAAAGGTGGAGAGGTTATCGTATTTGCATCAGGGGTGAACGCGTTACACCCGTGGACGAGCACGCGTGAATTTACAGCGTGTCGACGTTTGTTCTTGTAAAAACTGTCCCGCGTCTCTGCATTTCGCCTGCCCTCGCCCTCGTCGCGCGACTTTACGAGGGAATTCACGCGATTTCCAATACAAAACTCGTTCCCGTTTTATCGCAGCGGCGTCTGCGGTCGCGAAAATCTCCGCGTGGATCAATCGTCGATTCGAAATTACCTCCTCTCCCTCCAGTTTCCTCGAAATCCTCCAGCAAATGGGAACCTTGGTCGCGTAAGTACGAATTCCCCTCGTCCTGGTCAGAATTTTTAGTTGGTCCCGCGTTGAAACGATTTCTTCGCCCAGCTGCAGTCTCGAATGAATCATTGTCTGGCCCCATACAGGAAGTATAGGGGGCTGACATGCTCGGAAGATAAATTATAATTAAACGTCCAGAAGGAAACGAGCGAAACCACTCGTGGCAGTGGCAAGAACTGTGATTGATCTGTCGCGAAACGACCCTTCGCGAGCAACTATTTCGCGATTTAATGCTGCTGTGTACGTAAATAATTAAACGATTCGTATGCAGATGTCGATGGAGAGTCCATCAGAGGGTCGAGGAGCTCTCGAGGGAGGGATTGAAAGGCGAGGCGTCGCGTGAGATTTTTCAATTCCGCGGGAACGTCGACCCGATTCGATTCGAGAGAGGGTAGTTGGTCGCGGAATGGCCTTTTCCGGTATGAGATGCTTTCAACGCGGCCCCCGATGGAGTTCCGCCGTCCCACGGGATTCTCGTGGTATTTCAAGGCCACGATCGGCGGAAAATCCGTTTAACGCGACTTTCCGCCGATAAATCTGGCGAACGTGTTTCCGCTCGCGGTGGACTGTGAAACTGGACCCTTTGGCTTGCTTTTTTCTCTCGTTTCGTTGACGGGTCATTGGCCGTCCGCTGCTTGAATTATTCAGGCCTGTCGAGCCTTTAATTTCGCGCTCTCAGGCTTGTCAGTGGGTCCAGGATTAATCGAGAGGCGAAACGGTTAATTGATCGAACGATGGCTGTGCTTGTTTATCATAATTTGGTGCTAATAAAACGAACGAAAATTAATTCGCAGCAGGGAAATTAAATCCGCGTGATGTTTTTAAATGTTAGGGGATTAAACGGGACCGGAATTTTCTGTATCACTTGAATTTAATTACCTGGGATCTGCGAATGTTAAAACAAACCAGAACGATGTATAGAAATTTTTTACAGCCGCACTGTACTTTGCTCTCGCGGTCTTTTTTCGTATATCCGTGAAATTGTTCGCGAAATTCCAACGTTTCCACGGGTATCGTTTTAAAAATTAAATCAGCGCGTAGAGAAGTAATAATATTTAACGTGAATTTAATATTTCCGACGAGCACGACGGCGAGATCGACTCGTCAGCGATGTTTCGCGTCGACGTGATCCTGCAAGATGATCCTCGCAGCCATGCTACCACTCTTTGTTAGGCGTGGAACGAGGACGCTCGCGGTGGACGACGGTAAAACGGCCCTATTTCTCGACAATCGCCTCCCCTTCCTGTATCTCATCCGTAAGGTTGCCTTTTTCCTATCTCTCGAGGTCTTTCCACCCTCGTCCTATATTCCAGAGCCGCCATTTCCGCGTTCCTCCGGTTCTCCACGAGCAGTGCTAGGCGATAAGAGGACGTGTACCTCTCGAAAGGGGTGATGAATACGCGGTGGCTCTTTTAAAACTTGGTCTCTCGACTAACTTTTGATTTCTGACCAGTTAATGGCTACCATCAGCTTCTGTGGATTTACTTTGGCCACTGTAATTCTCTGGATGAGGTTAGAGGGAGGGTCCAAGGGTGCATCGACGACGACAGAGGGAAAAAAGGCAGTTACGCATAGTGTTTCACTAAGGACTTTTAATGATCGAAGGGGCTCCTATAAAATCGGGAATTAAAGGGTGCCAGAGGGCAAGGAGACTGAGTATTTAAATGGATTCAATTTGGAACCGAGCCAGGAGTCGTCCGACACGCCGTGCCAGCCGACGAAGGATAAACGCTCGTAAAAGATGCAACTCGGTTCGTTGAACGAATTAATAGCGATCTCGAGGGATCGGACGGCTATTCGACTGTTCGAATACGATTTCCTTGATTGATCGCTGGCTTTGTGCTGGCCACGGTGTCCCTCGGACGGTTCGAGGGCCTACGATCAGCTGAATGGGCGTCTTGGAATTTATTATTATCGCTATCAACGCGTACTCCATCTACCTTGCCATAAAACGAAATTATCCTACGTACTTAAACCGCCATTCCTCCAAATCTACACGGTGGAGCGAAATACGCGAGTTTCTCCTGATCCTGGTTAATGTTTCTCCGGCAAAGCGGTTCAAAATCGGTATTAAACGATATTGGTAAGGGCTGGTACACATCTCTGGGCTAGACGCATGGCTGCACGCATCGAAACATCGATCGCGGTACTAATTTCGTTTACAAGCAGTTCGCGGCAGAGCTGCCCGTGCAGCTGGCGCAGCTTCACGGCCAGCACCGCCATCGCTAAAGGGTGAAAAGCAACTATTACCCTCTCAGTGGTACCATAAAGCGGATTCCACCGTCTGTTTCAGATACGGCGCGCTTGAACGTTCAAATGTTTGCACAGCGTTTCGCTACGGTCAGAACCATTGATGGTAACCGGTTCGCTTTCGCTTTACCTTAATTAAGACAACAAGACGTTACGATATAACTCCATGGTTAGGTCGTTTCCACGATTTTTACCATTTTTATGGAACCCCAACACCTGTCGAATAATTTATGTTTCGTCCCTTTGGTCCTGCTTTGTGGAACAGCATAATTATTACAACGGGTAATTGACTAATTTTATATCCTGGGTAATTAATTAATGTATCGAAATGGTAACGCGAACGTTATTGTACCGTGGCGTTTTCCTGGGAGTCCGTGTTTGCTTTCCAACGAAAGACCGGATTAATAACTAAAATTAACGCAAAATGTGTCGAACCGTTTCGGTTGTTTCCAATCATTTTCATACCCCACCGCTAACGCGGCGTGCTCTCTAATTCGTTATGCGAATTTTTCGAACGGGGCTGGTTAAATTAACGAGTCGAACGCGTAAATTTATTCAACATTTTAACGAACGTCGCTGCGTTTCAATTATTCCAATCCTGGCGGACTTCGAGCTGGATCTTCGGCTCCGATGAATATATACGATAAGAAAGTAAAGCCACAATTTACTAATTAGTAACGATATACCCGGGGAACATTTAATTACAACCGTTTATTAAGGCCACGGCGAGAGGGAAATCCAATAAGCGTCTTATTAAATATTCACGAGTGTTATAGTCCGGTGACTTCTGAACAGCAAACACGGTTCTGTCCACACGCTCGTCGAGGATAATGTATTCACCTAAAATCCGCACTTGGTTCGTATTATTTATCGTCAACGTGAATTCCCAACGCTCCGCATTTCGATCCTGCTCCCAGCAATTTTTCGAGACGAACGAGAGATGGTTTTATCGCGAAGATAACTCCTGGTATTATACAGAATCAGCCCAGCGGATCGAGGGAAATTCTATCTTGGAACGACATCTGGATTCGGTCCGCGCCATTACTCGCGACGAGGCGATTGAATCGCGTTCGAGCCAGCGTCGGAACCGGACGCGCATCGATCCCCCTCTCGCTGCTTGACACGTCCCAGACATATTTATACATTCGACAGGTCGATTCGCTGATAACGGCACGTCGCAGCCTCTGGCTCCGCTCCATTTGCCGGAAACTTTCGGGGACGAGGCTCGTCCGGTGTCTCGCGGCATCCACCTCGCGTTGACAGCGTGGCTGAAGCCATTTACTTTTGTCACGTCAACGGATAAGCTTCTCAGGTTCCAGCCGGGACCAACGCGTCTGCCTGCCGCCATTTTGGTGCACGCGCGACCGTTCCTCGAGCTGCGATTCGCCGTGTAAAATCGCTGAGTGGTTAAATTACGGTCGCGTCGGTCGCGCGAAATTCGTGTTCGACTGGGAACGGTTTACGGGCAACATCAACGCCCGTTATTGGATAATACTTGAGTTACACGTGTTTCGACCCCACTCGATGTCTGTTTCGCGTATATACGGCTTAATTAATTCGTCATCGAGCGTAAGTGGCTCGAAACGAGCGTTTGTTCGAGCGCACGGAAAATGGGCGGACGGGAATTTCGATTGTTATCGCGGGGACTTGATTTTCAAGTCGACGATCCGACGATTGATTTTCGTGCCCCCCGTGTTATTTCTTTGTTTCGCGTCCGCTTGTTACTAGCCATTGTTCCTCCGTTGACCCAGTTCCGGGACCGGAAATTATCAGTTTGTCATTAAAGAATGACCCATATTGGATTTTTCACGGTTATTGTTCACTGCGAATTCGATTATTCGACCGTAGCAATTTCACGCGGGCATCAAACGTTCCCAGCCTCGAGGATCCTTCGTGTTTTTGGTTATCGTGATACCACTCTCGAAATTTTAGGCTCCGCTATTTTTTTATCCATCCCTCCATCGATTCTCTACACGAGTATTTCATGCTTCCCCTTTGGTGTCTCGCAATTACTATTTCTAACGATATTCAGTGGAACCAAAATGGCGTATCCGCGTCGTTCCTTCGTATCGATAAGAATCTGAAGGGGAATTTCGACAATAGCGATGGAAATTTTGGAATTCGTCAATTTCCCGAGTTTCAATATTAAAAGCCAGTTTCCCAGCGGGGTTTTATGGCGTCGTAAACCTCGTTTCCAAAGAAACGCCGAAACAGGGAACGGAGAGCACCGCAGGAATAATCAAGAAAAGTTACGACGCGCCGTTGGCGAGAACCATCAACGTGTATCTTGCCAGGGTAGCAATGATCTCGCGAGGCTAAGACTCGAAATGAAACCGAGTTTCTGCTCGTTCGACTGTTATTCTCGCGGACGCGGTTACTCGGAAAATTTGCATCTTTTTCTGCTCGTTCTTTTCTCCTCGTCCACGGAACGAGTTGGTCGAACCCAAGCACAGAGCTGCCAGATACCGTCGTGGAAAATTTCACGGCGAGTCTTATCGCGAACCGTGGAAATATGCGCGTCCACCCGTTCGAAGACGATGCGCCACCCCTAAACTGGCCCACCCTCGCTTTTTACCGGCTGCTAACACTTCTTGTCGCCAGTTCAACCTTTTTCCTATGCGTCACCATGGTTAGGGTTTTTGCGTTTACTCATTTATTATGCACACCAGTTACAATATATTATATTTAAGGTTTGCTGCACTTGGGGTGCACCCAGAGCAATGTCAAGCTTTGCATCCCAATTGCAGAACGAGTCTTCTGTATTATTATAAATTATATGGCACTACTAATTAAAAAATGGCTGGTTATTCTCTGGAAAACTGACTTTTCCACCCTTAAACGAAAGGAAACGGACTTCCACCACAGTTTGGCATTCCAGTGTCTAAAATATTCGAAGAACGTTGATCCATTTGGGGTTGTTTTCCCCGCCCTTTCGAATAGCGTCGAAGATTTGCCGAAGAAATCCGCGGCATCCCATGGAAGGAGATTTGACAAATGGTTTTATGCGGCAGTTGACGCCCCCGGTTGATGCGCGTACGTGCGCGTGACACGTGTCGCGTGTGTGTCGTCTCGCGTGACCCCAACGGGAACCTGAGAATATGTCATTCCTCGACGTTCGTGAAATGGATGGCGGCGGGTTGACGGCCGCCCTCGATGCTGAAATTTCGGACGGAGAGACCGCGCGACGGAATAATGCGTCGACGAGCCGACCCCTCCCCCCCAGGATTACTGATTGAACGAGCATCGAGCTGGATTCCATTCGAACGGAATTACTTTCCGCGTCGCATGGCACACTGGCCAATTTCGACGATCTCGAACCGGTGTTTTCCAATCTTTCACCTTTTGCAATATTCAGATAATCCTCTGGCGTCGTTGCTCGATGGCAACGTAATTCAGGCTCGATGGTGTTTAATGCTCGACTTAATCGAAACGATAGAACTGTTGGAAAAAGTCGCTGGACTATGCAAAATGTGTCCTAGCGTTATGTAACCGAGCGGAAACGGCTCGCGAGAGGACCATCCGGTGGTAATGTTCAGCGTGCACTCTGGGAAAGGGGTAGTAATCGGGGTGCAAGGCGATCAGGAACGAGACGGGAACACGTTGAGCTCGCTAATTGCAAAAACTGCCCGCAGCGTCCACCCAAGAAAAGAGAGGGTGGGACCACGTTTCTTCGTTTACGTTCAACGTAGCCGTTCAATTTCATTTCGCACGCGATTTCGACTTTGTTACTTAACTTCCTGCAGAGAATCGTCTTCGTGTTCGAACACGCGAGACGAAATGTTTAAACGTTGCGCTCGTATATAAAATAGGGGTTGTTTCGTTCCTTCGATATTATACGAGCTGTGGAAAATGTAAAGAAAGAAATATATTTATAGCCCTGTACGCGGGGCATGTGAATCGTTCTCTCTTTTGTGGAACGCCGGCTGTGTTTTATCTTTACGACACCGTGCCATTTCCACGTTTCGTAAAGTTTTTCCAGCTACTCCCATAATGGACGTACACGCGGTGGAACATCTTGTTTCGTGTATGCTCGTGTTTAATCGCGTCGCGGAATAAAGATCGAGGGTTGTGGCCACGTTTTACGAATTTCCGTTGCTTCGTCTTCCTGCACTGGTAGTTTTTTACAAGTGCAAAATAAAGAATTGGGATTTAAGGAAGTGGGTGGACACAAATGGCAGGTTTCGCGAATGATAGGGACGAAGGAGTTAATGTTTACGACCAAGAGAAATGTCCCGATCGATTACACGTTCCGTTCTGCTCGCGAATGATTGCAGGTTCTGCTCTCTCTCTTCTTATATACGGCCAATTACGCCCTCTGCACATACACCCTCGCGTCGCTGAGATACGTTCGTGTTACGAGTCGCGTTGCGTTTCAACTTCGTGGCTGGAATTCCTTGCTCGATGTTTTAAGGGAAATTATTTTCCAGTAAGCGAGCCAAGGAGGCGAGGGACATCCATCAATTTATAATTACCACATTGTCCAACCGTCCTTTAATTAAGCCCCGTTCGAAAGAGTGCTTAGTTAAATGGAAGAGTAATTAAGTAACTTAAGCTGTTCGCTGCGAGGAAGCTTCGAATAATTATGCCACTGGGAGTTTCAATATTGTCCCCTAATTTATTCGATGGCGTGCATCTCGTAAATTTCGTCATTACTTTAGTTTAACACGTAGCATCGTACGTCTGACCATTCGTAGTCGCCCATACTCCACGCGCCATTTAATTCCACCAGCGCACTCTGGACAGAATAAGTTCGAACTAACGTCGAAATGGTCCACGTGTTTCAGATGTCCTGACAGCGGGCCCCGGGCCACCAGGATGCCGACAGACGACGACTATGGCCGAAGAGAACGTCTCCTACTGCACCAACATCCGATCACTCAGTACGGGTCCTCGTCGTCTCTGGTCCCAGGATCGAGTACTGGAACGTCTGGAAGCGTCGGTTCCCAGATCGATCCCACTAGCTCCACGGAGTGTTACAAGTCCCAGCAGCGACAGCAGCAAGCAATCGACCCGCGATCGAGCGCTGCTAACCAAGATCGTTACCAAACCGATCAGCCAGGGCAAGGAAACGAGCACCTCGATTATGGAGCCCGGGAGCGGATGCCTGGCATCGAGAGGCACGACAAGTCAACGGACAAGCCGACTATCGACGATTTCCCAAAGTCCTGCGCGGAGACGCGCTCGATGCAATCGAATTGCGAGCGATTCGGTCACTACCAGAGCCAAGAGAGGTTCTCTCAGTCCACCCTGCAGACGCACCATCAGTTCACCGCGGGTAGAGCCAGTGGGACAGGGCAAACGTTGCCCCAGAACGTCCTCGCGGATCGTTTCCCGCGGTTCAACGAGCTCGCCAGTCTACACGGTGAACAGAGGCTGTCGTTGGCCCCGAGCGAGCCCTTTCAGCCGATCAGCAGCGGCGAGCTTCGGTTCCATCATCCGGGTAACGAGCTGGTGTCGAACGGGAACGAGTACGCGAACAGCAACATCCTGGTGTCGTCCAATTGCGCGACCAGTCCGTTCTCCTCTGAAACGTTCCCCTCCCCGCCATCGCCGGCGCCAGCGAACGACCGTTTCGTCCCACCACCGCCACTCTCGCCCAGCCCAAGCGAGAAGTATGCCTCGACCCAGAGCCTGGCTGGTTATCCTGCTGCTGATAGGATTCTGCCCCCAGGTTCTCCAAGCGCCAGATATGGCGGGGGCACAGCACCGGCATCCCCGATGCCAGCAGAGGAACGATTCTCATCGGCGGAGCGACTACTGGCCAGCCAGCAATCGACGCCAGGTGTGCACGAGCCCAAGGACCAGCAACGATACAGCGGAGCCAGCGATCGTCTGCTGTCAGGCTCCTCACCAGTGCTGGGAAGCTTGCAAGCCAGTCTACAAGGCGACAGGTCAGGTGTATACATCCCAGGGAAAGATGCCACCGGGTCCAGGTACACAGCCATCTCCACGGACAGGCTGCTTTCCTCATCGCCTATACACGCACCAGTCCCAGAGAGGTTCGCCAGCAAGTCGACCGAGCGGTACATCGGCGGTTCGCCAGTCCACGACAGGTACCATCGCCAGGAAACGTCGTCAGCCAACGTCCACCACGATCGTTACTCGTCGATATCGTCGAGCGCTGAAAGATTCCTCGCGAACTCGCCTAACCCCGAGGCCGCTCACCAACGATACTCGTCGACGGAGAGGTCTCTGCAAGTCTCGTCGAGCGGCAGCGAGCAGAGACGCCTGTACGCGGACAGAGGCGTCGAGACGGTCTGCCAGAAGTACGCGGACAGATCGAACGGATCCCCAGCGCCCACGGATTTCAACAAGTACTCCAGCTTCCAGGACGCAGGAAACGGTCAGTCCAGATACGTCGGCAGTGGCGATCGCTTCAACGACCTCGCGATACAACGGTGCGGTCAATCGCGAGGCAACGATCGATTCTGCGTGTCCACCGATCGTTATCTCGCTAGTTCGTCGCCAGGACACGACGGAAGACTTGGAACTAGCGACGCATCCAGATACGTCGTCGCGGGATCGTCGACGGAACGGCTGCTCTCCGCGACGTCCTCCTCGTCCTCCTCCTCGACCGACACCACCGCCAGATATCACTCCTCTTACACGAACGCGACAGCCACGCAGTCCTCCTCATCGAACGATCGTTTCACCTCCATCTCGCCCACCCCTGAATCAACCAACACCAATCTGCGATCGGGAACCAGCGTCGTGGGCAGTTCCAACTACCAAACCGCTACCAAGACCAGCGTCGACAAGTATCTTCAGGTCTCAAAGTCCGTGCAGAGCTACGCCAGCGATCGCTATAACGTCGCGAACTCGAGCGACCAATTCGACAGGCTCAGTCAAGACCGTTACGACAGATTCGCGAACCCTGTCGCCACCACGGATCGATTCACACCCTCCACAGGTACTCCCGATCGTTTCCACTCAGCGACCGATCGATACTCGCCTGTACGAGCCGCGGACAAGTATCTGTCCTTACCAAAACCAAAGGATCGATACACTGGTCGCATAACGCCGATCTCGTCCTGCGGCACTTCCGTGGCCGCGACGTCGACCGATCGCGCTTACGGGTCGAGCAGCGCCACCGGAAGCTACGTCCCTCCGACCGCGCACACGCCAGTCGAACGCTACGTGCCTCAACCACCTCCAGAGGTGCTCTATCCGGACAGATACGTCGACAGATACGTTCCACCCTCCGTGCACACGCCTACCGATCGTTACGTGCCCACCAACGATCCCGCTGATCCGTACATGAGGCGGGATCTCGGATTCCATCATCATTATCGGCTACCACCGCCCGCTGGCTACCCGTACCACCAGCACTTCCGGCTACGCGGCTTCGCGTACGCGTCGCCAGGTCGCCTAGGCGGCAGCCCAGGCTCGAGCAGCTCCAGCAGCTCCGCGTCTAATCAGAGGGATGGCTTCTCGATGTCCCCGTTGCTGCGGCCCAAGGTGCGCGCCTCTGCGGTCGAGTTCCCGACCACCTCCACCGGCGTCGTCACGCGGCACGCGTGCACCAATCCACCCTCCTGTTGCAACGAGGCCTCGAGCAGCGGGAGATCCTGTTGCCAGGCCATTAGGCGATCTCTGCCACCAGGCGCGCTGCCATCGATACCCACTCAGTCTTCCTGGTAAGTCATCCTCTACATCGCGTCTTCGACTCAATTTTTCTTATGCAATTCTGAAGATGGGCGTTGTCAACAGCAAAACAGATCTTCGTTAGCAGGGAAAGTTGGCTTGCTCGAGGTCAGCCAGCTGCAAAGGGATTCCCAAACACCGTGCATCGCGTTAATCTCTGTAACGGGGTTGAAGTTGCCAGTGGAAAAAATGAATTGCGGTACAAATGGAAGTGGAGAGGCGCGCGCGGATTGTCTGGTCGTGGGATTAAGGAACACAGGAGCGCGGATAATATACGCGTGCCCCGTAATCATACGCCCTTATAATAAAGCTCGCGAATTAGAATGGAGGAGCCTTAATTGCGGGATGAAAGTTATTTAGTGGGGGAAGAGGGGGCGAGACTTGCCAGGCGCACTCTCCTGACTCAATTTCCAGCTCGCCTCGATATTAAAGCTCGAGATTACGCGGCGCACGGTTTAACTTTCGACGGCAGCACGGTGTGCAGGTTGTGCGTGGATTCATGGCGCCCTTAATATTCCGATACTGACCACGCGCTAAATCGTTAACGCGGAAGTTCACGGCATATTGGACGCCGGATGAAATTGATTAAATTTCGGGCCGTTGGACTTTAAATTGAAACATATTACCCGCCGGATGGAAGTTTCGTTCCCCAGCGATATTTTTCCATCAATTGGCTATTGTGCCCGGGTCGGATAACGAATTTCGTCGGGGCAGGAAAAGTTATCGCGCGGTTTTTTAAGGCAGATCACACGCTGACTCGACAGGGGTTTGAAAATCGCGGCTGGTGTCCTCGCAGGACTTTGTCTCGCGGTTTCGCGATCCTCCGTTGTGTAAAACGAACCGAAATGTAGGCCGTGTCCACATTTAGCAGTTGCGCGGAAGCCGCGAGCATAAAAAGGGTCGTTACTTTCGTGGCAGTAATCAGGTTAATGGAGTATCGTGGCCCACTTTATTTTTTTCATCTTCATCGGACCCGCCAGCCTCCGTTTCAAAGTCAATGATGCGTTACCACGTCGAAGATCTCGCTCGTCCTTCGAGAAGCTCCTCGACTTCCTTATTTCTCGAAAACTAGACTCGCCTGTCGACATAAAGCAATTCTTCTCGTCGAGACACCGCTGGCGATTTCAATGGCAGCTCGTTAAGGATCGTTTCCTGTTAATCGCGGGCTGGCGCGTAATTAGAATCGAGCGGTGTCAGCGAGTCTCGTGTACGGGAAAACACGGATCCCTGACTGTGGGCGAAAGTCGAGGGCACAATGGTCGGACAAGCAGTTTCCTGAAAACTGAATCAGTGGAAGGTCCACTCCTTCCCTCTGAAAGGGTGGAAGCTTGTTCCGCTGAGTGTTCAGTTTGCTCTGCGCTGGTCAAGTCGATGGCGACGCGTCCACGAACCGAAGACACCAGGAAGAACCACGACCACGCATTTTGGCACTGCCAAATATGGACTTAACGAATGGGACTCGAGTTGGTGGGTGTCGCTGCAGCAATGGGCGAAACTGCAAACTGCTTTAATCCGAGACCTCGTTACGTACCCCCTGTACGCTCCCTTTAGAGGCGAGCAGTGCTCTCTGCAACGGTTCTCCGTGACTCTGGCGAAATTTTTTGCCAGCGCGACCGTAACGCGAGCACGTTATCGTCCCTGGGGAGTTTACGAGCGCGGTGGAATTTTTCCAACGAGCGTAACTGGGAGCGGTTTAACCGGGAGGAGGTGCAGAAGTTGGTGGACCCAACGGTGGTTGAAACGGGACGGAAGTCATAAGGGGAACAGAGGGTTAGCGTTGTCTTCCGGCGGCGGGTCGGTTCCACGTGCTGTTGGCAAGTTGGGTAATTATGTCGTGCGACTTTAACTGGCCCCGTCACACGAAACTGCAACCTGACACCGGTCGTTCTCTCACCCCTGCGCAACAACCCTTGCTCGTTGCTTTCAATTAGAGACTCTGGGATAAATGGCGTGGGTGGATTCTTATTTTTTGGGTTAGGCAACTTGGTTTGTTTGAAATATACAATAAAGAGAGGTTCGTTTAATCTCTAATTATACGCGTGTTCGAGAGATAGAAGGAATTTAAAGAAAGCTGGCCGATTGTTTCAATTCTCCGTGGCCTGAACCCCGCTCTTAAGCTTTTTATCCCACGGCCAGGAAAGAAAATTGCAACTCGTGAGTCGCGTACGAACGGTCCGCGTTTTGGAAACAGGACGATTATGGTTATTAAATGGCCGTCCTCTTTTTGCGTCCCCAGCGCGCATTTAGATGTTATTAAAATCCTCCCTCGAAACGAAAGGCGAGGAATTCTCCTACGTGAAAATGGGACTCGATTAACGAGATTAGACGACGACGACTACGCAGCTGCTGTTAATAAGTCACCTTAATCGCTCTTCTGGAATATTGACACCTGCTGGTTGAAACTTCAATGGGGGGACATTTGTCGGGACCGTTTCGCTCGAATTCGAGAAAAATCGCCACGATTATTCCGCAGCTGTGAATCGAGAGCGATTATGACTCGAAAAAAACGCGCTCCATCTCGTTCAGAGATTATTTCACTCTTAGATTTCTGTTCTGAACCGTGTCGCTTGGTTTCGTGCCGCGAGATCTCATTGTCAAGATGGCGGAACCATTCTCCATCGACCAATCGCGTCAAGTATCAAAGCGCGAGTCGCGTTTCGCTTTTTCCTGGCGACCCAGCGATTTCCTCTCCCCAAAGGAGCAATCGAGTTAATCGTTGCTCAATTTCGAGGCCCTAATTACGTGTTCTGGAGAGGAATTCAGTCGGCGAGTTTAATTACTCCCGATAATCGAGTGGATCCTTCCTAACCTCCTTTGAGAAGGATCTGCGGAACTGATTGCAGCGACTGGGGGGGGGTTCCATCACGGACATCGAGCCGGAAATCAGGGAATATAAATGAAAGGCATCTTCGACGTTAATCCGCTGCTTGTTGCCGCGATGGTTCCTGCCACGATTTCCAAATTACGCGATGCAATTCAAAGGAAAAGCTTCTCGCGGACGAATTTCATTTCTGGCAGGGCCATTAAGGGTTGACCATAAATGCGACGTCAGAAATCACGCGCAGCATCAAGCTATTGTCATGGTAACAGCATGACGGGCTCTCTGCGGTCGCTACATAAACTAAACCGGACGGTTTCTGGCGTGGGGGGCGCGCAAACAGTGACCAGGGGGTGGTTTTACTACTCCATAAATCGCAAGGCATCGGGCTGGCCCTGTGCTCGTGACGTAACCGAATTCAGAACGGCCACAGATATTTATCGCACCTGGAATAATTTACGATGTTGCCCCGTAAATTTCTTATTGGAAAACTTTTCTGTCCCGCGACTGCAGCGCCGCGCGCGGAACGACTTACAAATTCTCGCCCTCCTCCTCCCTTTCCTACAACTTGGTGGCTGCGAAATTTATCGCTGAGCAGAAGTTTCGAGCCTCTGCGAGATGTTTCGCGGAACAGGATAATAATTATATTTTTACGTTTACAGTTGGCGCTGCTCTAACAGCGAACAGTGTAGCTAAGTCTAGATAAAGGGGACTTGTCATCCCTCGTTAGTTTGTCGTTGATTGAGCCAGGCTCGTTGTTCGAGGAGGCGAAACTTTTAATTAGTTACTGATCCCACGGACAAAATAATTCCTTGACAGGAGAGGAGCATGACGGGAATAAATTGAAATTGCTCCATTCTACGGTTTAATATGCTTTCAGCCAACTTCTTGGTTTAACGGACGAGAAAAATTGCTCGAACCGATCGGTTCTCCCCAGATCGGCTAACCAGGAGAACTTTTACACTCTTTTTCGATGATCCTCGAATTTTTATTATCCGATTACAGTGTAAATTGCTTAACGTTGTCCCCCTGGCCTTTGTTCATTTGTCTGGACAGATGGCTGCGAGCACACTCGAGCGTCGCGCGGATTCACAGAGAGGGCTAAGGAGAAATAAAATGAATGAAATATCGAGTATTATCCAGTGGAACGTTTATTCGTTGGCTGATATAACATCTCTTATTGACAGTTCCATTAATTCGTTTCTCTGCGCCTTTGAGCTTTCTACATTTCATTATTTAGCTCGAGAGACTCCCCTTTGGGCCTTTGCCTCGACTGTTTCGAACGCGTATCAGTTTCTATTTGACTCTTTCTTACAATTCATCCTCTCTGAAGTTTCGAGTAATTCCAGTTGTTCGAATTTCAATCGCACATTTATATCGTTGGAAGAAATTCGAACCCCTTCGCGTAAGGGCTGAAATTCTCCCTGTTCAGTTACGAAACGCGTGGCAGATCAAAATGACGATTGTTCGAGTTGCGAAGTAATTACAAGACTCGCCTGGAATCCACGCTGCGCCTTCCTACACGAGAGATAATTTCGCATTTATCCCTTGATAGCCATCTCTCGAGCGGAAGGAAATTCGTCGTTAGCAGTTATAACAGATCCTTCCTACGGTTCATCCTCCGCTCGCAGGATCAAGGCCTTTGATTGCGTGCAGAGTTCCTCGACGTCTTGCTTAATCGTCGAGTCTTTATTCCAAAGCCTTCGCTCGTTACTTTTTCAGCAAAAATTCATTTCTTACTAATATTCCTCTAATTTCAAAAATTGCAGTATAGCGGTTCTCAAATGTAAGACGATTTAAACGGCTGTTAAATGGCTGTCATAAATTTGTTTCACCCCCTTTTACTGCCTGTTACGATTCTAAAATGGCTGGTAAACTTTTGGAAATTTCAGACAGTTCACACTCTTACCTTTGATTTCTTTCTTCCAGTCCCCTGGCTGATTAGTTTTCCAACTTTCCTTTTCAACTTGGCGCGGCGGAAGCGGCTGGTCGTATTTGCTTTTCGGATCCGCTCGAACCGTAAATCTGTACGTACACATATAAAACGTCCCCCTCGTAAAAACGGGCAGATGTAGCCGGGGAAAAAAGTTTGAGAAGATTATTCGGATAGCGGAGATTTAATGTCTCGATCCACCTGGGTATTCCTGCGGCAAGTTTTTCAACGTTGCACGCAGGATACGTAAATTTCGCGAACGAGTTCCTCGAAGATAATCTCTCTGAGAGAGATCGTTTAATTACGTTTCGAGTAAATTTTTTTACAGCCTTTCGTCTACGAACGAACAGACGAGCCACGTATCGTAGATCCCCACTGAAACGCTGCTTGCTGCCTTTCACCTGGAAACGGATCGCGCAAAAGGCTCGCCTCTCTCTTTCTCCTTGTCCTACCATCGTGGAATACAGATGTCAGCTGTCTTCGTTGCACCGTGTAATCGTGACTCGTATCTTTATCCTTGACTCCTATCTCTTTTCTTCCCTGCCTCGCTTGAATGGCCACTCCCATCGCTACACGTTTCTACCTAACGACTACTCACTTCCAGAGAACCTGGGAAACTTCGAGTGTTTTTCATTCCATTCTACTTAACCACTATTGCTCTCGAAACAAATTTTAATAAAATTTGAATCTCCGCTACAAAATGCAGAATAAAACAGAGCAAATGTAGGTGACAATTTCTCTTATTTAAACAATTTAAGTAATTTTTCCTTAACTAATGTCGATAGAATTTCGAGGTAGAGGAAGCATCGACTTTATTTGCTCACAGTATTGTGTACACTGGAAAAGATTACGTCTTGCGAGGCGGACAAGTGTCGCAGAGGAACACGTGTACCGTTTTGCCGCGCAACGGGTTCGCGCAGTTCGCCACGAGCCGTGGTCAGCGACACAGCGCGTCGATCGCTCGCGCAAATTTTTTCCGATTATTCCCAGTGATTATCGCGTGTAATTAGTCGAGCAGCTCGTGAATGGGGGTTGAAACGGGCGAGTTCAAAGGATACGACGCTCCCTCTGCCTTCGAGTCCTTTAATAATGCCGCATCGACTGAAAATACCCAGTGATGCATCGTTTGGCACAAAGTGAGAGACTCGACGAGCCTCCAGGACTTTGTACAGGTAAACACGAGTGTTTTTATTCTAGTATTGGACGAGCTTTTACTCGATACGTCTAATTAGCATCGTTTATTAATTTATGCTCGCGTTATTTTGCCTTCTGCGTAGAGTTTAAAGTTTCAAATTGAATTAAATGCAGCGGTCGTATTTAGGAGAGGGAAAGTTAGCGATGGCGGACTAGGAAAGCTGCTAATAAGTATTTATCGTATTATTTGTATTCGTTCCTTTTAATCGATAGAATATAATAAAATAGAAATTGAACCAAGTTTTTAGTACTAAAAATAAGAGTGGAATTTTATCTCTGATAACATCCTCGAAGGAAACGTTTCGCAGCTCATATCTGACGATAAGAAGAAAGAATATCGCACTCGAGGAAGATTAACGTGCGTTCTATACCTTTTTTGCGATAAACGTGAGTCAGAGATTATGTCACCTATGCGATGTTTGTTTCTATGACGCAGCGTTCACTTGCAATAGCAAATTGCAATAGCATTTAATAAGTAGTATCTGAGAGACGTTAAAAATTATGAAAATTGTATGCTTCGTACGAATTTTGTTCACGAGTCACTGTGTATAATATTGGTTAAATTTGAAGAAAGAAATTTAGATTTTACTTGACTCTGGTGCTCCTGAAGCGCTATTAAAGAAATATTTGCTTAGATTAAAGCATCGCTGAGAGTTCTTTAAAGCGAAAAAATATTTACCCACGCGAAATTGCATTTTTTTTCACGCAGACAAGTATTTACTTGGTTCGAGAAGATTACGTGGTCCTGGCGTAAGCAAACGTTCCTTTAATTCACTTAAACGTCGAGACTCGAAGTCGACGCGAGAATTGTAGAAGCATTCCTGCACAGATGTAATTCCTGTTGACTTTTAATTGCGAGAATTACGCGAACTTGAAGTATCGCCCATTCGCCAGCTGTTCGAACGAGACGAAAAATTGAAAGGAAAATTTGTAACGTAGATTTTCAAGAAACATAATTGCCCGCGAGCACGATGCGAAGCAGAGACGAGACAGGTGCCGAGCGTTCGACGAAACGAGTTACCCTCCCGACGATTACCTTTGCTGAACCCGATGACG
The DNA here is from genome assembly GCF_050948175.1 of Xylocopa sonorina. NCBI lineage: Eukaryota > Metazoa > Arthropoda > Insecta > Hymenoptera > Apidae > Xylocopa > Xylocopa sonorina. The sequence goes on along the minus strand of NW_027490090.1, from coordinate 2,134,390 downwards.
TGTCCTTAGCTCCCTCCCGCCTTGTTCTGGCAACGACAATGTGAGTAGAAGAAACAATAAAAATTCTCTTTCTACAAACTCATCGCGTTACATCTTGCGATTAAGTGACACTTGACAGCGAAATTTTTGAAAAGCGCGCCATTTTTCAGCGATTGTCCTCGCGTCCATCAACTTCAAGAGTAGCGTTGAAAATCAAGTTATATTTGTTTATTAACTAACTCAACAGTGAGAATCTTTAACTTTTGAAAAACTCGCGTGGTGCCATTTTTCAGGGATTGTCTTCGCGTCCATCAAGTTCTCGCAGGGCTTTAAGGATTCTGTATTCGAAGAAGTGATTCTGTATTCCGTTACACGTTCGAGTTCTCGTCTGGTTTCTTTTTTAATTGACGGGGATTGCAGAGTGCAAACGCGGAGACCGATAAAAAGGGTACGGTGCACGGTCGATGGTGCAGGCAGGCGCGCAGCACGCTCGACCGCTTCCTCTGATAGACTCGACAAATGCACACGCGCTCTTTGTAGGATAAGCGATATTATTGAGGCTGTACAATTGCGAGTAATTATATAACAACATCCGTTGGACGGGTTCCTGGCAATCGCTAATGAAATTTTTCCTTAATTCGCTATTTATTACGCGGATTGTCGAAGTTTGTTAAACCGTTCGACGTGGTTAAGCGCAATTAGAAGGGTATATACACTCGAGTGAAACGAGAAACGTCGCGCTTTTACCCCCTTCAATTCTGTTATATAAGTTCATTGCGTAATAACTCGTATCGAGTTTTATAAAATTCACTTGAAAAACCGTCACGCTCGAGGCGGACCAAATTCTAAATTGCAATGAAAACCTGCAGGAGGTACGAGCTTATATAATGACAATATCGATAACATTTTGCAGGCACGATCGACGAGACTTAGAGTCGATCCATTTCCCGCCATCTCGTCGATGGCTGAGCCTCGAATAAGAAACTTAAGCCGCAGGGTGCGACTGATTTCGCCTCGAAGTTGCGTCCTCGCGAATGCAAAGCGGAAAAGCGAGCGCGATGTGAACGACTGGCCTGGGAATTAGGCGCGCAGCTGCAGCTGTCTCCTTTGAAAGTGGCTGTTGCTAACTTTGACGAGTATTTGTAGTTCTCGTGACTGGCAAGTTGAAGCGTTCGTTGGTTTTTAATGCACGCCGCATGAAGCCCTTCTCTTTTTTTTTTGTTCAACCGCGACCAGATGTGAACGCCCTCGGATATCTCTGCGCGCGTGTGTCGAGTGGAGCCTTTCTTATCTCGCGATTGTAATAAAGTGTGTGCTGTTTGAATTACGAGGGCGATTATGTTCATCGTTTATCGCATCTCTGCGAGATCTTCAGAACTGGTAAAAAGCGTGTTTATCTGGTTCTGTCGTGTGATTCCCTAACGAGGCGAGTTTCAGAAGACTCAGAGACCGTCTCTTCGTTATTTATTCCCCTGATTTGAATAAAGAGCCACCGGAAATGTCAGCCGCGCGTGCACTTTCCCAACTTTGGCATCGACTGTATAATGTAGCGGTCGCGAGTCTCGTTCGTACGCGATGCTTCTTCGTAATCCTTCGCGCAGAGTTCGACTTCGTTGTCGATATTCGTCTCGAGACGATACAGCTCTGCAGCAGATGGAATGCTGAATTAAACCACGCAAAGTCTGGAAAATTTTCGAAAATGTCCAGAGAACGTCGCAACAATTAGGTGACAACGTTAATCGCAGGTGAAATTGTACTATTCTTGGAGTCACGCGAACCAGCCCTTAACCCAGGGCTAATCGTTGGCAAAAAAACGTCTGAAAATCCGTGCGCGGTGTTATCGCAGGGTTTAAAACGGAATTATTCAAGAAAAATGCCCGCCACTGCTCGCAGCGTGGAAGATTGTTATCGCAGAGAAGCCTGGGCTACGTTTTATACATATTTACCACGCTAATTACACATTACGCTGCTGAGACGAGGCATAAAAGATGCACGCGGAGGGTGGCTGCAAAGGGTGGAACAGAACGACGCGAAATTATGCGACAGCTTCTTTCACTCGTGGCAGGCTATCGTTCGAAGAGTTATCGATACACAGCTAGACACGTATGAAATATTCATGGAGTCACCCGTTACGTTAAAGCGAATCGAAGCTTTTGGACAGTCAGCTGGTTGTTTTCGAGGGTGGGGGGATGCAAATCGCGAGATCGAATTTCGGATAAACTCTTGTAAACCGTGGGTGCTCGCGACGGTTCGAGAATAAGTCACGAGGGCGTCACAATAAACATAAAAGTCCCCCGTTTTGTAATTTTTCGCTAGGAATTCTCGAAAAGTCTCGCATGAATATCGAAGCAGAGGGAGAGACTCACAATCCTCTCTCTCTTTGGACACTGAAAGATAAATCTGCTGGTCGCAAAGCGGAACATATTGCGCGAGGATTTTTTGCAGTAGCGAGGGTTAATTAATTATTGTCAGCGTGGAGATAACAGGACGGCGGTGTCCCCCATCGTTACGCGTTGAAAAATGCCTGCGCGCCTCGTGGACGGCTAAACGAGGTAAACCCCATAAGCAAGAGAGGGGGTTGAGCCTGGCTGACCTGGCCAGCAAATAAATGCGAACTGCCGTGGGACAATGAACGTGTCTGACGGTAATCTCGAGCGAAATAAGTCTGGGATTTCTTCTCGTACGAAAAAATCCGACCCGCTTTGTTGCATGCACGGCTGCGGAGGCCAGCTGACGCGTGTAATTACTCGCGCGGCCGCGATCGAAGCGCCGGAACGAGATGGAAAAGAGGCCGCCTCGTGGAGGGGGTTGAAACGTCCTAAACGTTCGCCACTGTTCCCTGCGACGAGATGAAAATCCGTTACTCTGTCGTCTGCGTATCGACCAGTCCCCTCGATGAAACAGAAACGCGAGACTCTCGAAATTTCATAGACAGAGCGGCATCTTTTATTAAAGCGTCGAGGGAAGGCGAGTGCTAATTTAACGATGGAATCGTTGGAGCGTTATGCATTGGATCCACGTCGAATCTATCACACTTTGGCATTCCTGCGCGTAGGAAAACGTGGGTCCAAGAGAGAGAGAATTTTATCGCGTAGGAAGTGTCGTGGCCGTGGGATGGCAGCATAGTAAATCGATAATGCAGCGTCGACGTGTGTCTCGGCTCTCCTCTCGCATACCTGCATCCGCTCTGCCAGTTTCTCAGTCACTTTCTCCCCCCAGGCTCGCCGTTTCGCCCGAAAGGCACCCGTGCGAGGCGCATCCTCGGATTCCATAGACGTTGGAAACATTCTTCGCTGCAGAATGGTTGCTCAAGTATTAAAACGAAAGGGGCGGGGGCGAACAAGGCGAGCGACCTTTTCATAGGCTTCCTTGACTTCTCTCTGTCGCGTCTCAAAGGATTCAAAGGACGCGAGAGGGTGGATCGCTGACAGTATTCAGAAATTGCCCATTTACCGCTCTCCACTCGAACCCATCCCTTTTTTTTCTACTCCTTCGCTGAGCTCATTAAGAATTTCAGTTTGCGATCGCGGTTCTGAATTATTTATCGCGACTTCCTGTCCGTTTTGCCTCGCGGCACTGGCACAGATTGCTGCCATTCTTCCTCTGGAAAACAGTTTCTCTCAGAGAGAGAAAATAAAAAACAGAACTCTCGACAAATTTCACGTATTCGAATTCAGCGCCCATTCCAGGGATATTCGTTAGTTTCCGCGCGAGAAAACACGGGAGCGTGGAACTCGAGGAGGAAGACGGTTCTTCGTCTATCGATCGGTGCCGTCCGTGATTTTCTCTGGCGAGTTTCGCGCGGCTGAACAAAAATTCGCCGCTGCCATTATCCGTGGGGTGCGTCATTATCTCGCTGGCTATCTTAAGCGGCGGTTCTCGTAGTTAGCGCTTATTGATTTTAGCTTTAAAGAGCACGACGATAGAGGAAGGTTCCAGGCAGCTATACAGAGTTGGGGGTCGATGGAAGTGGAGAACGACGATGGGCTCTAATTGGATTAAAATTTCATCGACACTGGCGCAGTTTTACCGGGCTTCGAACTTTCGTGGGTTCGAGTTTGGCCTCGACTTTCACGTTGGATTACGAAATAATAGCCAGCGAACGGTACCTGGCAAGTGTATCACGCGAGTAATGCCTTGTACATAGGGTGTCCCTTGTAGACAGCACCAGGGGGATGATTTCTTACGCACCACCTCGTTTCTGTTTAAAAATCGAACCACACAAACGTTCTTCCTTTGCTTAAAAAAAAATTAATAAAACTTGCAAAGGGATTGTTGTTGTTGTGCTAGAAGAAAATGGGAAAGGGTTACTAACTCGACACCTTGTACTTCGAGGAGGGAAAAATCAATGTCTTTGAAACGAGAACCTACCGTCACACACGAGCCTCTAATTTTTCGCTGAATTGGACAATCTGTTTGGGACTCGTTCCTTTCGACGGTCGATCGACCGCGTAACGTAATGAGGCTGCACTTGAGCGCCCGTGAAAATGTCACCCTCGCCAATGGCGGGCGAAATTTTAAGGCGCGTGCAAAGTTTCGAGGGCTCGTGAGAATGTTTCGATACTCGTCGACTCCATTTTTCCTCTGCTGCCTCGAAATTAACTCGCGGAAACAATTTCAACTACTCTGAAAGGCATCGAGAAAGAAAATGGCAAATGCATTTGGACTTGGTTGCCCTTTTCGCGAATCCCAGCGAATTTTAGTCAGTCATGGCACGTCCCAAGCCTTCTTTAAACACGCTTCGACCAACATCTCGCGTCTTTTCACTAAAATCCACGATTAGTTGGTGTTTTGACCACTTTTTACGAACCCAATAGGGTAAAGACCAACTCATAAGTGACAGACAGTCCTTCGATAGCAACTTTTCTCGAATTTTACTTATTCTTTCTGCTTTTTCGTGCTGCTGGAAGGTCTTCTGCTATTATTTCTCCCTTATTCCAGCCAGAGAAGTTTCGTGGCGCGTTCTGGGACTCGTATGAAAATATTACGACCGAACTTCCTATTTCCGAAGTGGCTTTAGAATTTTTACGAAGGATGGACCGTGGCTGGTCGCTTTGCTGGATTTCGTGGGTTCGAAATTTGGGTCGTACCATTGTGAGGCTCGATGGAGAACAAACGAACATCGCGTGCACATTAATTTTCCCTTTTCCACTGCCATTAATCGCTCCTTCGTCCCTCGATTTCCACGGTAATTTTGCAAAGAGGTAAGAATCTGATTTTTTCAAATCGAATAAACGACTTTACTTTGTACTCGAGGCGAGCTTATACATTTTCCATTTCCTGGAAATTTATAATACACCAAAGACGCTGTTAGTTCGCTTCGAGGGATGGTAATTTATTTAAATTACACGGTAAATATTGTAAAATCAAGGCGGACAACGGGGCTGAAGTCGATCCTCGAGTTATTACCCGTAGCTTTACACGTATTTGCGATAAAACGAAGCGAAATTTCAGCCGCGCAGAAATTACTCGCCATAAATTACCGCTGGGCTTCCCGCGTTCGTCGTCGCGCCGCTACGAGCAGTTTCCTTTCGACGCAAAAGAGAAATGGATGATTCCAATTTCGTAGTCGATAATGTATAGACAGCCGAACGGTATTACAGACCATTACTCTCTGTTCCTACGAAAATCTTGGTACTCCACTTGCGAGCTATACCGATCAGCAGAATCTCGGCTAAGAATGTTCTTTTCATGTTCTTCCATTCGCCCTTTTTTTTCTCTCTTTCTTCAACCTCGAACCAGAGTTGCCTTCTTTCTCCTTGGTTCGATCGCGTCCGCACTTTTCTCTCTCCGAATTCCATTTCAATGAATCGCCTGGAAAGGGCGGGCCAGTAGTCGCTCGAGCGATGATATACTTTCCTAGTAGTTATGGGGGACAATCGAACGAGCGACATCGCGCGGAAGATCGCGACAAACGATTCTATCGCAGTCGAACGAGCAAACGCTGGATTCACCTTCGTTAGACCGTGGAAAACAAAGCTCTCGATCGCGATACTCCTTCACACGCGTCTCTCTAATCTTTTTTCTGTGCCACGTTGCTGGTTTCGTTTCAGAAGTTTGGGGGTGTCTTTTAGGGGATGATTTCTGCGATTAGAAAAATAATAAAATAGAATAAACACTGGGTTTACCTTTGTTAGACCGTGAAAAGCAAAATTCTCGATTGCAATACTCCTTTACATGCGTTCCTCCACTTTTTTTCCTGTGCCACGTTGTTAGTTGCGTTAGTTGCGAAAAATAATAAAGTAGTAATTTCAAAGGACTAATTTATTACAAAAAATTGTATTTTACCAGTTTGTAAGTTGTAGGAAGTTCGATGGTGAGGATATTTCGTTCGGAACAGACATTTTGGGGGTGGAAAAGGGGGAGTAAAAGACGAGCTGCGGGAACGCAAAGATCCTCATGGGAGAGGGTTAATACCTCCCAACGAGCAATCTTTTGTATGGCGCCCTATCTTCCAGATCTTAATGGATCGGCGTGGCTGGTTTTACGCTGCGCTGAAGGGGTTCTTTCTCTCTCTTTCTCTCTCTTTCCTTCTTGCGACCACATCACAAATCCTCCACAGCGTTTCAGCCACTTTTTCTCTTGGCAATTTAGTAGAATAACCAAATGCAGTGGCAGCAATAATAATTTATATCTTCCTATCGACTGATAATTCGCAGAGGTCGCTTGTGCAGCCGCGTAGATTCGAAATGGCGGCGGAATCGGCTGGTTTTCAGAGCGAACGTCCGGCACGGATTGTATCGGTGGCTGATGGCCGAGGACAGGCTGTCGATACCATCGATCCTCTCGACTTGGTGGTTCCTTCCGCGGCGAAATGGCTCGCGCGGACCCTGTCGCGGAAATCCGGTCCGAGGATCCATTTTCTTCCGGGATAAACGTCACGAACCGGTGTTCCTGCCAGTGGAAATTTCGACTGGCTGCCTCGTAGAGCGTTTGTTTATTTTAAACGGCGGGGATTACGCGGCCATCGTACGTTCGCGTTTACCGGATGCGAAGCCAGCCTGCGGATAAAAGTCGCCTCTGCCACCTCGAAATGGTGGCTGAAACAAATATTCGCTCGATTATTCGATAAATAATCCTGACAGCCGCGAAACGAGGAAATAATGCTCGTCTCTTTTGCAATTAATAAAAATTGCTGCGATGAAACGATCGTTAACAGCTGACGAGCACGTGTCCAGTGCATCGCCTCGTTTTTGAATAATAAAACGCATTATACACGTCCCTGTTGGCGAGATGGAAAATATTATGATTATTTGTTCGTGTAATTAATTTGAAATTACATTCGCGATGTTAAAAGTTAAATCAGGCCACGAGCAATTATGCGAAGCGTTCGTGATTAACGACAGAACGACTCGCGTGAAAGAAATTTCGTAATAATCCTCGATTTTAGCCTGGAAGTTGGTTCCTTCGCATCGCACACAAATTAAAGCTTCCAATGCAAAGCTTCGACGACGATCGACGCAAGAACGCCATCCCAATTTCCGTTTCTTCGACCACAGATGGGACTCCTCGAAAGCGTCGCTCGCTAGAGGGCGGTCCTCCACTCTTCCAGCCGATTTTCGCGTGTGGCGCGACGCTGCGAGCGTGAATTATGAAGTTCAGAACTCTGGCGAGGGACAAAGGGAGGGCTTTGCGAGCAGAGTCCTATAGGGTCCCAAAGAGGGACCCGCTAAGACGGTTCTATCCGGCGAGGCTGTCTCGAGGGTCTTCTGCGGGGCTGGATCGAGCTTAAATATGGCAGGGACGATGAATCTTTAAGAACCGTCTGCCTTCCCAGGCTCCTTTCCATCCAGCCTCGCCGCAAGATTCTGTCCCGCTCGCCTATTATTGAAATCGCTTCCCAGATTTTGGCCTCGAGAGATCCTTCTTCGCGTTACCAACGATTAACTCTTTCGCTCGACTCTCCCTAGATGGAACCACCTACTTTTCTCCTACCAACATCGCTTCCTAGGCTCTCGCATGAATACGTAACGCGTGGCTGACGATTTGCAAGGTTTCACGTCGGTTCGAATCATTTTTAGAGATCGATTTGGTGTTTGGTAATTTTTCTTTTGAATTGTTCGTCTTCATGTTCGATTGGAAGCCAGCTAGGGGACCAGCAGCGTGAAATGGCCGTGGTTTTAGGGGGGAAATATTCAAGGATACCTAAACTTTTGATAGGTCCCAGAAGTTTGTTGTTCCTCTTACTTTATTGCGCCTGCAAGTTTATTAGAGTTCTATCTTTTTACTGCCTTATAACCAACCGTATCAACATCCACTTTTATTACTGTCTCGAGGTGAATTTCGCGCGATAAACTTCTCCTACAATTCAGTCGACGAGACATTAAGAAATTATCGAGCTCTGCTATCTTCCACGGTGGTTAAAATGCACGCGCGCGCAGCTAAGAGTAAGAAATACGAGGTATTACTTAACGAAACAATTTCATTTGTCGAATGAAAACGCGATTGTAATGATATTTGACCCTCTCAGCCCTCTCAGCATCCATTCGAAGCGATCTCGACGAGATTGAGGGAAAAATGGAGGCCAGAACACGCTGGTGGACCTAACCTAGTCGTAGCTTGTAACCGGAAGTGGTCGTGGCTGGTAATAACCAGACAGCGCGCTTTTAGAGCCAGCATTTACGACGTACATAGCCACCCTATACTTTGCTTACGCGCATCAACAACACTGAAACCACTTTTGTCTTTTTGCCACGGATGCGCTGGCCAGCTAAGACAGAGTTCATCCGCGCCAGGATCGTAAATCTGCTGCTGGGATTCCTGCTCCCACGAATTTTCCAGGCAATCGTTGGCGTTTCCCTCCAAACCCCCTTGATTTCCGTTTTTTTCGTTCGCTACATTTTTCAGAGCGTTTACTCTGGCAAAGCTTTTCCTCGTTGGAGATATTTTCACGAGGATCGCGTTACGCAATTAGGAAGGACGAATCAGAGCGTTTTTTTCCTGTCGTCGAATCACGACTGAATATTCGCGGTCCTTTTGCTTGTTTCCTGAAAATTTCTCTCGCTGTGGGTCCACGACGACATCCCCTCGACTTGCTCGCGCTTGCGTCGAGGTTGCGTCGCCATGCGTCACTGGCGACGCGTCCACTTCCATCCAGGAAAACACCAGACGTCCCTCCAGCTAGCTGTTATTGTTTATGCGTCGTTTGGGAAACTGTTCGTCGTTGTAACGCACAGTTTTCCATCGAGGTTCGTCGACGAACGAGAAACAAACGTGGACCACGATAAGCTTGTGAAAATTGCAAGAGGATTGGAAAAAATTGCACAGAAACTGCGTCAATGGGGGTTGTTTTACTCTGAGAAGCTCTTGACAGGAATGTTTGATATTATTCGAAGCACGAGCACGGACAGAGGGCTGTTTCGTAAACCATTAGGCAAAGGGTTAGGTTAGCGGGTAACCCAGTTAATTCTCAGCTTCCGACGTTGACTAGGGCCTTACCGTTTCGCGCTAATTGGATCGCCACGATGACGCAATGAATATTAACGTTCTAGTCATTTACCCTGCTCTGCGAGCCCATTCAAGCTCGTCGAAAGATGGATCAGCGACAGAGATTTGTTTCGTTGTTCTTTTTAAATAAAGTTGCTGCGAGAGCAGAGTGCAAAGCAGGGCAAGAATGAAGGACGAACAGGGCTGGCTGGGTTGGAACGAAGGATACGACTTGGCACGAGTGGCTGGCGTGACGGTTGGTAATTATACGACGAAATCTGCAAATGCATGAACACACGTCTGACAAATTAGCCGGCCGAAACGACCTCGTTGGCGCATCTCAGAACTGCTTTCTAGGTCGAAGAACAGACCTGTACCATTGTTGCTTTCAATTATAAAATGCAAACCGTGCGAGCGAGCTGAGATTGAACTAAGGGCATGCATGTGTCGATGGAACGCTGAGAAAACTGGAAAATATTTTGTCATCCGCGTTATTTATTCACGTGGGGTGCAGTTTATTAGTTAGTGAACGCAGCGACCTCTACGTGGCTTAGAAAAACATGGCCAGATTCTTGTTGCTCGTCAAGCAGCTTCTCTGAAACAACAATTCACGACGAATCACAAAGCTCTGATTTTATTACAGCAACGAGAATGCAATCTTTACTTAAGAAAACAGGTGTTTTTTCTAAATTCAGCAGGATTAACTTGTCTCACGATTGGAAAGGGGTAACCAACCCCTCCATTGCCTCGACTAAACTCATCTCTCGCGTTGTTAGACGATATTATTATTCCAGAACGGTTCTATGGCTGGTAACAAGAGAAGAGTTAGCAATGAAGTCACGTAAGTTTTCTCAATGCAAATGCGGAGGAATATCGAGGGTGGATAAATTGTCCTGGGCCCCGTTTGACGGTGGTAATGCACGTCAATAGGGGGATATCGATATCAGGGATAATTCGCGCGTGAAACGTACCGTGAAATTATTCTCGTCTTCTCCTTCGATCGTTTTTATTTCGCGACCATCCCCTCCTCTCATCCATTCGCGTCCCGTGCAAATGACACACGAGGCTGACTCCCAAAGCCAGGCAGAATGGAAAGAGTAAACGACTCGAACAGTGTCTTACCTCAGGGTACTCTGAAACGGATCAAGCAACGACTTTTTTCGTTACAAGGACGCTGTCAAAGACTCTTACACTGTTCTCAGAATTTTCTCCACGTCCACTGACCCGGTTGGTATCGAAATGACACGTGCGCGATGTTATTCATCGCTGGTACATTGGCTCGCGTTCCAGTTTCCTGTAGCAATATGGACGGTACCATTTTCTGGACAACTAACCGTCCCATCGATCTTCATTTGTCCAGTCACCGCAGTTAGAAGCGATAGTTACCGTCGATGGTGTAGAAAAACACGATCTGTTCGCCGTTGCAATACCACCTTGATCTCCAGCTTGGTCTTTAAACGCGTGTACGTATCGAGTGAGCAGGCACGCGCGATCAGGATTGGCGATTTTGCGGAACAAAGGGGCGTTGGAACCGCAGAGAGAGAGAGAGCTTTATCCTTATCGTGTGTCACGAGTGCACGGAACGATTCGAATGGCCAATAACGTCTGACCCGTTGCCCGTCGATAGTCAAATAATAGCCGACGATGCGGAGAGGGAGAGAGAGCGGAATCGATTGGTTCTAATCTCTAATCCGGAGCCACAATCTCGCGAGAATATGGTTTCGGTGGCGGGACTGCGGCCCCGTCCGGGAATTCCACGAACGGCTGGCATAGTTTTGGACGGCGGTATTTAGTAATTAGTCTGCTGCCATCGAGGCGACGTGCCTCCCGTGCTTGCACGCCCCAGAAACCCGCTCTTTCTTCCGAAACGGTCGAGCCGCGATATTGCCGCGTCCACGAGGACGAGACCTACCATACCAACCTTCTTTTCTTCTCGAAGATCGCTGCTCGCGCTTAAGAAAAAATGCAGAGTACACGCGTGTTGAACAGCCACGAACGAGCAAATTCGATGAATCACGGGGGTTAAACGTGAACAGACACGAAAGTGTAATCGGATAACGTTCGAGCATTATTTCGACGCTAATATTTACTTCAGAATCCGATTTAACTGCGGAACACTGTGTTAGCGTTCCACCGCAAAATCGGAGGCTGGAAATGGAGTGCGTACCATTTTGCTCGACGAGTGGATCTCGCGTGAACGGTTCGATTTTAATGAACGAGGTTTACGCGTATTCTTTCCGCGGATTTACTGGTTTCCAGGAAGTTCGAGGGTTCAGAGATCGACGAGGTAACTTGTGGCGGAGTTTTCCCACGACTTCATCGAACTCGCGCGTATCTTGGTCGCCCGCCAAATTCCTTCTGCAGCCTGCTTGGACTTGCAGTCGATACGAGCGATACGTCTTCGAGAATTCTCGTAGGACTTGTTTTCCTTACTCGAACAATTACACCGTCAACAAGGAAATTCTTGGTCCAGATTCAACGAGGTTTCTCTTCTTTTTTCCTGGCTCGCGCTCCAGAAAACTCCGTCGTCGCGCAGCTTCCGTCGACGCTGCATTATTCTGCTGGACTTCCGGATTCTACTAAGAATGGCATCGAGCGAGGTCGACTCGATTCCTCGTTCGATTCGCGCGTCGTTTCGATCTGATTGCACGAACGTTGCTCGAAGACGACAGAAAAAAAGCGTGAACGTATGAAATGTTGTTTGAGAAGGTAAATGGTTTTAAAAGTTGAAATTGGAGGTTTTTGTTTCGACAGGAGCGGGCGAATTTAGTGGTTAGACGCGAGAGTACAGGTTCCGCTGGTCTAATTGCTGGAGGAAATATCGATTCGCCGATGAATTATTCATACAGGCTGATATTCTTTGATTAACCACCTTTTAGTGGTTTAGGTTAGGTCAGGATGGTCGATTGAAAAATTAATGGCCGAAAGTGGATCCTCTCTGACGATCGATACTCGAATACGAAGCTTAGCGAATGGAAATCCATTTTCGCGGATTCTTTTCTCTACTCTGATTTATTTATTGTTTAAATATATACGAAGTAGTATTAACTGCGTAGTGAGAGAAGGAGAATTTGTTGCATAAACCATTCTATCGTGGAACACTGTGCGATTTAATATTCCAAAAGAAAATGGAACGAAGTTTCGATTATTTTTTATGTTGGACATTTTATAACTCTTCTCAATCTCTCATTCGACGTTCACAATAACCAACACAATTATTACAAGACATATTTGCCCAAAATTACACAATTTTTCATTAATTCACTTCGAAATCTATCAATAATATGGATTAAAATTGAAAAAACTTTGGAGAGCCATTACTTCCGCGTTTCGAACGATATGTTAACGAATCTGGGCTTGTAGGCAGCGCTGATCCTTCCCCTGTAAAACGCTTTTTGTTTCACGTCGATAGCATTTCCGGTTCCTGAGATATCGTCGTGTAAAGACAATGGTAATTTTTAATAGTTTTCTATCGCTGTCCTTGTCGCATACTCGGAAGTCTCGCTCGCACGTTCAGCGATGTCTTATCTAAGCGATCAGCTGTGCGCTAACGAGTTACGTAATATGTTACATCACTAATTATTATGCAACACTAAGAAGGGGTGGGGGGTCACTGCTGGCCGCGCAGACCGCTCGATCTTTAAACGCTCATATCTCAGGAACCGTTTGAGATATCGAGACGAAACAAAGCGCGTTATAATCTGGAGACCTTCCACTATCTCGTACCGACATCGATTCGGTTATTTGCATAATTTTGTCCTCTCATCGCGAGGAAATTAGTCTCACTTCTCTTGGCGATCACTTTTCACTCATGTCGACCCGTACAATGCTCGCTATTTCTTGCCGTTAATTTCTGAAGAGATTTCTTGCGCAACTTTCCGTTACCTTTCGCGTTGCGTAGCGGAGAAAAGGGTACCGGCTCTGATAATTGGAACTTACGTCGGAAGTTGGAGTAATTTTGAGGCGGTGGAAAGCAGAGCCAGCTCGCGTTCCCAACTTTTTAACTGGATCCCTTTTTCCGCGATCTCCGCTGCGAGATATCCCTCCGCGGGAGCATTTTGTTTCCCCTGAAGCGCTGAAAATTGTATTTATCGGCGAGATTTAAACGAACAGGGAGCGGAGAAACGAAATTGCGAACGCGTCCAAATTTAATTACGAGAACAGTTTCGCAGGATCGGCATTGTAAGCTGGTTGTTTAAGAACTCGAAGTGCTCGCCGTCTTAGAACGTGGCTCGAACTTCCGTTCGTAAATCCGTCCCGATACAGCCGTGCTCTCGATTCCACCAGCAGATCCTCGATCGATATCCTCAGCTACATCGAATTCTTCATCGCAAACTCGAACCTGGGTTCTCTTTCTCGGTGTCTGCTAGTCCCAGACTCTTACGCTAATGCGTACTTATTATGACCAGGACGGAAACGGGTGAAAACTTCCCTCGTAACGCCAGACCATCCTCCTCTGCCAAACTTCTCGCGAACTAAACTTGGAAATTAGCGTCCGGGTGGGTAAGACGTGGGAACGGGTTGACAACGATCAGAAACTAGACGTTCTCTACTAGAATTTTCCGACACTGGCGCAGGTGCGAATGGAATCCACGAGTGTATCGAAGGAAAAATTGATTCTCGAAAGTGGGACATCGCAAGCGACGAATAATGCGGTCCACCGTTCGATGGTTGTTGATACGCGTTCCTGCGATTTATTTAACGACGCCTTTCGAGCGTATGCGTTGTCGAGATGGAGGATGGGAATGAAATTTGATTCGAGCTTAAAAATTCGCTGGTTCGTGCGAACTCGTGGCAAGTTGGGATCGTTTTAACGAAGCGCAGCTGCAGGATAGAGGTGGCAGTGAATGATAGTTTATCGTGCCCGCCGTGGGCCAACTTATCGCCGATTCGGAAATTGGCGAAGCACGCCGCGCGGCACTAATTGCATCGCAAACTCGTTAATTATGCACGCGAGCCGCATCATGGAAATTTGTAATAATTCAGCCGAAGTCTGAAGTTCCTGACGGATTCAATCGCCGATGGAAATTCGGTCACCGATCGAACTCGCCCACCTGGACAGCCTCGCGAATTCACGCTCACGAGATTCTTTTCGCCTCTCAGGCTCCTTAAAACCTTCTCTCGATTAATTATGCATCGGATCGAGACACTTAATGTAAGCAAAGGAACTGTAAAAAAACGTAGAACCTCATCTTCTCTCGAGGGGTCAACTTCTCTTTAGATTCATCTGCATAGTCGTTAATCTCCTCGCGTTCAATATGGCGGCTAGTTGGGTATCCATTTGAAAACAATCGAAAAACCATCGCTCGAGCTGTCATCGCGCTATCGCTGTTTTATTCTGAGAATTTATCTGGCGAGAATACTAAACAAAAAATTGAAACCACCGCAGCGAGCAGTCGAGTCGTGACTAAATCGCAATCGCATTGGCATTTTCGCGCTGAACGAATTCGAAAAATAGAATTATCTCATTTGTTTGCAAGAATCAACCGAGGCGAATCGAAACGGATAAAAAAATGGATTAAGGGCAGCGTTTCCATTTTTGTAGCTCTGTCAAAGCTACAAAATCATGAAAACAATTGATCGATCCCTTGCCGTGCGATCAGACACTATCAGAACGATTTCTGATCGATCCTATCAAGCGACTGGAAGTCTGTCCTGTCAGAAATTGTGCTCGATGGATCTATTCGCGACGCAACAAGGCATCGATTAATTACGCGACGCGTAATCGCACACAGTCTCGCATTATCAGAGCTCTCGCGCACAAATCTGTCAGGCTGTCGGACGCGTGCGTCTTCCATTGAACTGCTGTGCGGTCGCTACGGTTCATTCCGTCGAATGTTGTCTGGGCACAAAACCAGGTAGTTGCTCGTTAATCTCCGTGGAATCTTAATCTCAGTCGCTCGAGATCGATATTATGCAAACGCAGACCAATAAATCGCAGGCTGATTGTGGCCCGTTCGCTCAGGGTGCCCCTCAGCAGAGGGTGCACCAGTTGCACTCGACTGCTCGCCTCTTTGGTTGTTGTTAATCGTTATGGCGTCGTAAAGCTGGCATTAAAGTCGCGTTATCGTCGATTTGAGCTGTGTCTGGTTCATCGAACGATCTGTCTGCAGTTCCAATTGAAATGCTCTTATTGGGTTTCCGTAATTCGTTCTTTTCTGCACGAAAAATGTAAGTTTAACGCACGGGTGCATGAATGTTGGAACAGAATTCGTGTCACAGTGATGTGTACACACTGTTGGCTCTCAGTGGGAGTCGATAACTTCTCTTGCTTCATATTTCGCAGTCCCGTCCCGTTCGCAATGAATTATACAGCGACGCGTCCAACGTTGAACCCGCGTCTCGTGTAACTCGAAAAGGTTGTTGGTGGCGCTCTCGTGGCTCTCTCGAGAGGGTGTGACGGACACCCAGCGGAAGATGGAGGAGCTCCAGATTCTCTGGAGTTTGTAGTTTTGCGCTGCGCCGCCACTCCTCCGCGTTACTTCGATCTGAAAGTTTCTTAAATCTATGTCAAGTAGCAAGTTCCACGCCCCGCGAGGATGTCGAAATTTCACTGAAAAATTCTACGTCGCTGCTGTCTCCGCGTAATTAGCTCTTCTGTAAGAGAAAAAAAGGGAGAACAACGCCGGAAGAATTACCATTTTCATTCAGAAATTAAGAGAAGAGCAAAAGTTCTTATCGTGGGAGTTTGAGGAGAAACTTTCGCTTGAAAAAAAAGGAGCCAACTGTCGTTAATAGATTATAACTGAACAACTCTGATTAATATTCATTCTGCAGATATAGCGAAGTATTATTGCCAACGTGAAAACAGAAGCTGTTTCGCGAACGAAAATATTTTGAGGAGCTCGATAAGTCGCTCGACTCCTCCAACGATAGCCACGCAGGGTCCAGGATGAAGTTGTTTTCCGTTTCGAAACCTTTGCTGAACTTCTCTGGGGGCTGAACTTTGCACGCGAGCTAATTTCCATAATTAAACTGCTTCTACTGTCTATTATGTAAAAACTCTGCTGGGCCAGTAGCTAACCTTATCGTCCTGCTGCTCTTTCATTTCTATTCCTTTATTTAAGCTTCTTTTCAAAATTGCTCAGGTGCAGATTGGAATTTTCCTTTACTCGAAGCGTTCGTTGTTTGCACTGGCGAAACCAGAGTGGTGTACGCGTCCAACCGTCGTCCATTCCTTGTGGCGGCTGGCTGGTGGTCCGACGTTTCCCCAGGAGACATAAATATTTCATTGAAAGTCAAAAGCATCCTTAATCCAACAGTTTTGTCGCTAAATTTATCCCCTGGTATAAAGAGCTTATCCTCGAGGCTATCTATCTTGCCTATCGACGTTGCCAGGGGGCTCCACCGCCACCCCCAAGGGCTGTCACGTCCGTTGGCCTCGTTCTTTCATCCACCCTGCCAGGAAGGATGAAACGTCGTTGTCCTAAACCTTGTCCATCCGTGGCTCGATCGACTAGTCCCCCTCTGGACGATTAACCAGCCTTCTGGAAACGCGATAATCAGTTCCTCGACACGTCTTACCGCGTAATGCACAAAGGGGGAGCCCCTGCAGTGCATTCCGTTTTATCGAGGCTACCTTTCAGCCCTCGTACCCTTCTAATCTGACCACGATCGGGGATTGCTCTTTCCAGAGAGAATGGATATCGATCTGCGACCATGGAGGATCTTCAATGGCGGGCAGATTGAATTGTATTTGAAATTCGGTTCTTGGACTAAGATTAGTGGTGTTTTTTAGCTGATGGATTGGAGTGATTCGTTTAATGGTCTTTGGTGTTCAGTAGAAGGTGTGTGGAAGATTTTCGGATGAAATACTATTTGTTGTCACGCTTTACTTAAATAAAATGCGATATTAGTGGATGCAAGACTCACTATTGTGGACCAAAGTATTCTATTTGGGGTGGTTTAGTGTCGTTGCAAGAGGTGAGTCGCGTTTAAAGGATATTTGCTTATTCGAAGTTGTGTTTAAGATCCTCTGATCACATACTATTCGTTAATATCACATGGAGAATAGAATCCATCGCTAACTTAAGTAAAACTAGATATTAGTCGATACAAGGCGCACTATTGTGGAGCAAAGTATTCGAATTGTGGGTCGTTTAGTCTCGTTGCAACGGATGAGTCGCGTTTAAAGGATATTTGCTCGCGTTGATTGGACGCAGAATAATCGTATTTCGTGCGGGAGTTGGATTTCGTTCCCCAGCCAATTAGGGGTGGCTCGACGGAAAGAGAAGTAGTAGCAGCAGTCCTGATAACCGGATAGTCGGATATCCAGATAAGCAGGCTTTCAGGGCCGGCGGTGTCGTGTTGGATTTATAGAGTGAAGGTATTCTCGAGTCGTAAATTCAGGTGTACAAGTTGATAGGCAAAGTCACGTGGAAGCAAGCCTTCCACTTCCGTTTACAATCGTTCAGCAACGGGATAGCCGCAATCACGCGCGTCGTTATCTTGGTTTGTTGTTTTAGCCGCGCTATTTCCCTCTGGCTGTAATTACAAAACTACTCGTAGCATTTGTTTTTTAAATTCTCTCACTGTTAAACTAACTTTTTCTCGATTCTTAATGCTAGCTTTTTAATTTCTGTCTGAGCTGTGAGAGGACTTAAAAGTCCACAGTGTCGCGTTATCCTGGTTAGTTGAGAGTTAAGGCTCGCCAGGGTCCGCTCGTCCAGCCTCAGGGCATTCCCGTCACTCGATTTCTTCCGCACAAACAGCGTAATTCCGCGACGCGGCAAATCCACGAACGGCACCCGTAAACATCGCGCTGAAAGGCAACGAAAGGCGCTCTAAATCAAACGTAATTCCCAGTGCGACCAGCGAGAACGAGAGAAACAGAAAGAAAAGGTGGAAATAAAAGTCCAGCGTGGTCCGTTGGGTGAAACAAAGGGGCGGAGAAAAATTGCACCGACGCTGGGGCCTGGCAAACATGTAACTCCGTGGAAATTGCGTTAACCCACGAGTCAATAAAAGCTTTCCTAAGCGCGACTACGCGGAAGGCGCGAGTTGGGTTTAATTGACGGGTTCCTCGAGCAGAGCTTATCAATTTTATCGATCTGCCACTACTCTGTTGCTCTCTTTCTGTGACGAGCCTTGGTGCAAACATAGAGAGTTGTTAACTTTCGCGAAATTTATTAATCAGTGGAACGATTTTTTGCTCTCGATTGCTGCTCGTTTCTTAAGCGAATTTGCTCGTCGTTGGAAACAGGAGAATCGAGCTCTGGTTACTGTTACAGTTCGTTCCGTTATGCCCTGTAAATCGATACAGTGTATCGTTCGAAGCTGGCATCGTCGCATCCAGTTACAATTGCAGACTGCATCGCGATACGCTCGTGTCTGTCACTATTATCTGTTTCCATTGCGGCGCGCATCTTTGTCGATCGAAACAAATGCTCGCGGTTGCATCCGCTGTGTTCCCAGCCTCGTCCCTAGATCGCTATCAGTAATAATAATAATATCGTAACAGCTGCATAGCGGGAGAATAACGCGTGTCCCACACAGAGAGAGAAACATCGAGCGATATTTCGCGTGCAATTTAAATTGCATCAAAGTATTAATTATCCCTCCGTGGAACAATTTCCGATATTGCAAAAAGGAGCACGAAGACACGCTGTACACGTGCACTCTTGCACAGATGAAAAGAGACGCGAGCGACTACTTCCGACACACTTTGGCCAACCCTTTTTCCATTTTTTCTTTCTCTTTTCTACGTTATGACACACTTTCCAAGGGACTCGAGAAGCAAGGAAGCATCGAGCTGAATAAAATCGTTAAAGACCGCGCGCGGCACTAAAAAATTCATTCCATATTCAGCTCGCGGCGTTCCTGGATTCAATGGACGACGATTTATATATAAACATCGCTCGCGCGTGCACGCTTCATTATTTCGCGCGTATCTGCTCCTCTGCTCTTGCGAACGCGTCCCCTCTGGTGGAGGAGGCCAGATCGATCTGTTTCGAGGGAAACACGCTCGAAATGTCGTCGCGCATCGGAACCGCCTCGCTCGAGAGTGGAGTAAGCACTGGTGGTGGCGCCGTCCGCGGGAATATCGAGCGGTTTCTGCTCACTTCGGGGGCTGACGCGGATCCGCGCGAGCAGTGCCGGTTTCGCCCGATCTCGGGGCCAACTCTGACCCAAGCGACTCTGGGTCAGGTCAGCAGGGTCAATCGCCTCGCCAGTTCGCGTACGAGAGAGACTCTGCTGCCTGCGATCAGCTTTCGACGCGAGGAACCAACAAGCTGTCTTCCCTTGGAGACAACCGTTTGAGGCAGCAACCCTCTTGCAACACGGTTCTGCTTACAAAAACGACGAAATTTAGCTGTTCGCGTACGAAAGAGACTCTGCTGTCTGCGATCAGCTTTCGACGCGAGGAACCAACGAGCTTTCGACCCTTGGAGACAACCCTTTAAGGCAGCAACCCTCGTGCAACGCGAAATTTAGCAAATTCGATCTTACATCTTGGTTACTTGCTTCCACTGAGTCGCTAAATGCAGTTACTTCGTCGAGTTATTGGCCAGACTCGAAGCAGACCAGTTGCAAGAGTTATAGGCGTTCGTAATTGTTTCCCAGGCATTCGTTACAATTAAGCAAGCGCCGCGATACTTTTCGACCCGGCTCTGTACAACCGTTTATTAGTCGAACGCTATAAATCGCGGGAGTTTTTCCAGTTTTACAGACCCGTATTAATAACGGGAATAAACGGTAAAAATGTATCGGATTGCTCGAATTTATTTATTGCCTTCGCGGTTCTAATACATTACGCTCTTGGATCGACAAATTTCTGCAAACGTTTGCGATTTTTGTCGAGACTAAATTGGAATTTCTTTGAAAGGTGTAACGCTCTTCTTAGAGGACTGTTCTGCGTCTGTCGTGCACCAAAATGGCGTCGACAAAGGCAGTGGACGTAGACGATTAGCAAAATGTGGACGGATAAAATATGACCAGTTTGACAGGGGCACGGTTTATCTGGCGACGGTGTAACGGTGGAACAAAACAGTTTCTGGAACACTTTAACCGGTCTAAAACGAGCGTGACTTTCGAAGTCACGCAATATCCACACGCAACCTACATCTCGCGAGTTGTTGCGGATTATCCGCGCAGAGGCGGAGCTGGGCGCAGTAATTTCTGCTTTTCCACTCAACTCAGCCTCGAATTTGTCCCTCCTCTGGTTTTCTAAACTCCAGGATACACGATTATCAGCTAGATTAATCTCTTCTGTCGCAATATCCACTGCCTGATCGAGATTACCTTTTTCCATCAACAGAGCCTGCTCTGCTCTCGAGGAACCTGAAAATTGCCCGAAAATAAAGTCTACCAACGAAACGTAGTGTAAAAAGTGTAACATCCGATTATAATCCGGTTATAAACCCTAGTAATTAATAGACAATCGATATGTTCCGTGGATCGTTAAACAATCCATCGTTGGCGTGCAAATTCCTCTTAGCCGCCCTTTAATTTCATTACTTCTCGATCAATCCGAAAATCCGTCCGCCAGATGGACATTATCGGGCAAATATTGGAAAACTTATTAACGGGGATTGATACGCGTCGATGGACGCTCGATCGATCGAGCCTTCCGTGTCGCCTCTGTTTTTCGTGCGCTTTAAAAGACGATCGCTGGTTTGCGTTTCGCGTGGAACGTTCCAGAGAGCCGGAGACACCATTTTTAATAACGCGAAACTGTGTTAAGTGGTAATATCGAGCTGGAAAATCACTCTGGTCCCGAGTAGATGGTCCCAGCGTCCTCCTCGAGCGAGATCGCTCGGCTCTGATAAGTTTGAGCCACCCATCATTCGAAATAAGATCGTACTTTCATGAGGTATCCATCAGACAAATCGAAGCTCCATCCGAAGGTGCATATCGCGATTAATATCGCGTCGGAAATGAACTATCGCGACGGAACGGAACCGTCCGCCTCCTAGACAATGTCTTATGGGCTGATCCACTTCCTCGAATGATACCGTCGAATGATTTACGAGCCACTAAGCTCGATCTCCTCCATCTGATGCCACTTATCCAGAGTAGCATCCGTATAAACACTACGAGAGGGTTGACCACCTTCTCGAGCCTTTGCACCTCTGATTTTCTTAGCCAAAGTGATGTCAATCTTGGTTTCGAGTCTTATCCGATCTCTGAAACTTTGTCTAGGGACTTTAAGAAGTGACTTGATGTAGTAAATTAGGGTCTGGTGATTAAAATGGCTTAACGTATTACCATTTTGGATCGTCTTCCTTAGAAAAAAGCAAGGTATTCAAGAGTAACTTTGGAAACAATACGATTCTCGAGCAACGTTTAAGGGTGGCAATCAAGGATAGCGAACGAGTGCATTTGCAGTGCACGCTGGCACCTGTGGCGTCCAAGGAGCCCCGTAAACCCACATGGTTTACGTACTCGGTGGATCCGTGGGCTATTTCGCGCCCAAGCGATAAAACTTACCTGCGCTGACGCTGGAGCATCGTGCAGTGCGCCTACTTACCTGCACCACGACTTACAATACCATCTCCACCCTCTGGATTTATCTATCCAAGCTTCTCGCGCTCCAGTTAACTCGTGCGAGCGAATTTATCGCTCGAAATTCAGCTTCTGCGCTAATTAAACGTGTCTTTATTTATTCGTCGATCCACGACGAGTGTTCGAGATAAATCGAACGTACACAGAGGCGGTTCCTCGAGTTATTCGGCTGTCGCAAAGCAAACGCGAGCGAAGTTTGCGTTAGTTTTCCGATGACACGGTGGAAATCGAGAAGAGGGTCAGAGGCAGTCGAATCACGACGCGCGTGTCTCGAGTCCTTGTCTGTTTGATCCTGCGAGGGGTTTCTGCCATTGGCTCGATGATAAAGACAGATCGTGAAAGGGATCAGTCGTGACGGAAATTTTCAACGCTGCTCGACGACATTTCGAATTCTTCTTGATACACGTGCTTGTAACTTGTATCAGCTACGAATTCGTAAGGAGGACTCTTAAACGTACTTGAATTTCGATGTACTTTGACGATAGAATTCTTTGCCAGTCACTTCTGCTCGCTGATGCACTCGAAGAACGAAATACATCGCGTTAAAACTTCTTTATTTTTATTACAACTCTGCTACAATTTTAAAACAAGCCAGAATTTCAATAAGCACCCACCAAGGGCCTCTAAATAAACGAGAATTGCATGAAACGAGGAACGAATGGCTCGAGCAGAGATACGAAGACACGATAGCATAGGTATTTTCTATTTCGAAGACATCAGCAATATTGTATCGCATTCGATGGCCACTCGAAGGTATCCTCTGTTCTCTCGGATATTTTGAGGGGTGGAGGAGGGCTGGCAATCCTCGTTGTCGAACATATCGAGCTTAACCTGGTCCCTCGTTGGCTTTGACAATGTTATCACGTTTAATCCGCGTGCTATCTCCTTTTTCTCAACTACCAAACATCCACCAAAGACTACTGCTTCTCCTTCCACGAATAAATTCCAGTTACAGTGGTGTTCAAATAAAAAAATAAAAAACACTCGCTGAAGGAAGAATCGATTACGTCAGTGGTTTTGGCAGGTTAATCGCGTTATCATCGACGCGATTGATAGGACGGTTAAGGCACGCTGCGGGCATCCAGGAACCGCAAATAATAATTACGATCGCGTGCGAGCAGGTTATTAGCAGGAGTGCCAGCAACTGCTTCCGTTACTAATGATTATGTTCGTTATTCAAGTATCACCCGCTAATGGCGGCCACTTAATCAGCGCCACTTCGCGAACGCCATCTGGCGAGCGCAGGACAGCTACTGGCCACGACGGAAGTGGCGGATTCGGTTTTATTACGACGATCATTCGAGTTTCGTTCGACGAGAGACATTCCTGAGGGATTTTTAGACACCCTGAGACAGTTTATGGCGTCGTAATCTCCGTTATTACGTCCGCGAGGCGGATCGACGGGCATCGAAAGGATTAAACGCCATCCATCAGCGAGTTAAAATTCACGCGAGGAGATAAACGAGGCAGTTTCGCCAGGAGTTAAGGAGAATTGATCGCTGGTTAATTAGAGCGATCCAAGTGAGTTCAGAGACACTCGCCAGGCGAGCAATGGCGGCGTGAAAATGCTCGAACGTCGAAATATCTCAGTTCTTACAGCGTCTTCGTTGAAAACCTGCTGCTTTCAGCGAAATCAGGCTCAATAACTGTCGTGGCAATTAAAAGCCACAATTTTGGAGTCTTTTCTTTTATTTCTCACGCGTGGTGTAGAATCGAGGGTGCGTCCAACTGTTGGGTGAGAGCATTTTTATGTTTGGTCTAGGTTTGAACAAAATATTGGACGAGTGGCTTCGTCGTGGACGAAAGCAAGACTCGCGTGCCTCTGGTTATTAATTGTATCGATTTATCGTCGCGACGACGGGGTGGTTAGCGAGGAACACCGAAAATGATAACATCCTCACGATAAATCCTGGCGACGCGGGCATCCGCGCCAATATGTATGCAAATTTAAAAAGGCGGTGCTGCTGTTTTAATATAGAATTCTCTGGGGGGGGGGGGGGGAGGGGGGGGGGGGGAGAAAAAAAGGAGGCCTTGAAACAGGACACGCGAAACGAGTTTCCACCGCTGCGCATTAAAAGGACTCTGAAAAATCGAGCAACCTGCGTAATCACGATCGACAGACGTTGTTCGCGATTCTTTTCCTTGGACGATGTCGTGCAGAGTGGACGCCATGTTTAGACTCGAATTTCCTTCGTTCGTATTGGATCGTACAAGTGATCAGCATTGGACAATAATTCGTTCGAGTTTAGCACTCGATAACTTTGGTAATTAATTCAGCGTGCTATTAATTGATTGGCCGGTTAATTATTCCTCTGAAATTGCGTTCAAGTAAAATTTCATCGAATCACTGAGAGGCTCGCCCTGCAATTGTGTACGAATTTGATTAATTAATCGCACTGATTGGCCATGTCGTTACAGAGGCGAAAAAAAGGAGTTACACGTGTAAACTTGGGTCAGAACTGTCCAAAGAAATATGAAGCGCAAGGTTGGGCTGGGTTTTCCAGCGAGAGAGGGGGAATTTAGCAGGAAACTCGACGACCAACCGCCAATTTCCTTCCGCTTTTTGCTCCCAGCTCGCACGTCCCACATTCTCGGTGGCAAAAGTGCGCGCCTCGTTCTCATCCTCGGATATTACAGTTTTATTGTCGCGAGACACAATTACGCGAGCCTTTGTCTGTCGTTTCTCCGGTTTACACGGCCCTCGTTCAGCCGCCAGGAATCTGCATACCCTTTCGCGAGGCGTCGCTGATTTCGTTTTCAATTAATCTATTTGACGACTGCCGGAAGAAGAAAGGGAGTCGAAGAGAATTGAATGGTCCTTCTTTATTCATTTATTAATGGAATCTTTTGTTTATCGAGGTCAGTTGAATATTCAAAAGACGCTGCGTGCGCTGGCCAAGACGATAGGCAGTCACTCTGGTCTTTTTTAGGCGCACCAGGTGCCTCGTTCATTTTTCTTACTCTTTTTTAACAATTAGAATTCTTCTGTTGCTTTTACTGCTCCAGTTTTGCGAGCGTTTCTGTACTCGTGTTACACGAGCACTGTCTAATTTATACCATCTCGAGAGTCGAAGGTGGGAAGGGAAATACATTTCGATGATTGGATGGCTTAATTGTAAACTAACCTGGCAGAATGGCCATGGAGAGGTTTGGCGAAGTACGCTGCGAAGGGATGAGAGGATCGGATGTTGAGAGAAGTGAGCTGTAGTTGAGCTCTGCGGTGGCTCATTGTCCCGAGAATCAAGGGAAACGACGTTATGGCTATGCTTCGAGCAGAACGTTTCTAATTAACTTCGTTGCCAGCGCCATCTACGTCAGACGAAGCTGCTAAAAAAGAATAAATCAACCAGTTTCTCGATTGTTCTCAAGCGACACTTTATTCCCTCGCACTCTGGCGGTCGATTGTTCTCGTAGCGAAAGAATGTACGAACGCGAAACCGCCTAGTCATGAATAGATGAGAGCCAGATAAAATTGAAAGTTGCTCGGGTCCTGTACACAGGCTGCGCCGCCATTTTGGACGCTGCGCCACTCTGGACAGAGTTCGTGGCCTCTTCATCCCCTTTGCAGCAGCTCGTAAACGTTGGACATTCAACTCTCTCTCTCGTGTTTTTAATCTCCACTGAAAGACGCGAGATACCAGCAGAGTTTTCGCGAACCGTCCAATTTATAGCCACCAGGAATTAAATGTCTTGTTTATTGTTTTTCAGGCAACCATCGCCAGTGTCAGGTGGCACAGGCACGACCACAGTGCCCACCACCGCCACAGACGCAGAAAATGGCCAGAGCATCAGTATGTACCCCGTTGGCAGCGTGGGACCATCGACAACGGACCCAACGACAGCCACACCGATCACGACCACAGCAACGATCTCTCTGGCCACTGCTGGGCCTGTCGCTGGCACTGCTTCCGGTCCCAGCATCACCAGGAGCGTGTCAGCGCCCAGTGCACCAAGACCCATCATCCAAGTGCCCAGTTCTGCCAGCAATCCCGGAAGTCAGAAGCCCAGGCTGAGGAGGAACGTCAGTCGCAGCGAGGCCATCAGGAAGTGAGTTGATTTTGCGAATTGTAGTCTCGAAAATGGCGCAGAGAGGGTGTCAACCCTTGTTTCTAGCTGTCTGATCCCTCGATGAGGCTTCAACGAAGGTTCGTTGACGGTTTCAGCTACATCAGACGCGAAACAGCGCAGTTCTTTGGGGTGGACGAGGAGTCTGAGGCTGTGGAGAGGAAAATATGGCTCGATCGGAGGCGGAGGATGGCGTCGAGGAAGTATGGCGCCCTTGTCGCGGAACACAGACCACCTGATCCTGATATTACGAGGGACGTGCCGGATATTACGGATGTGCCAGAGGTAAGTAACGTTTTTGTAATAATTGCTTCGTAATTTCTTTGCTTTCTCCTTTTCGAGACTCTGGCAATTTATGATTTTTGGGGAAGATTGAAAATGCTTATTGGCAATTTGCGATGCTAAAATATTGTTTAACGTACACACCAGCGGGGATATCGATTGTCCTCTTTAACGAGCGATTTCGTGCGCGTACGGTTTTCATTAACGAATTCGTTTAGTCGCATTCAATTCTCTTGATCAGAATTTTAACGAGCGCACTTTCAATACTTCCCTTGGCGTTCTGTGTAAAAAGGTTGGTTTTGTTCAGGGTGTCACATTGAGAAGATGGCAGCAACCAGTGAGACGAAAAGATTCTGTCGCGAGGATGACGCTTTCTGGTCTCCACTACGTCGTCGAGGTGAGTAAATCCCATCTTCTCATCTATTTCAAGTCATCATCAACAAAACTAAATAATCCGATTTTTTGGTGAAACGCGTTTCGTCCCTCTGTTACTCTCAGTTAATCAGTTAATCAGCGTCTCGTCTAACGCACTCGAGCAAGTAGCGAGGGGTAAGTTTCGTTCGAGTTAAGTTGTACGTCTCGACGGAAATCTGTACGATCATTAAGCTAACGAGCTGGCGGTAACCCCTTCCGGTCCCCTGGCATCGTCGCGTCTCGAATTGGCTTTGATATCTGTTCGACTCACCCTGGTGGCTTGCTAATTACTATTCATCGAGCGATTCTTCGTTAAACAAATAAAACCAGCATACCAAATCTAAAAAACTGGGATCAGTTGTGAGCGTTAATCGAAGAAGCGCAGCTAGCAACGTTTCCAGAGCTCTTCAACAGCATCGATCCTTTTTTTCCGCGTCTCTTCAGCCAGCTCGAAAGTTTGCCATCCGCCTCGCAGATCTCACGTGCGACTCGCGAGGCGGAATGACACTTGTGTCGCTTTAGATCGAGCTGTGAACATAAGCTGCTGTGTACGAACGGCGCGCGCGAGAAGTTTGCCAAGAATGAGCGGGCAAAGAAAGTAGATTTAAACTAGAGACGACGACAGCATGTAAACCCTCTTCGACACTTTACTTCGCTCGCAGAGTGTCCGCGCTTTTTCCCGTCGCT
Organism: Xylocopa sonorina; assembly: GCF_050948175.1. NCBI lineage: Eukaryota > Metazoa > Arthropoda > Insecta > Hymenoptera > Apidae > Xylocopa > Xylocopa sonorina. The sequence goes on along the minus strand of NW_027490090.1, from coordinate 2,107,033 downwards.
TTGCTCCGCTGCGACTTAGCAGGAGCGGCGCGTGGGGGAGGCACAATCGACACGGAGGGCGAGGAGGGGGCGAAAGAAACTGGCGAACGGATACGGAAGTTTCTCGCCCTCGCGAAACTGCCAATTCTTTGCTCAAACAGGAGTTTATTTGCCCCGAAGGCTCTAACTGGATTGCTGTTTTAACGTAATTGCCAAGTTTCGTTATTACAACAGCGCGAGCGAGCTCTTTATTTGCTCGTGCGCCAATTCTGACGCGAAGTCTTTGCTGTTAATTATCCACGCGTCTCTGTTCTTCCAAAAAAAGGCGTGAAACGTTACTGAAAATGTTGTCGATCCTTAGAAATCGATTGAATCCAGTAGATTTCAGAGAATTCTCGATGGTATCTCGTCGAAATAAGTCGAATCGTCGAGCTATCGATGCCACAGAGGGTCATCAGTGTACATCCGTTTAAACTGAATGGAAATCCACGGTTAATGGGCCGCGATGCCTCAGGAATTCTGTTAGGTCCACGCAACCACCGATTACCTCAGCTAATTGTGACCTCCGCTCGATTCTGCAGCATTTAACGATCTCTTTCGTCTGCAATCACCACAATTCGAGATTTTCACCAAAAAAAGTAACCAAAGAGTGCTCGAAGAAATTCGAAGACTCTACGATTAATTAAAAAAAGCAATATCTCACCAGTTGGTACAATTTCTGATATAAAACAAACGTCACAGCAGTGCTGCTCGTGTCTGATCCATCCTGTCGGATCATTCGTGTTTAATCGCAAATATCGCGGAAATTGGAATTATAATTGGATCGAGGGGGACAATAATTGTCAGTGCCGTTCATAAACTCGATACCTCGTCCCCAATTGGTCCTCGATTTTCTGTACACCTGTGCTTTGGAACGATCACTGTTTTATTTCAATTTCCATATCAGAGATTGGTCAAAAATCATTTCTAAGAATCTGCGTTGGTGAGTGGACGCCTGAAATCGAAGAATCGACGCTATCGCGATAATAATCGCTGGTCGTAACGATCGCCATCGTCCACGAACGCGTTCTAGCGGTAATGAAAATATAAATATTCAGAGAGAAACGTGGCAGCGAATCGATACGATTCATTTACGGTATCTCACGTCGATCCAGCTCGATGCCACGCACGTAATGCGTAGACGCTCGAGATATCGGCTCTGTCTATCGAGTCGCATGCGCATGCATTTAAATTGCCGAAATTATAGCATCGAACGGGGACGCGATACCGACTGATTGCTCTGATCTTACCAAAGAGGGCTGAAACCACCGCTGGAAACGTTTTTCGAGAACGAATTTCGAAATGCTCCGCATCCAAGTGTTTACGATTAATTTTTTGCTCGTACAATGGAATATTCGAACGATTCATGGCGGCCATATTGCGAATTGCGATCAATGGAGGATGGAAATCGATCTCGAGAAAAGTTGGAAGCATCGTCGTCTCCCAGCGGCGACGATAAATCAATATCAGTGGAACAAAAGTGTACGAGGCGTCCCGTAGGATGCGCTGAACAATGGAGGCAAGCACAAAAGTGGCATGCGAAAATTGATATAAATATATGCGCCAGGTGACTCGCATTACTTTCCATATTACGTGAACAAAATATTGAGAAACTCTGTCTGATCGTGTTTAATTAGTTTGCAATTTTTCTCAATTACCACGCCTGACTTTTCGTTGACTCTGTTCAGTAGTGTAGCTCAGTGATAGCTCAGACAATGCAGTACTCTTCAGAAGTTGGCAATATTGGCACGTTAAAGTGTCGAAAATAAAGAAAAACCAATATATTTATTTTTTAAAATTCCAATCACTCAAAAAAAAAAATGAAACAGCTGAGAATCTTAAGGAATGGCAGTTCGAAGTGACAAAAATATATTGGAGATGGTTTCAGGGTGTATAATGGCGCACAGTGGTGCCAAAAGAGAAAATGGAGTCTCTCAGAGGGGTGACACGAGGGTGGTCGCTAAAAACCAGCGAAATTCCTCTCGCCACGGTGTGTTCTGATTAAAGTAACGCCGATGTTAGTTAATAACGGGTTTATTAGGTTCCTGCTAATAAATGGCCCGCGGTCTTCTTATTACGTCGTGGCGTGTGATGTAAATTTTAATAAAAACTCGAGCAGAGCAGCCACCCTTGGCTCTGTGCGTGTATTTGCACACCCCTGGACCTGTCTTACGCGTAAACTCATGGAAAGAACATTGCTGGCTGCCAAGTTACTCCATTTTCAGTTCTGAGGCTGTTAATTGATTCGATTCGAACTTGCCTTGCGATAAATCATTCATTTTTACCACTAAAATTTTAAGTGAAGAGTCGAAAAGGGGATGACAAATTCAGTCAACATAGCTCTATTGCTTTACAAATAAAAACGAAGCTATAAATGCAGCAGAACGTTGACTCAACAGCGTCCAGTCGCCATTTTTACTTTATACAACCCAGAATTTAGTCTCGAAGGAGGGTGTTGGTCATCCGAAGCCTTGTACGATGAGAAATGGCTTCAAAAAGTCACGTAGAACGCAAAGAACTAAATGTAAATCGAATTTAACGAACCACAATAGCATCCACCGACATTACTTAAGGAAACTGAAGAGAGGGTGCCTCGAAAGAGACGAATAACGCGTCTGAAAGCCTCGAGACGTGGTCGTATTCAGGCCAGCCTAATTTTTCGGCTCATACCCAGCTGCCTGAGCCATCTGGATTTATCTCCGCGAAAGTTGCGACGAAAGATGCGCTACTTACCCTCAGCAAACTTTATTCGAAACTTTCGTGAAAAAACACTGGTCGTTTAAATAACGTGGGGGATATTTCTCATGGAATAACGACTCCTGAGGGATCGAAGAATGGCTGAGATATCGTCTGTGCGCGCGTAATCACTTTGCACTGGTTAAGCTGCTCCATCTGGCAGCGTCGCGCTGTAATTAGCCTCATGGTCAATCCGTTTTTTCTAATATGGCGTCACTCTATGTGGTTACAGCGTCTCGTGATTGGCCAGGTTGAAAAATCACTCGTTCACAATGGAATGCATCGATTGGAACGCTGTCGCAGGCGCGTTGTTATAAAACAAATGTTTTCGCGTGCAGATATATGGGTAACATGTGGGTTAAACAGAGTTTAACAATAGACCTAGCCAGTGGTATCTGCGAGGCGGTGTTGTATAATTGAAAGCAAACACGAGCGAGCGATCAATAGAGTAATTAAACTTCGAAATGAATAATTAGCTGGGGGTGGTGGCTGCTCTGGGCGTTTCGATGTTTGTAAAACCGATCGACGTCAAGAAACGCGATTTTTATGATTAAATAATGAAATTTTTCGGCGTTTATTGGTACGCCTTCATTTTTATTTCAGAATTAACGCGAGTCGCTGTTTGCAGCAACAATTACGCGAGTATAATGAAAACGCAGCAGTGTATTATTTGCAAGGTTGCAAAGCATCTGTTAAAAAAGGTTCTTTTTTTTTTACACAGCTGTTCTTTTTGAGTGAAAGTGGTAGATCGCAGAAAAGGGTTGAAAAGTAATGATTTCGTCCGCGAGATTAAACTGGGAGTCGCAACTCGCGAGGATAATACATCACCATAAACAAGGATTTGCATCAAAGCGCGATCGGTTCATCCGCGACAAATTCCGAAAGACTTACTGCACTGCGATTTGTCCGACGATTTTACTAGCTGAATATGATATAACTTCCGTGTACGCGTTCACTTTTAATCCGTTACAGGAGACACCGATGGAAATACATCTGAATCGCCATACTCGTAAATTTTACGACCCTTGTGATAATTTATACAATACAATATTTATCCAGTTGACTGTCAGACATCATTCAGACATCTGAAACTACAATTCTGGAATGAAATTCTGTTAATTAAATTAGTAGAAGAGAAATTATTTGAGATTTGGCAAAATTGATCATTCATGAAACCTAGCTGGGATATTTAAAAATTTAGAAAAAAGCGATTCCAAGCAGATATTTATTTCAACCACCGAATTAGGCTAATAAATGAAGCTCGTTTTTTTTTACGAAGGGCAGGAGAGTTTGTGTGTCCCTTGGATATACGACACTGCTTAATTGCGAGCAAGAACCAGTCGATAGGGCAATTAACGGGTCGGGGACAGCCGGGGTCACGACAATATAAAATCCCATCAGATGGGCCCGATACGGTGCAATAAACATGGAGAATGTTAATTCCGGCATGTCGGGCGCGAAATTAAATTCCATTCGATTTTACAGCCTTTCCATTCGACCAGAGTCCACTGTTGCCCCGCGTTTGTCGTTGTTTCGTAAATTGCGACTCCTTTCGAGCCTCTCTCTCACTCTCTCGCCACTGTCTCTATTTTTTTTTTAACCTCCACCACTCTCGTATTAGCTCGTCCACGCGAACGTATTCGTTTGTCGCTCAAGTTCACCCTCTGCGCGCAGGAACAGCTGACTTCGTCAGTATTTGGAGACCATCCCTTAACTTTTCTCCACACCCTTCGTGGAACCAAAAAAACGCGATGAGGAAAAGAATTACCAGCTATAATCCAGCGATCGATTATTAATCCTGCTCAACGGAAGAGGGCGCTACGAAGAAACTCGGAATAACTTGTTAGTTCCTCGTTCGATCGAGCTCGACGGTGAAATCCGATTAACTTTTCCTCGTTCGAAGGCATGCATAACTACGAGGGATTATCGACGAGCCAGGGGCGATGAAAAACGAACTGGAGGGTTGCGATGGTATTGAAAAACGCGATCACAATTTGTAACGCATCAGTAAAAATTATAATGCAACACAATACAAAATAAAATAGTATCGAATACCAAAGTTGGATGATTTACTCTGTGGATATCCATGAAAACAGCAGGAGCAGTGTGGAAAGCAATTGAACCCTAATTAATTACCGCATTTACGACGATTGTTGCACAGAGAAAAAACAATCTCTGATCTTACAGCTTCATCCCCTGCGCTGCAAGAAGAAGGCGCATTTCCTGTAAAATCTCGCATTAAATCATAAAATACGCGAGGCAACTACCGGTTAGAAATACGAGGCCACTAAGCCATTAAGCGGGGCAATATGTGCGCCATGGAAACGCTTGGTTGCTCGATATTTTATAAACAACATGAAAAATGCAATATTGGAACGAGGAATTGTTCCATTTAATTAACGTCTGCTTTAGAAACTATATAAAAATCAATATTCTACACTTTTTGTAAATGGAAATGCAGATGTGCTTAAGGATTGCTCGAAAGAACGAAACTGAGCAGTAGAAATCGATCTTGTGATTAATTGATAGCAGATTGAGGAACTCTTGGAGCGATATTGGTGACGAATCGTTGTTTGATTGCAGTCACTGACGAGACAACGTCCTCGAGAGAGATCGCAGACCAGGCCAGAGTCGCGAAGCTTCCCACCAAGTGTAATCCGTTATGCATCGCGGTCAGAGACGACCACGTCCGCTGACAGTGGCCAGGACGAAGAGGAGTCCTTCTTCGAGAGGCCTCCGCCACCTCCACCACCGCCACCACCACCACCTTCGCAGCAATCGCAGTCGAAGATCGATCAGAGCATCAGTGGTTTAGCAAAGGACGAAGAGGAGACCGCGAAGGTCGCTGATCTGCTCGATTCCACGACTGACAGGGAGACTTCCGAGGAATTGGTCAGGTACAGACCTCGACAACCTTAACAGCACTTTAAAAAACCCATATCAACTGTTAAAACATTGTCAACGTCTCGCAGATTCGCTGCACAGAAAGATGACAGGACGACGATCGATGGACAGGTCAGAAGACCTCGTCTCATCTCGAGGGACCATTACATTTCAAGGTAAAGATCTCTCCATTCGCTGCCTTGATTCTGTTAGACGCTAAATTCGCGATTAGCTTGTTGGGCTCTTCAGACTCGACTTTGGATCGAACGTAGATGCATCCAACGTCGAGTGCAGAAGTGTTACGATTCACAACGAGAAAGAGATTACAGAAAAACGAGTTGGGGCAGGTCGAGGTATACAGATGGACCCATGGCAGAGGAGGTCAGAGTGCAGCCAAGCGAGAGGGTGATTCCTGCGAGGGAAACTGGCGCCACGAGGATCTCCCCAAGCACCATCGATCGGATATTCGACAACAGCAACAGGAGGCAGTATGGCATGGGCATCGTTGGAAGATTCTTGGGGTGAGTTGTCTGACAAATGAAAATAAATAAGTTACAACGTCAAATTACGAGAACACTCTTGCAGGAGGTCATTTCGTAAGAGCGTGTCTCAGAAACCAGATGTCAGGAAGCAGCTGGACGACTTCGAGGATCATCGTCCATATTTCACTTACTGGATCACCACAGTTCAAGTCCTCATTTTGATAATATCGCTAGCGTGCTACGGTTTGGGACCTGTGGGCATGGATCTTAGTCATAGATCAGGATTGGTGAGTCATTTATACTCCAAAATTCTTTTAATAATTTTACATGAACAAAGAAATGTGTGAGTGCAACAGAAAGTAAAATGGCGTTGCAGGTTTTGGTGACCAGTCTGTCCTTGCAACAAGTGGACTACCAAGAGCCAGCGAACTTCTGGTTTGGCCCAAGAGCAGCTGATTTGATTCATCTGGGCGCGAAGTTCGCGCCGTGTATGCGTCGCGACATAAAAATCCTGAAGGAGATCGACGTCTGGCGAGAGAGGGAACGGGACACAGCGTGCTGCATCAGGAACGACGACTCTGGATGCGTGCAGTCCAGCAAGGCTGATTGCTCTGTGAGTTTTTCGATCAAGCTCTTTGCTAAACGTTTAAACAGTCACACAATCATTTTCATGACAGACGATGGTATTTTACTTTGTGTTTATAATATAATCTTCTCTTTTGCGAACCAACTGGTCCGGGGACTGAGATCTACTGCCACGGTAAATTTCCACGCTGCCAATTGTCATTATAGATCATTTTTCGCATTATGCATAAGATAGAGTTGTAATGAAATGTTTATCTCGCTTAAAAATGGAATTTTCTCCTTTAGAATACGATATCGACGTGGAAAAAGTGGGGACCTGGGGACAGTGGGCCAGGGGGACGCATAAGTGGATCAGTCTGCGGACTGGACCCAAAGTTCTGCGACGCTCCAGCAAGCATAGCACCTTACGAATGGCCAGACGACATCACCAAGTGGCCAATTTGCAGGAAGACCAACCCCTTCAACCAGCGTTTCAGGTAAATTCGTCATCCAAAACTGCATTAACCTTCATTTCATCCTCTGAAAGAGGTCCAGAGATCCCTTGCCCGTGATTTGTTCGCGAATAATATGAAGGAACTCGCGTTGCCTTGCTCAACAGTAGAAACGGGAGCCAACGGAGCAACGGGAACTTCCCAGTGGGTCGTTACAAGGACAAGATGGCGGAGCACATGGTGTGCGAGGTGATTGGTCATCCGTGCTGCATTGGTATCCACGGGATGTGTCGCATCACGACGAAGGAGTACTGCGACTTCGTGCATGGCTACTTCCACGAGGAAGCGTCCCTGTGTTCCCAGGTGGAATGCTTGCACGACGTCTGCGGGATGATACCTTTTCTCCATCCTGAATGGCCTGATCAGTTCTACAGACTGTTCACCACCATGTTTCTCCACGCTGGGTACGACTCATTAAAAAAAAGCACAACTCCATTGAACCAAGCATAACTTCTAAACTTCATTTACAGAATCCTTCATCTGTCGATCACGCTGCTGATCCAATACTTCCTGATGCGCGATCTAGAGAAGTTGACAGGGTCACTGCGCATTGCGTTGATCTACTTTATCGGCGCGCTAGCAGGGAACCTGGCCAGCGCCATATTTGTTCCTTACAGAGCAGAGGTACGCGTCTTAGCACAAACCTAGCAACTCCAATAGCACATAGAACTGTTTGCACGTGGAACAAACGACTTACAGGTGGGGCCAGCAGGGGCACACTTCGCCCTTCTCGCGACCCTAATCGTCGAGGTGCTCCACTGCTGGCAAATGTTGAAGCACCCACGACGAGCGTTGTCCAAACTGATCTCGATCCTTGTTGGACTGCTGGCATTGGGCGTTCTGCCATGGGTGGACAACTATGCCCATCTATTTGGCTTCATATTCGGATTCCTCGCAGCGTACGCTCTTCTGCCGTTCATCTCTTTCGGTGACTACGATCGTCGTCGCAAGATCTGGCTGATCTGGATCTGCATAGTCCTGATCGTGGTGCTGTTCGCGCTGCTGCTGGCCCTGTTCTACAACGTGCCAGTGTACGAGTGCGAGGCGTGCAAGCTGTTCAACTGCATCCCCTTCACGCGCGACTTCTGCGCCTCTCAGAACATCAACTTCAAACGCGAGGAGCCCGTATGACACACGGGGCCGTGTTACGAAATCGTGTTCGAACTGTCGGTGAGCGCCTGGCCCAGGTGGCGCTTCGTCGTGCTGGCCCACCGCCGCCGTCTGATCGACGACACCAAGTCGACGCGATCCAGGGACTGACACGAGCCAGCCGTAAACCAGTCGTGGACGATGACGAAGCTGACTCTCGTCCGCGACGAAACGACACACTGCCTTAAAAAAAAAGTTAACAAAAGTAACTCCACCGGCTCGGTGAACCGGACGCTGCGCTCCACGGTGGGATTGTAAATAGTAGAGACTCGCGGGAGTTGAGAAAAACGCGCCTTTAAACGTAACACGTGCATCGAGGGTGAGGCAAAATGGTGGCGTGTACATAGAGGGTGGGCACGAGGGGGTAGAATTTTAGAGGAGGCGCGAAAGTGTTCAAGCAGCCCCGTATTTCTTCGATGCTGGAACGATCTGTGATGGGCCACGCGGACTGTCTTCTTTGAGAGTATTTTTCATAACGCCACTGAAGGGGAGGATAGGTGCAGCAACATCCAGACGAGGAGGAGTCGCCGACACGCCTGTCACGCGATTCGTACGAGCTTAAACTCTGCGCGGAGATCGTTTTAAGTAGGGAAAACGAGGATGGCTGAGGCGGTGGCATCGAGATGGAAAGTGCTAACGATAAGAGCGTATACATAGGCGAAACAAACGTGATGGAGGGGATGAATGGAGGGGCGAATCAATTTTTTATAACGACTTGCGAGAGTGGTGGGTGAAAGTGAGGACGGCGCGCGATTATCAGAGGACAATTTAATCAATTTCTACGTTGTAAATAAAAGTTTAGAGGACCCGCGAGGGGGCTGCGAGGGGGGTGGGCGGAGGTAATCGCGTTTAAGCTAAACAAACGAGACGAAGAGGAAACGAACAAAAATAAAAGCAGCACTGTGACACACTCGCGAATGTGTATTTTATTATTACGGATCTGTAAACGTAAGGAACAAAACCGATGACGCCTGAAAGGGTGCGCGAGCGGCGGGGTGAACGTGATTGGATGACGAAAGGGTGAATGGAGAGAGAGAAAGAGAGAAAATAAGATAGCAATAGCGAACGTGATGTGCCACAGCGTGGAGAGTGATTTCGAGGAACAGATTCTCGACGTCGTGTCGCGATCTCTCATTCGTTCAAACGTAGCATGCTCGACGAGGAAGTCAATTAGGTTTCGTCGACGCGGCTACGTCGATTGGTTTCGCATAGAATCGTAGAAGTGTCTGAAAGAGACCAAGCTTTCTCTGTCTCAGACTTTACACGTTCGTTTCTTCATCTTGATTTGAAAAAAAGCGTATCGTTTTAAAGGACTAGCGTGGTAGAGTCTTAGCGTTCCTTTGGGGGTGTTCGAAAAATGCGAAGGCATGGTTTTCCATCCTCGTACGTGTTGAGCATGCCACGAGCACGGTGATCACGAAATTTACACTTGTAATCGTTCGCGAGCGAAATTCGTATTGTAAACGCACGTGAGAACGGCGATATAATTGTAAACGCATGTAACTTTAATCAATTACTCTTCGTATAATCGACGAACGATTTTTATATACCGCTAGAGCGCTTGAGGTTTCCAAATTTCCAGCGAGAAAGTACAATGAGTGTCGAGTACAATTAAATTGGGTTACGGCGAACGCGACAATTACGATAATCGAAAACCATGCTCGATGAAACGAGGAGATCCGCGTGTTTTTTTCGATTTAAGATCGCAAACCTTCGTACTTCCTTGTCGACTGTTTTTTTTAACCGTTTGCCCAGGCTACGCACAAGTTTCCATCACACATGCCCTCGACTATCGAAATTCTTCGTTCTCTCCTCTTTCGTGGAAATTCGAGCTTTATTAATTAATCGAGAATTGAACTGAAAATCGAGAAGCACAACTTTCGAAATCTAAGACAGTTTTCATTGAAGAATTTTGTTAAATAATTTCTACGAAAGAGGAAGATTTCTGAGTGAAGCGCACACGCGTGGCGCGACAGCTGACAGTTCGTAAACGCATCAATGACAGACACGCATGATTTTCTACACCGTCGTTAATTCTCCCCAGTAGAAGAACTTTCGCTGCGCGAATTCTTGCCTTGAATTTGATTTCGAATCGTGCCGGGGAAAGTCGAGGCACGGCGCACGCGCGCGTTCAAAATGGCGTCGATCGTTCGACGGACTCGCCGCTTTCTCAAACGAATGGAAGACGACACGTGCTGCTGGAGTAGAAAGCGTCTGAGCGTTCTTTTCTTTCCACGATAGCAGAATTCGTAGCGTAAATAGCTAAAAAAAAGATCTACCACCACTTTAAATAGAAATGGCATCCAGCAGGCGATCGTGTCGTTTTCCATCGTTAAAATCGCACGATGTCGACGACGAATCGCGATCAGAAGGCGTGTCATTCGAGGAACTTTGTGATAAACGATCGAGCAAAACGCGAGGACAAGAGATTTGGGTGGTGGCGTTGGGCGAGGGTGAAGGGGGTCCAGGACCTTTTCTCAGACACAAACAGACACACACACACAGACACAGACACGGGGCAGAGACTACCACACTCGATTTTTCTCGGATTATATAAATATATAAATATATAAATATGAGTATATAAATATAACACGTATACATAAATGAAATTGTACGAATTAAGGGATGACGAGAGAGGGATGGACGATTGTCGACGAGTACCGTATTGTTATTATTGTAAATGTGTCATATACGAGGTAATAGCATGCCATACGAGAGAGAGAGTGAGAGAGTGAACGAAACACTGTGAAATACCTTCGATATTTCCATACCGATCACGGCGAGGTGGAATGCCGTCTTGTCTACCCTTGAGGAGAGGCGACAGAAAGGGGTTACGAGGGTTCAAGGATTAGGGCAAAGCTCAAAAAATACCAACTCTCTCAAGCTCGACTCTTTCGTTTCGATCTCACTTTAAAAAAAAAAAATTCGCAAATTATTTTCTTGCTCGCTGGTTTATAAGTTCTGGTGTAAATAGCAAACGCGAGAAGTCACTTCTTCTTTGCCACGTTCAGAATAGCGGAAACACACAGCCAAGGCTCTCGTAGTCCGCCATTGCCAGACGAGTTTGTCTCTTCTCCGCAAGGCCCCAGGCGTCGTCCAAAGTGCTTGAGAACGTTTCATTCGACGAACAACCATCCGACGCGTAGATTGTATTCGTTTGATGTACTCGTTTCAACTACTTCGAACTAAATAGCCCCTCGACGAACAGAAAAAAGCAAGCAAAACAAAAAAAATATATATATATAAGACAGAAGGACACGCGAGTTTTTCCCGATCTACTTGTCGACGATTTATATACACACGGAAGTCCTCTCGACGATTCGCTCTCGATCCGTCGCGAGGTGGATCATCGCGCGTACAAACCGTGTAATTAAAAGAAAAAAAAAAGAAAGCATGGGGGAGAGAGAGAGAGAGTAACGTTGCGTTGGTTTACGCACGCACCAAAGAGTAATAATGTTCTTGTAAATAAAACGTATGCGTCGAAAATGGACCAAGGACCTAAATAGTGCAGCTCGTGTTTAAAAAAATCGATATCCCGATCTCGCTGATCACGTAGACGAGCTCGGCTGGTAGGATCGTTAAGTAAAGCTACAATTTATCCTAAACGTTTAGAGAAAACAAAATGGCGTCGCTGTACGCGATCCTGATCGTCCTGACCGTGCGTCGATCCTCGTTTTCATCGAATCGTCGATCTTTTTTTTGATTATCGCCACGGTTATTGGAAATTTTCTGCTTTTTATTCGCTGCAAACACAGAAAACGAGGTTCTCGATTTAATTGGGTGTCATTTTGGGGATAATTGCGAGTCGACGAGGAGATTCGCACGGTGGACGATGGGATCGCGGTTGAGACTCGACAGAGGAGACAGAGCGGATCCGTACGAGAGCAAATTTATTCTAATGAACAGTCCTCGATCCCCTTTTATATATATACATATAAATATAAATATATATATATATATATATACATATACTTTAAGAAGATTCCACCACAGCCGCGCGGTATTATTTTTCTGTATCCCTGTATCTATAACGAGTGATATAAGCATTAAAAGAAAAAAAAGAGAGGCGAGAAAGAGAAGAAGAAAAAAAAAGAAACACACAAAAACACAACAAGAGAGAAACGATGGACTCTTAAGAGTTACGAGTAATAACGACTATACTAATTAAACGATTAATTATTATGATTACTTCGCCAAGTATTTTCGTTTCATCTAGTAATCGGTAAGGTTTTCGATTACGATTATTATTACTGATCATAAACGATGCATTGTAATTGTCGCTGTTATATACAAATACATACATACGTGCGTATATAGGCGTATACGATATGTGCACGCGCGCGCCAATCAGCGCCAGTTCACTTTACACGCCTGTGCACATATGTGTACGTGTATAAAATCCTTGAACAACATATTAATTTAATAACAATAAAGAAAAACGTGAAACTCATCCGCTGGGATGCGTCTTCTGCCTCTCGCGTCGTTTAAATACCCTCTCATCCATTATTTTCAATTAAATTTCGCTATAATTGATGACAAAAATAACAATACGATTAAAAAAATAATTCTAATGCATGAAATTAATCAGATAATATATAATTTTATTTTTTTCTTGTATACAATTTGTTAGAAGCTTTTTAAGTTCTTTAGAATTGCGATTTTTTGAATAATATTTGGTTTATTTCTATCGATTAATTTTGAGAAGTTTAAAATCATATTCTAGTTAATTTTTGCGATTACCAAAGCATGATATTTGTGTGAATATTTGAAAAAATTGTGGGTTAGGAAGATAACGCTGCAGCCATCTATCAATGCAAGGACGAAGCTCACAGCTGTTATAAATGTTCGTGAATTTTGTAAGTTAAAAAAATTCAGCATTTGTAAGTTAAAAAAATTCATAAACGATGATTTCGTTAATAATTACTTAATAGACTTGACGATACGTTAGAGCATTGCTTAAATCACAGATTGAGGTACTAATTAAATGTAAACACATGGTCTATTTCAATATTGACAGCAGAAATGTGCTCTATATATACCTCATTACAAGCTGTGTACTGTCAATTAATTTGCCTCGCGAAATAAGGTAATTAAAGAACTCTGAACAAACAAATATCTCTGTTGCGCGTTGTGAAATGGACTTAAGTGTAGAAGGCGATATTTGCGACGCGAAAAGGTGATAAGATGGAAAGAAAGAGGAGTAGATAGGGTGCAATTAAATCCATCTAATTCCAAGACATTAAAGCATAATATTCTGCCTGGTTGCGCACTGTTAGATGAGAGGAGCCATAAATTATCATACGAAATGTCTCGTGTTTTATTTAAACATTTAGTCACAATAAAGATTTAATTGGCACGTCGTGCGATCTCTAAAAAAAAAAAACATTGAGGCGCGTACCATTAAAGTAATTAAGATATGGCGGTACGGTTCATCAAGCTAATTAAGAAGAATTATTTCGCGTATCTCTCTCTTTCTCTCCTACCAGAGACGAAGCTTTGGGAACCACTTCCTTTTTCACGCGGAAGATAATTCATCCGCCTTGTTCTTCCCTCGCAAATGGAGCATGCTTGTTGACACGGTTACCAGTTACGAGGGACCATGCATTAAAGATGAGCGAACGAGAATGCATAACCGATTTTTCGTCAAGGAAATAAGCCAGTGTGTTTCTAGCGCGAAATTAATGCCATTGACGAGGCACTGTTGCTCTTTGCGTTAGAAAGAAAACGATTTCTAACTCGAAATGTATAAAATGCTCAGTTCACCCCTTTTTCTTGCACCCCTATCTATACTTCTTTCACGTGACAGTGTCTTTAGCGCGAAATTAATACCACTGACGAAACACTATTGCTCTTTGCAATAGAAAGAACACAATTTCTAACTCAAAATTCATAAAAATCCCAAACCACCCCTATCTACATTTCCTGCACGCAGCAATGAAAACGAAGCTCGTGTACAAACGCAATCGAAATACGTATCCAGATACCGCTTAGGTGCATCTCTGTGCAGGAACAATACGAATTCGGCGAGGGGTGGGAGCAGAGGGTGGCTCAGGGTGGCAAAGGGTGGCGCGTGGGGGATCGAAAGCGAAGAGGGTGCACGCACAGCGTGGATCCAGCCTTTGTGCCAACCGAGATCCTCTAGATGGAACATTGAGCCGACAATATGTCTGCTAAACCTTACGTAACGCGATCTCCTTGTCCCCATCCGTGACTGGGCGCGTCTGCGTGGCGAACGGAAGTCGAAAGTACGTATCCCGATTGAGCCTGGCATCGATTTCCTTCTGCACGCGCTCGAATTCGTTTTCTGTGGCGGTTTCGAAAAATAAAAGCGATTCTCTGACTGGTTCGAGGCGCCTCGAGCGAGTCGACTGGTTCTTTAAGGATCCGCTCACCTTGGGCTATTTGCAGTGCGAAATTTCCGCAAATTGGTGACGCACGCGCTCAGTTCTAACAAAGTTACGTTAGCGTGGACACTGTCAGTGAACTGGTTCCGTCGTCAAGCGAGGACGCACTTACATTCCCAACTGACGTGTGCAAACAGAGCTTAAGGCGGCGATGCAATTTATTCAGCTCGCGGCACGGGTCTACAATCGTGGCTATTTCTAAGCGTGACCTGATTCCACTGATACCATCTTCGAGTCCCTCTGCAATTATAATCCAACACGTTTTTTTATTCCAAACTGAGAAACAGAAATTTTCATTTGCAATAAAGGGTAGATCGTTCTCTGAGATAATAATTTTTTTAAAATCGTGGCATCGTACGAAATTGAATTCGTCTGGGAACGCAGAAGCGTTGCCATCCTGAAAATTAATAGAATTCATTAGAAATTACGATCGAGCCCTTAAATTTTCAAACCAATTTACCGCTCGCAGCGAAAATTGCGGTTCCTCCGCTGTTTCACTGGGATTTATTAAACCAAATATGGTTGAATTCAAGCAATTTCGATATTCGAGCAGGATTTCACAGACGTTTGCGAGCTCCTCGAATTTTCGCGGGACGCATCATCCCTCAGAACCCCGATTATCCATCCTGTTCAACAAAATCTCTCGTCTCAGAGTAAAAAGCTTATCCACCTGTCTCTGCAGCTAATTCAAAGCACACTTTACGACCTTTCGATCGTCAGATTAATTATAAATGACAAAATAGGAACTTTGAGAAAGAGAAAGGAGATGAGATAATCAACGAAGCAAAACAAAGGCGCGATCATCGTCGAGGAACTCGAGGAATGCAGTCGTCCTTCTAGTTTCCCGATTCTTTCGCAAGCACACGTTCCACAGCCGCGTTCTACGTTCTAAACGACGACGTCGCGTCGAACGTTTCCGAATTCCGTCCACGACTGGTCGACTAAGACAGAGACGAACGAGCTAGATCATCGTGGCGAGTCGTCCCTCTATCATGCATTATGCAGAATAACGTATTAATAACAGGCGGTTTCCGCAAGGATTTTCAAACGTATGCTAATCGACGAAAATATTTTATGCGAGAAACGTTGCGTCGAGCAATGCCTCGTGGGAAGGTATGCGAGCCTCGCGAAATGTCATTTTTCTGCTGGCTGCATCGAAGATGGATGCTGGGTTGCGCGCTCGAGACGCCATTTTGGTGCACAGCGTCCGTTCGAGGGACAATTCTTGCTAGAATCAAGAGTACAATAGTTTCTCTTTAAATCGTGGTCCATTTTTCTACGATGGAAGTCTGTGTTTGCAGTGCTGTCTCGAGTACTCAAATTGCTGTCTCGTGTTTTATTGTGCCAGCAGCTCGAGATTGCGACGTTTCTAATGGCGATATTTCGCGAGGCCTTAAAACGTTCCACTGGCGAGAGAAAAATAGTTGATAATTACAAAAAACGCGTTGGCAGATCAGCAGACTACGATTCGCATGTATTTTCGTTTCAGTTAAAAGCTTTCGCTGATCCCGCGAGTTTTATTTACCGCGACAAGAGCTTTAAATAATTTAGGGGATGGTTTCGTCGACAAGTTTTAATCGCGCACTTTTAACTCTGCTGGTTGGGGGTGGTTGCGCTCGCGTAGGGTGCATCAGAATGAAAAAGCTTTCGATTCGACCATCTCGTCTCGTTTTTATCTTCTCACGCGATAAAGACTGTTATCTAAACGCGTGCATACGTCTCGCGACGAGCGCCACCCCTTTTGTCCCGAACGTTTTCTTTCTTCGAGCACAGCCAAGCGTAGAAATTCGAAAATGAATTCTACAGAAAGAATATTTCCAAGCAAGACGAGGAGAAGTTGAAAGAGCTTACGAAAATAGTGCACTGTGGCGGAAATCGAATCGGAACGACTCACCCCTGCCTCGAGGAGACCCACCCCCGAGTGATTCCTCGCGGCGGTGAATACGTTCCTCCTCGACTTTGGGCGTGCGTTTCGAGGCTCGCAACGAAAACACGGGAACAAGCTTTGTTCGAGAGGAAAGTTTCAATAACGTTAGCCCCAGGCCACGTCTCTCCGTTCAGGCGCGAATAAATTTCTCCGTCCAACAACTGTATCCATTACTTTCCTCTTATCGACGTGTACTTTTCCGCGTGGCGAAAGAGCGAGGCCTGGCTGGGCCTAGCGAAAAGTAAATAAGCCGTAAAATATCGCGAGAGGGGTGGAGACACCATCGCAGGACTGGATTCTCCCTTCGCGAGGGTCGAGCATTCGCTTTTGGGGCTGTTTCTTGGTGTATCCATCACGCGAGATGTCAAATCCAGTGGAATAAATGCTGCTCGTAAGACGTTCAACGTTTTGCAGGGGTGCTGTTAATATTGGATACGTGATTGGTGCTAACGACGTGGCGATATTAGTTCTGCGTTTGGGGTAGTTTCTGTGTGCTTTCATTTTATTGAATCATTAGCAATCTATTATGACTGAGATTAGATATTCTACGAGATCAGCTGATAAAATCGACAATCTCGATTAATTACTTTGTAAGTTGAAGAGAAATACTTTCGCGATAAATCGAATGTGCTCCACTTTTTCATTGACTCAGAAGTGTATTTAACTGGCTCCATAAAAGGCATCCCTGATTAACGCTGGGAATAATTTTCGCGCTGATAAGATACAACGCGCCGATAAGAAAGAGATTACACTGGCAACGGATATGATTCACAAACGTATCGCGGATCTACGCGAGCACGTTATTCCATTTGCATTTTACACGCGTCTCATTTTATTCGCTGTTCAGATGAACGTTAAATTGGTTTAATTAGCGTGTAATAAAATTTCGAATGGAAACCTCTGAATGCTGCGGTTCCACGTGGACTTTTCTATAGACACCATCGATCTCGTTCGCAAATAAAAGGCAGGGTTCATTAAAAAAACGCGACAAGCTTCGCTTAAAAATTTCAGCTCGACTCGAAAACCGTAGTTTACTTCTCTGTGCATTATTCAGCTCGTTTGGTGAATACTTAATGACTCGAATGCGAGAAGCCATCCAGCCTGGGCACTTTTTAATTAATATAAGCGCGAGTCTCTCTGTTTGTAAATTTAATCACCAACAGCATCGTGGAAAGACTCTCGTTCGCTTGAACCGTTCCAATTAATTCGTTTGCATTGAAAAACCTGCGCCCAATTATCTCTGTCAGTGAAATAAACTGTAGCTTAAACGCGTCACACCAAAACTCTATTGGACAGCTCTGAAAGTTCGAAGTATTACACGAACGTGAACTTAAGCAACGCGTCTTATTGCTCAAGTTACAGTCTTAAGTGCCTACGTGTCTCTCAGCTCCAACGAATCGCAGGTAGCTCAGTTGTGTGAGATATGGTGTCTCTTAAACACAAGAGAGTTGGACCTCAGCACTCGCAATTTGACCCATCTCTGTGAAACATGTTCCTGCGATCGCAGCGCCACTCCACAGTCACTTAACTCTGTAAAGGGTTCAAAAATTCCACCACGAATCGCTCTCGTTCGTCTCTGCATCGCTGGCGCATGCATCACCAGTGTATTCCATCGAGTAACATAATCAATTCCAGCGATATCGTCGCGTACGAACGATATATGTTAGGCGTGCCTGGCAAACAATCGCCTGCTGCTGCGAGTCTGCGTGAAAAATGAAAATGTCAAGCGTAACGGCCGATCCCAGCAAATCCTTGTATCCTGGCTAACGATTATAAAGTGTGAGTCAATACGAACGCGCTCGACAAATTGTAACGCTGTGCACCACTGCGTTGCTGCTGGAAAGTAACGGAAGGGGCATCGATGGACTGATATGGTTTATGCTGATTGCGATACGAGCACGGTTTACAGGCAATTCGTGGGTGACGAAAAGGATGTTCGAAATTACTGCACTGTGAGAGGGAAAAATGGCTAATATAAGTTAAAAGGAAGTTGTGAATTCCAAGGATCTCAGGTTATAAAAGGGGAATTACTAATCTGAGGCGATGTAACGACTCCCCCACTTAATGACGACGAAGTTGCGAGAACTTGTGTCAACGCTTGCGGCTATACTTAGCGAGTCGAGGCGTCGCGTGCTTCTGAAGACGCTGCAAATTGCTGGTGTCAATTACGGCATATTTGATTAACTATGCGAACGTCCTCGCGTCTACTGGATTACACTCGCGACTCGAACGCTGTGCCTCTAAAAAAACCATTCGACTCCTCTCGTTTCACCTCGATACTGTACAGTTTCCAATTTACAGTTTAATGGACGAATGCTGTAATGAATTAAGGATCAGCGCCTCCTCGCGGAGCGTGCAAAGTTTCAGACGATGCGGCGGCCAATTTATCACGAACGAAGCATCGTTAAGCGGGCGCAGAATACAACCGAGTTTAATCAAGCCTGATCAGATGAAATCACGGTTAACTCGCGTCGTTGCCTAGACAATTAATTCGGCTGATCGCGTTCGATGACTGTGTACATTCTCTTCAGTTTCGCGTGACACGCGATTAATCGAGCCGTCTCATAAAGCAACTGCGTTCACTCGAACGAGCAAACTTCACGCCTTGCAGGAATTTTCATGTGCTATTTGGTTTGCTTTCGTCGACTTGGTCGTCGATTGACAGAGGAAAGTGCAAAATTGCATTGCAAGTGCAAAAAAGCAAAAAGTGACGTGTCAGTTCAGATCAGTTCGAAAAACTAAATTTTGCATGAGCTCTGGCGATTTAAGTCCCTGGGGTGGGTGCATGTAGTGTCACTCGTGTACTGGTTTGGATGTAATCATGGTTGTAATTAGGTTTGCGTGTGTTTTAACTGTGTGGTGTCTGTGCAAACTGCAATCGATCGCCAAATTTCAATTACTCTACTGTCTTCCCCTTTTTTTCGACTATAAGTAAAGCACTGGTGCTTCCACTGTACAAAGAATTGTAAAACGTCACATTCAGTGTTAAGCTATCATTCTCCATCTTAATCCCTAAATTTCAATCATTCCACCATCTCTCTTTTTCCAAATATAAGAAAAGCACTGGTGCTTCGACTGTACAGAGGATTGCAAAACGTCACATTGGTAGTTCAGCAATTTCGCTCAGCGTCGCGCTTGCGATGGCAGAAGAAGAATGGTCGCAAATTAAAACAGATTCGCGCTGGCGTTGGACGCGTGGACAATCGAAGAATCGGAATAAGTCTCGATTAACGCGTACAAGCGTGCGAGGGGCGTGTGGTAAACGCGCGCGTAAATTGTAGCCGGATCCGGTGCGTAACGAACCGATGTAGCCAGGGCCTACGACTTGTTCGAAACGTTGTACGCGCACACGTCCCGTGCGTATAATTAGGGGCCATACGTGCCTCGCTTGACAGTTCGTTCTGTTCGAGCAAGTGTTTTCAGGCTGATTCGCTAGGGAGATTCCAATTCGAGCCGACCCTGCGAAACCTTCTCCTCGTTTGCATAACAAATCGGCTCGAGCGCGGTTTTTTACAGCGCCAGCCCGCTGGGGCCATTTTTTCTCTCATTTTCAACGATCCTCTTTGATAATAATCCTTCCAAACCTACGTTACGAGCTCTAATTCCTTAGTTGAAAGGTTTGAAGCTATTAATTAGTGTTGTATCGTGTTGTTGGGCATTTTGCAATAATGGCGTTGCCAATGCAAATAAGTGCGCCACTGGCGAGACGCTAATAAATTGGCCCTTGATTTCTACATCTGGATAGCGGTGAAACTTTCGTTTAAAAGTTGTAATCACGTTTTTTCGCTGGTGTCTCAACAATGTAGCAAAGTTCCAGCGTTAAAGACACTCTGACGGGTTCTCTCTCGAGGTAAAAAACCGATAATCGCCTGAAAAAGTTTCCTTTGACGAGTATTAAAAAAAAAAGAAAAACAGAAGAAACTTGACGCAGCATCGTCGCAATTAATAAATTCTTAATAAAGAGACTATACGTTCTCGAGCCAGGGACGGAAGTTTCGCGAAGTTCAATTTAAGTATTTAAGTTACATCGACATGTAACAGTAGGCTGGCGAGCAAACTTGAATTCCTGTTAATTTCGCAAGCGAAAACATTAATAATTATTCGAGAAGACAGCAATCCTATTACGCAATCGCGAGATAAATTATCTGAAACGCTCAGAAGAAGGAAAGACACGTTAATTTATTTCGAATTTTCGTGCATGTCCTCCACTGTTTTGAATAATTTATTTTACAGCCGACACGTTCGCTAATGTCGCGAGGTGGGGCTGAATTTAAACGCGTTTAACTCTCTTCCTCTTTCTAAGGAATTCTTCTCACGATTTTATTCAAATTCGTCGCCACTTTAAAATACAGCCAGGAGCATTTGCATTTATTTACCAGCTCTATTAGAGGCTGGCAACACGGCTAGCTGGAGATTGTGACGACCGGTTGACAGACTTATTCGACCTTCGTTCTAAGCCTTTACCACATTCCACAGCGAGAGAACACGAATTCCATCGTAGTCCTCCTTTCGACGCGACCCCATAAACTTGAGGACACCTGCGGTAATTTAACAGCCTGTTAAATAATTATTCGAGGATAATCACCCTGACCTGAGCATGGAAAAAAATAGCGACAGCCTCGAGTGATCCTCGATGGAAACTGATTTCTCTCTGGCGATCGGGAAATTCGCATATTTTTATTTTTTTCCCATACGCAGGTCGATGACAGCCGTGAATACGTTCCGCGTTTAACGAACGTGTTTTCGAATACAGAACGCGCCACGATATTTTTAAAATGTACATACCAGACAAATTTGAAAACGAGTGCCACGCAGTTACCAGTTATCGCTCGTGTTCGATTTAATATTTCATCCGCAAACTGTTATCACCCCCGTGCGTGGCTGCTTATTGCGTTTTACTTTTGCCCATCGATAGCCGTGAATTAATATCACGCAACTATTTGAATAAATGCTGGAGAAAAATTCGTTCGAGTCAATGAAACTCCATATTCAAGAACCAGGTTACTTTATTATGTAATATTATTTAATTAATCGCTAAAAAAAATATTTAAAGCGTGGTAATTACTTTGATTAAATTTGCCACACTTAACATATAATTAAATAAATAATACTTCTAGCATTAAATGCTTTTTATTAAATTATTTAATTACAATTGGCAAGGCAAGTTCGTGGACCATAAACCATGCTTAACGAAAAATCCTTAATCCACTCAGGGACCAAAACTTCGCACCTCTGCATGACGTTTAAAACTTGCCACTTACGTCTAATTACAGTAGACAACTAAGCAAGTTTACACAACGAGAGACAGCAGAGAATGTCTCGTCCAATTCCACTGCAGCAAAACTACCTCCACGTGTAAAGAAAAATATGTAAAATGTAATTCGAATGTCCTGTAGAACACCACTGCCGCCATATTGAATGGAAAAAGTCCGCGTGTGGTCGAAACAACGAAGGATACTGCTCTGATGTGGCGCCAATTACGTCGCAGCTCGCATTTAAACAGCCTGATCGGCTCAGCTGGAGTCACGCAGAGCAGTGTTGACTGGCGAGCGTCGTTGTCGCGATTATTTCGCGGGCTCGTAAAGCAACGTGGATGGGTCACGATCTCGCACGAGTGGTCCTGCTCGTCGCTGCTCGGCTCTGCTCGGGTTTACTGCAGCGGCTCCTTCGCTCGAGTCGGTTTCAGTCGCTTCGCGCGCTTCGTGCCGTGTGTTTCTGCTGTTCGTCGCTGTCGCTGCTTCGATCGTCGCCGCAAACGACTCCCGCCTTCGTCTCGTGCGTCGTTCGTGTTCTGCGTGCAGACAATTCTCAAGTTACGACGAGCAAACGTGATACAGTACTTCTGGTTTTGGTTCAATCGACTGGTGTGCGAGTTGGAACGCTCAGCTTGTTCAGTTCCAGTTTCGAAAGTTCCCGGCCCGGCTGATTGGCTGAGGTGAGTTGCGTTGCTTTAGCGCGCTTTTTCGAACGTTCTTCGAGTAGATTCTTAAGTTTCGCGCGAGTTTAAATCGTTCTATCAACGTCGAAACGATGTGCAAACTGTGTAAGACTCCGTTCATGTTTGTCTGCGAGGTGTGAACGATTGTAGAAGAGTTTTGGGTAGGAATAATTATTATGTTTTATCCCAGATACCTTTGTATTAATCCTTGTGTCGTGGTCTGCGATATCAGCGCGGTTTTTCGTGGCCAGGCGACACGTCTCGTAAATTATTTGTCATTTCGTGCGGACATAAATTCTGTTTTGCGAGCTGATGTTTGGTAGCGTTCGATATGCGTTTGGTCAGTTAGTTCTCCTCCTCTGGTCCAATAATTTGGGGCTGCGTGACGGGTCTCGCGGAGAAAAATGGAGCAGACTTTTTTGCTCGACGCATCGATGGGCGATTTTCCTTTTTTTCGCATTTTTGCTTATGACTCGAACCAGAAAAAAAGAAAAACAGTGTATAAACCTGTGAATGAAAATGAAATGTTTATAACGCTCGATGGAGTGCTCGTGTCTCTCCTCTCTGTTGAAACAAATATTTACTCGCGTTATTTCGTTGCTACGTGAAATATCTGCCACAATTTACAGTAAAGAAATTGCTGTTTTTCAGTGTGATTATTTGTAGACACCTTAATTAGTTTCTTTATCGCTCGATCGCGATTAAGAGCGTCTAATGCAGAGATAAAGCGACTCTATCTGGGCTGGAATGATAAATGTGTTTCTTAAGGGGTGCCACGCACGTCCCGCGTTGCCCAACTTCGCAAATCTCGTGTTTACTGGCGCAAAAGTTGGAAAACTTCCGAGAAATCCGCCTCGAGCGTTCAGAAAGTAAACGTTTGGTTATCATCTCTGCTCGTGTTCGCGTAGGACACGCGCAAGTTTCGTAGAAATGATTGATAGCTTCTTATTTAGAGACTCAGAATCGACGCAAAACAAAAACCAACAGCGTACGAATTTAAATGGCAGAAATAGTGCTCGAGCATCGCAGCAAACAAATTGTAAAGCATTGAATTTTGGTTATTCGCGAAAAAATGATTTGTCGAGAGGGACGGTGGTGTTCGAATTTTTCGAAGCATATTTTCGTTACTCGTTGCGCATTTATTTAACACACACGCGTGAATAGCAGCTCAGTGATCATATACGCGGTGATCGTGTGCGTTATTGAACGTTCATCGCGTCCAGTCGCGATTTATTAGAAGATCATTGCGAGTTATCTGCGTTCCTCGAGGCTGCCACTGCTTTATCGCGAACAAACGACTCGTTTCCGCGTTATCGACGCGTTCTATTTGTCGTGGATAAATAAATAATGTTGAAAAAGAGCCTCGACGAGGGCTGATATTTGTTTCATCGACAATTAAAAAAATTTAGAAGTTGACAATCACCATTTCAACCATCGAAGCAATTCATGTAAATCCTCGACAAGATTTCTCAAAGAACGTCGTTTTAGTATTTATTATGAAATACAGTGACGTTGGTTATTGGATGTTAATTTTTGATTGATGGAACTGGTAATCTCTGGCAGATGAGCCAGCTGTCAGTGCATTTCACATTAAACGACGGCTGCTCGTTGTATTTCCAAACGCCAAAGAACAATTTCCACCCCAAGTCGTGCTCACCCCTCGTAATTTCCTTTCTTAATCAGACTTCGCGTTTCTGCTGGCCTGCTTTTGTTTCTAATCGACGAATAAGAGGGGGAATCGATCGTAGACGTTCTTCTATCAATCTTACCCTTATTTTCATACATCACAACCAAAACAACCCCTATTTGGAGTGTTCAGAACGAGGCACCTTAATTCCTCTGTCGTTGCATCAAACCAAACGAGCATTCGCAAAGACAGAAACGAAGGACGGAAGGTTTCAAAGGAGCATTAATCGAAAAATGTTCTCCTCTTTTAAGCGGATATCGGACGTATCGCACGGATCAGTTGTGAATTTATTTCATACGTCCGCGGACATAAATCAAATCGCGTTTGCCGTTATGCTCACGTTCAAATCACCGCTCTTTTTACGCAGATATATCGCAGTGTTCTGCAGGCGGATCTGCAGCGAGGGAAAAAAAAAGAAAAAAAAAGAAAAATGTTATCCCAGTCGCGCGCAGTAAGCCGATGAAAAATTCTCATCGACCCCCTCGCCGTTGGCGGGGAAAACGGGTTAAAAATTTCACGCAGCCTCGATTCCACGTCGAGAAGATTCCTCGGATTCCACGGAAACTTTCCAGCGTTTCGCGAGCGAAAGGCGCGCAGGCGTTCGTTAAAAATTGGGAAAGACTGACGTGGCCAGCGACGGAAAGGGGCTGAATTATTCAGATCGTAAGCGCGTTCGTGTTCGAAATGAACTCGAAACGGTTTTATTTCGAGGCAGTTTCCCTGCCAACCACCACTCGGCTACCCAACTGTCCGTGTTCCAGGTAATGGCTAATCCTAATTGAAAGATTTCGAGGGACTTTACAACGTTTACCACTTACCGCTGGTTTCTTCTGCTCGATGGCTGAGATCCTCTCGAAATTTGTTAACCCTTTTGCACTTGGATGTCTCCTCTGAGGGGACATTAGCGATGATTAGAAATGTGAAGGAGAAACTTATTGCATTGCAAGTTTTTCAAAAATACTTGCGTTGCTAAAATATTGCTAAACTGTTGCTCAAATGTCACTCGAAGATTACTAAAACATTACTAAAATATTTCTAAAACATTGCTCAAATATTTCTCAAAGATTGCCTAAAAATTCTTCAAATATTGCTAAAATATTGCTAAACTAACTTTAGAAATAGTTTCAATTGCTAAAATCTAGAAAAACACATACTGCAAAGTGTTAAACCTAATTTTACAGAGCTACATCCTCCACTTACCATTAAAATAACCCAATTTTACAGTAAATTTTGCAAGAACTTAATCTCATCAAAATTTCGTGTCAATTGAACAATGCAAATGCGCCATTTTTTATTACTGGAACTGCGTGTACCATTTTCACGTGGATCGATCCACAGAAATATTTTTCCACATATATAAAATAAAAAAAAAAATGCAACCTTGATTGAATTAATAGTTCGTCGAATTGAATTTTTGATGATTTCGATACCATTTAATTTATTCGGTGAAATATTCCATTGCTTTGGGGATAACTGAATCTGTTATTCGCGATAGAATGGACGAGGCAACGAGATAATAAAAAAAGGACAATTTGTATATTTTTGAAAGAATTCAAGGAAGCAGAAAATGATTTGTACATATTTCCACTGCACATTTGGCAGAAGAAACGAGCGAAAGAATTGAAGGAAGCGCAAACTGGAAGCAGGTTGCAGAGTGCATCGACGTAAAACAACGCGAATCGATAAACGTGTCATCACGAAACCTGTTTACTTCAATCAGGAAAGAACGCAATCCGCTCAGATATTCGCGTCGCGTATCGACGATAATTCCTAGTCCAACATAACTGTCACGTATTATAATATATTCTCGCGCATTATGGACGCGCATACACTGCACGATACCGTTTCTACGGCGATATCGCGACGATAACCCTCTTCATCCCCCCTGGCACACCCCCTCAAATTGAAACAAACAGAATAAAGGACAAACCCCAGGCAAGAATCTCGTAACTTTATTGTTTCCACCAGAAGGAACTCTCTTTTCCAGTTTACCTTTTCCCTCGAACCACCCTTTCGCCACCCCCTCTTCTGATCTTCCCTCCCGTCCGCGAGAATAATGCACCCTCTAAATGAAACCGCGTTATCGATCCTTCTTTACGAACAGAGACAAGGCATTTGATTGCGGTCGACAACATTCTTTTGTGCCATGTGTCACCAACTGTTCTGTGTGTCCTCTCTCTGGAGCATTCACGTCACTGGAGCTCGTAATTTATTACGGGAAAAGGGGGTTGAAGCATCTTTTGTTGCCTCTCGACATTATTATGCAATCATTTTTCTATATAAATTATTTTATTTGCGAGTAACCAGTTTGTTAATGACGAAAAGGACCTTGGATATACCCAAAAGTGTAATACCAACTGTTCTGTGTGTCCTTTCTCTAGCATTTACGTCACTGGAGTTCATAATTTATCACAGCAAGAGGGGTGAAAGATTTTTCAGACATTATTATGCAATCATTTTTCTATATAAATTATTTTATTTGCGAGTAACTGGTTTGTTAATGACGAAAAGGACCTTGGATATGCCCAAAGTGTAATATAATTACCCATAATCGATCGATACCCCTGAAGGTTCCTAGGAAAACGCGTTGGAGTCGAAACGAGACGCCCACACAGGGGCTGCTGGCGTTGCAGGTGCACGCGTATCGGTGAAATCGTACGCGTTGTGTGCGTTACTGCCTGCAGGATATCAGGACCGTTTTATAACTGTTACGACAGAAGAGGCAGAACGACATTCCAACGTCGACTCGATTTGAATGCGACCTCACGAACAAATCCCGATAACTCTCCAGACAGGCGCGGCTTCCACCATTTTTTTCTTCTTTTTTCACATCCATCGAATTCTTCCGTTTTTCTATCCTGCAACAAAAAAAAAAAAAAAATTCACCAGAGTTCGTTCGATAATTATTTCTTTTTCGCACCCCCACCTCGAGTTCTGAGAAAAGAGGAAGTTGATAGCAACCATATTTTTATACTGTAAAAAAATTCACCAGAGTTTGTTTCATTTTTTTCTACGATAATTTTAATTATTTCTTTTTCGCACCCCCACCTCGAGTTCTGAAGGGAGAGGAAGCTGGTAGCAACGTGCCAGGCTGAGGAATTTGTCCTGAATTCCAGCAGCTACGCCTCTGCTACGGAAAAGAAGTGTTTTATCGCGGATCCAACGGAAAGTATCGCCCAGCTACGCATTGATACCACGGAAATCGCTTTCCACCGGTTGGAAATTTATTGGACGTTCCTCTTCCGCGTCACGATCCTCCTTTTCCGTCCTCTTTGGCCAAATTGCTGGCGCTATTTATTAATGCAGCCATTCGTCTTCTCGAAAATTTCTCAGACTCCGCTTGGCCGCCATTTTTCTTGCTGCCACGGATCGATTATAACCGCGAAACTGGTAATTGTTCTCGTATTTCAATTCGAGGCTGGGAATTTCCATATAATTAATAGAGAGAAACGGATACGCGCACGTCGAGGCACGTCTCGTTTCGACGTTGGACTCTGCGCGTTTTATTTGTATCCTTCAATCAACGGGAAAGAGTTTCACTTCCGCGCGTTAATTCGCTCGTCGAGGAATTCATGCGAAACAGCCTCGAAACTGCACTTGCCCGTCGATTCCTCTGATTGCGAGTCAAATTTTGCCTGCCCCTCGAACTCTGACCCCGCGAACTCCACTCGTCCGTCGAAATCCTCCATGTTTTTTTTGCTGTAAGTCACGAGCGCACACCCTTGGGCACAGGTGAACGCGAGCCAGCAGGTTAGGTTCGCATTCTGCTGGAGCGAACGCGAGGAATGCACGGGATACAAGATCCAACCGATGTCATTTCGATTCCACGCTGTGCTCGTCTCCTCCATTGTCTTCGCGAGTGGTATAGTAATCGCTGCCATTGCGTAAGTCCTTTCACCAGTCTCGAATTTCCTACGCTCAGAGTCAATCTTCCAACTTTTAAGTAATTCCTCAATTTTTTAAATTGCTCTACAACAGAGAATGGTGGATACAGTTTCTACTCTAGAGTTATTGTTTAATCTTACAAGTCCTCTCACCAGCCTCCTGCGCTCAGAGTCAGTCCTGCAACTTTTAAGTATTTCCTTAATTTTTAAATTGCTCGACAACAGTTTCCATTCTAGAGTTTTGTTTAATCTTACAAGTCCTTTCACCAGCCTCGAATTTCCTGCACTCAAAATCGATGCTTCAACATTTAAGTAATTCCTTAATTCTTAAAACTGCTCTGCAACAGCTAATGGCGTGCACAGTTTCCGTTCTAGCGCTTAATTTAATCTCGTGGCGTAGGAAATATGTTAGATCAGAATCGCAGGAAAGGGCAGCTCGGCTTGATTCACGCATTTCCATAAAATTCCACAGGCTGTACGTGTAATTGCTGTCCAGGCGGTTGGGTTTAATTCGACTCGAGCAGCTGTTCGCGCGCAGCGCTGGAGGGGGGGGGGGGTCAGGGTAGGTGGCGTGGCGCGCACTTTCCTCTCGCGACTGCATTCTTGCGCTCGCCTATGCGAGACCGTGCGAGGAGAAAGATATTAGTTATTTAACATTATGAAACGACGCGAGGTGAAATTTATCCTGTCGTGGCGAGCCTGGTGGGGCGCAGGCCTGGAAAAGTGAGAGCAGACCACTGATTTGAGAAGATACAGGTTATCGACCGCTCTAATAAATATCTGTGCGCTCTCTGGCAACGCAACGACGATGCGTTTCGTCGCTAGAAGACTCTAAAAATTTCTTTTCACCCTTCGAACTTTGTTCTACCTCGAAACTCCATCAATTTCTTAGGCTTCATTCGATATCCGCTTGTATCTTCGATTTCCGCGGCTGGTGGGGGGATCTGCATTTAAATGCACGCGACAATGTTCCCAAATTTATGGCTGCGGGTGACTATAAAACCGTGGAGATTCATTG
This sequence comes from Xylocopa sonorina, assembly GCF_050948175.1. Lineage (NCBI taxonomy): Eukaryota > Metazoa > Arthropoda > Insecta > Hymenoptera > Apidae > Xylocopa > Xylocopa sonorina. Next base: position 2,077,828 of record NW_027490090.1, on the reverse strand, counting down.
CAGTAGTAAATCTTTAGAGTTCCCTTTTTTTTTTCACTTTTTTATTTTATCACGCATAAAATCGAGGAAAAGCATTTCTCCAGCGAGTTTTACAACGAGATCGCGTCCGCGCCGGTTAAATTGATCGGGCGGATTTCATTTTAGCCGAATAAATCGCGAACGAGAAATTACGGATTGAATATCGTTCTGTTCGACTGGTCTGGGCAGCGTTCGAGACAAGGAACGAGCGATCGCGTCGAATGAAATTCACGAAGTTTGTACCCGCGACTCGAACAAGCCTAGCACATGTGTGATTAGAGAGATTAAAGGGAAACATTTTATCGTAAACGTTTCGAGAGAATTTAATTCACCTGAAAGCTTTTAGAGGGTATCGCAGCGTTTCGAAAGTTACTGCAAAATTCACTTTACCAGTGGCCAGTCCCTGCGATTGCAATATTTCCGGTTAGTACGACTCGATACGACCAGAATTGGACAAGATGTCTTCCTTTTCACGTCTGCTGTTGGGTTGGAAAAAAATGTCTGAATTTTCGAAAGCGAGTTAGAAAAAGTAAATCGCACACGCGAGCGTACTCGTCAGACCGTGATACGTATTTCGATTGGTTAGAGAAATTAGTTTGAGTGATGCAACAACTGCCAGCAACACCGATCGATTCCATTCTTTGCTCGCACCTGTGTGAGTGGACGTGAAAAATGAAGCATGGCACAGTCGCCATAGTCGAAGAACGCTTCTCTCTCTCTCTAGTCGCGAATAAAAGAGAAAGGAATTCCATAACCTCGAAATCGTTGCGAGAGATTCGAAATCGAGTCGATTTCAGAGGCTTTGCTTTATTACTTATCCCGTCGAGGTCTTCCTGTTCCACTAATCTCCGTTTCGTCTTCGCTCGCGCGAGAAATCGCCGCGCCAGTTAGCGAAAGAGACGGACGAAGAAGAAGAGGAGGAGAAAAAAAATGGAAAGAGATCGTTAAAGTCTGCTTCGACGAACGGTCGTGTGCTTTCACGATTTCTCGCTGCTCTCGAATCAGGTTGAAAACCGAGCGAGTGACTCCCGATCGTCGATCCATGACACCTTAAGCGTGCCTATGTAGACACACGCTCCGTGTCGAGGAATAAAACGGCCAAGTTATGCCACTTTTTCCGCTCTGCTCTCCCTCTGGCGCGTTTACGGCGGCGCACATACCGGGTGTCCTTGCGGGATGAAAGTACAGCGTGGAAAACGTGACCTCTCTCTCTCCTCGACCGCCTCGTGAGTAACGCCAAACCGCAGCACAAGTTGCAGTGCTGGCGAGAACCGCTGACGGATCGTCGAGCGTGCAACGAGCCTTCCATTCTATGCTTTCACGAGTGGAACGGTCTGTCGATCTTCTAAAACGAATTTTAGAAGCAAAAAGTACTTATCTATGTTGTGCAGATCGAGTTTGGCGAAGCTTTTATTTGGGCGCACTTGTCATAACCGCCCGCCATTTGTAATTCCGTGGCGCGAGTCGTGGAAACCGTTCCTTACGTTGGCCAGTTTATTCGCGTACGTTTTCACGCTATGAATTGCTAATTTGTAAAAGTTCGTCGGTGAAATTTAGTTGCGGAATTATGGATATTAATCGCTCGCTTGGGAACTTTCTACGAAAAAATTGTGGCTTCTCTTTGCCAACTTTGTATTTCAGAAAATATTTATTAACCATTAAAAATTGTGCAATGAAGGTACCAATTATTTTTCTAACCTCTGAGAAAACGAGAAAAAGAAGAAAATTGAGGCGCTGGATGACATTCTTTAACTCTACATCTCACAAAATATTAGTTAACCCTGCACTGAAGGTGTCAATAATTTTTCTGACCTCTTCCATAAAACGCTTAAAAAAAAATGGAGGCGCTGGATGACATTCTTGGCGTTCGTTCTCATTAAAACGCTGAGAGTCGTTGTACGTCGCGCGATGTGAATTTCGATACGTCCGAATTAACATAAAAGCATCGTTGAGCAGGGTGTTTCGGATTTTGTAAATTATCATTCTAAATGCGACGGTTACCTCTGAATTATTACAGCCTGTGCCAGAGATAATTCGTACAATTTTCCCAGCGAATTCGTACGAACTTTCCCAACGAATAGCAGTTAAATTCACTTACCGCTGTATCAGCTTGATGCATTAGCATGCTGGCTGACTGTTTGGACTCTGCACAGCCTCCTTGTATTCATTTCTACAATCTTCTCCAACGACTCGTCATTTCATTAGCCTCGAGAATGAAACTGTACCAATCTTAAAACACAAGAAGACTCTGCTTCATTACTCGTTAGCAATTCTCCGCACTAGGAAGCTTCTGAAGCTAAACAAGTGCCTTTTTACACTGCTCACGCATCGAGGGTGCAATTAAAATGTAAATCTCGTTCGTGTTACAAATTAACGCGATCAACTTTTTCTCTGTCTGTTTACAAAATGTTTGTGCATCGTTGATAGACAAAATGGACCCACTCGAATAGTTGTTGCCATTTGTATCGAGTTCAAAGCACTCGTCTCATGAGTGAAGCTGTAAATAGTTTGTATTGTATTGAAAAGTGTGTTTTATTTGTTGGTAAATTTTGGTTTTGTCACGTTTCAGGTCTGGAGGACGATCGAGGACGAATTAGGTGATCCTGAACGATCTGCTGGCGAAAGTGGAGCGGCTACACGCGAGATCCGGTTTCGGGGGGACGGAAAAATATGAGCATCTCGTGAAGTCGGTTTAAAGTGCAGCTTTCAGACACCAGAAGGGGTACACGATGGAGACTGAGGAACTCACTAGACTCGTAGATGAGATCTACAAGGTAAACCGTCGGATTTCTCTCGCTAGAAACCAGCCGCGTCGCGAAAACGGGAAAGTTCTGCTATACTTTCGATTCAGACGGATTAATTGCGTAATTAGAGAACGGCGGCGCTGTCGTCGATTAACGCTTTTCACTCGATTAACTACAAAAAGTGAAATTCGCCAATTAATCGACCCACGACGAATTTTCTATCAATGCATCGCAGACTTTTGGTCATTTTTTTAGCAGAAAACTATGGCTGGTAAAAGTTGGAGCGATAATTTAACGTATACTGATCGATTCTGATGAAATCTGGGTAGAAAACGCGAGTACACCAGCGCTGATGGTAAAAGTCAGTAAAACAGCGGTGTGCGTGACGAAATTGTATGCAGCTGTGCACAGATATCCGTGTTGCGCTGGTTTATTGTCCGCCAGTGGAGTTACTTTTACTTATGCGCTCGCTGGCGGTTCTAATTTCTGCACTCTCGAGTCCAGTGACCATTCGTACTGCTAAAATCCATCAGCGATCTGTTGGTTAATGGAAAAGTGCGGAGAAGCATCGCGAAAGTCAAACGAGAAGAAGTTTTCCTGCAGAAAAATCATCCGCTATCGGAAACGACGTTAACTTCTCCCTCCACGATGTTTGCGAATGTACAACGAACTTCCACAGCCGCCGTTTACCTTATCTGCAGCACTTTCCTCGAGAATATTAGCTCGAGACGTCATCCACGGCTAGTCGATATAATAACTTTCTAGACATTCAACTGGCTGGCCACGATTGCTCAGTCTTCCTCTTGGGCTGCGATTCGTTTGACCTGCAGCGACTGTTGGGGTAGGAAAAAACGTGGAGAAACAGTGTCGCCATCTTTCGACGCGAGCCTCGTCGAGAGGCCAGGTTTCTATGGGGCTTATTATATTCCGTAACATAATAAACAGTTGGACGCAATCTCGTTTGCGGGACCTTTTCCCGTCTTCCTGAATTATTCTCCAGCGGTATTTAATTCGCCACAGGAACGAAATTATCATCTCGTTTAACGAAATCCTTTGGTTTCGCCTCGAAGTTGGGTTTAAGATCGACGAGGCTGGGAATAATGCGTGATTGTATTACTGGCTTCAGTGAAACTGTATTTGTGAGTACTCTGTGGCTTTTGATCACTGAAATTTTGTAGAAGTTGACTATTAAAAGTGTGCACACACATATATATAGCTGACAATGAGAAATTGCTGCGACTCACAGCACTTAAGAGACCCACAAATAATTACAAAAGTATTTAAATTGATTTTTTGGTAATTATCTGAGAATAGATAAAACGTTCGCTTATTTAACGTTAGAAGAAGCTGCGTAAATGCCCCAGGGTGGTCTCAGCCAATACAATTACGAGCTCCAACGAGCCGGACGACCAGCTCCGTCACTTGAACCCTCGAATTGGGAAGTCGTTAGTAAAACGTGACAAATTGGACGAATCCGCGTGGACCGTCCAATTAAATATGACCGAGGGAATTAATATTACCCGCAAATGGGTTCGTTAAGACGGCGTCCTTAACGAATTAGTGGCACGCCAGCACCCCTGGTTCCCCCCAGAGAAAGAAGGATGCCTCGTCCACGCCCTTTAAATTCGCCTGGCGGAGTTATTAACGTAATTAATTACCGTTGAAAAGCTTAAGAGGGGCTGTAAACTCGGTTCTTCGCACCCACCCCCCAGGTAAATTGATCCAACGTTCGTTTTCGCGGGGCTCGCCATGTTTCGCCGCGTGCGAATTAAACCAGCAGGATCGCATAATCCCACGCGATAATCCTTTTATTTTCGCGGGTTCGATTTTACAGCACCGCTTGAACTCGCGCAAAGACGCATACATTACTCATAGAGAGGGTAGTTGGTATGTGCGTGTGCTCGATACGCGGATCGAGATGCGCGTTGCGCCCCGCTGGCCATCGATCCGCCGCGCAACAACCCCTTCTTGCGCGCCCGGATATTTATTGGTCTACTTACGAACCCGGTTGCGCATCGATTTGTTTCGATATCGTTCCAGGCCCAAGAATTGACCGTTACGAGCGCGTAACGAATGGGCTTTCGTTAATTAACTACCGACACGTAGGGCTAACTGCAGTTCCATCAACCCCCAATAGTCATTTTCCATTCTTCCGTCTTGGTTCTGATTCTATGGCTTTTGTAAACTGTTTTCTATTGCTTTCTGCTGTTGTGAAGCATCAAGTTGGTGCTTTGGTTAGGTTAAAGTAGATTTTGCACCCCTATGGGGTTAATAAATAGAAAAGTTCACTGGTAAGCTCATTAATTATTTAATTTAAGATCAACCCCCAATAATCATTTTCGATTTTTACATCTTAACCACTGTAAATTGTTTTCTATTGTTTTCTGCTGTTGTAAAGCATCGAATTGATGCTTTGGCTCTAAATTAGACTGTGCACCCCTATGGAATTAATAAATAGAAAACCAGTACTCGGCTAAAAGAAATTTTCATCAAATTTAGTCCACTAATTATTTAATCCTCCGTTAAGGGTAGTTGGCCCACATCTAATCGATTAGATGATCACATTTCCCAGGTAAATTGCAGGCACACAGATGGGTGCTCGCTTAAACTCACACGAGCGCTGTGCTGGCACGGGTTTTGACGCCTCGCGGGTATCCGAGAGGGGTGTATCGCGATGGTTTGGCGTTCGCGATGCAGATCGGAAGCCAATTAATATCCACGGTATGGCGAACCGCCGGAATACACCCCCGTTGAAACATAACTGCGCGTGCCGTGATATACTCGCGCCATGGGGCTCGCTTGTCCGCGATGGGACCCCATAAACCCTGTCACGCGATAACGGCGTTAACCTGTAGTTACCTCGTTATTTTCTAACGGCCCACCGTCTGAAGGAGATCGAGATCGTAACGAGACTAGAAAACGCCGCTTGTCCCTCTTCCACCCCCTCGCGTCTTCTTTTCTTTCTCGAATCTTTCGTGTGATTTACTCCAGCCTGATTTACCACCGCGATTTCCACGGGAATTTATTAGCGCCAGAGGAGACTGGCTTCGCTTATTTCGTCTTATCGCGGCGATTTCGATGTATGGCGCGCCCTGCACCCTGCGATTTATTAGTCGAATTTCTTTGGTCGAGCCAGCTATTGCGGTCGTTCGATCGCTCCGTCTGTCATTTGAATTTTAAAGCAGCTAAATTGCTCTTCGAAGACTGCAGGGTGTGTTTCACCCCCTCAAAGTAAAATTGCAGTGAAATGAGTAAGCGAAACACGTGTCCTAACTAAGGGTTGTTTAATTACCGCTTGAACGGTTCAAAGAATCCATTTTTTCATATTCCAAAGCGTGGTGGAAAGAAAGTCCACCCTCGACTTGGTCCTCCTCGATCGATGAACTCCCATCGTTTTCTCGCGTTCTGTCCACGCGGTGGGAAAAAATTCATTATCCTGCTTACAGGACTCTGGGGTTACAATAAAAGGGTGTAATTTCCCGTGAATCGCGTTCCATTTTTAATAAAGTCGCTCCCTCGATTTAACTCCACCCTCGCTGACAGCGATAAGAAACGTTTAGTCGATTCATTTATCATCCACGCGGAATTTCGAGGTCCCTGATGCTTTCTGGGACTTGTGAAGGCTGTACAGAGAACCATCCAAGGAATTTTCGTTCACAAAATTAGCAAATGGACGATGCAGAAGACTTTGTACGGAAGGGTTGGTTGGTGGCGCGCGTTTGCGTCCAATTGTGGGGGTGGCTGCAGTTAATAAACGAAATCTGGATGCAATTCCGATAAAATATCGTTCTTGCGCCGGCAGGCAAGTTCGTTTGGAGGAAACCGCGATTAATATCGAGGGTGGATAATTTTTATCCGTTATCTGCGAACTCGCGACGCTGTTGGTTAGTTAGCGGGTCCAATTAACGAGGCGCAGGGGTAGTTCTCGAGGGGCGCGTCTCGATAGACGCGGTCGTTAATGAGATAGAAATAGTAACGAACAGCCTGGGCTCTCTGAACGATGAAAAGTATCGCGTGAATGAACATGGAGCCGTGTGCACAGCTTTCTTCCGCTCTTTCTCCCTCGCGACACTTGTCGAGCTTCCTTTGCGTCCTTTGGCGCCACGCACCGGGTGCTTCGTTAGGATTCTTCGAGCACAGAAGCCTCTCGTCTGCTGGCTTCGCGCCCCAAGCGACTGCCGCTGGTTTGTCGATGAATTTCAGCTTAGATTAATATTTACACTGGTCATTGTCCCGCGATTAATTGCGTTATCAACGTCTACGAACGCGTCGCGCGTGAATTATTTAACTGGGATTATAAATGTGGGAACGAAAATTCGCTCACGCGGCTGTGGTGCTCGTTGAATAATGTAACAATAGTCGAACTCGTATAAATCGCTCGTCGTGGCCGTCGATGATGGCGTTCCTTCGCGAGAATGGCGAACAGGAAAATATTCATCGTGCATTTTTTTATTTTATCACGTTGTATCGTGAATTTACATCGTCGAGGATTTGTCTTTTAAATATCTGTGGCTGCTGCAGGCGCCATTGTTCCACTGCTCGCTCCTTCGAGCAAGGACGCTCGATTTTTCCGGAAATCCGTGAATCGCGCGGATTCCATCGAGCGACTGTCCCTTAAACGGTTGTCCCACGAGCGATGCAGGAGGAGGGCAGCTTAAAATCGATGCGCATACCGTGGGTTATCGTGTCGAGGCACATTGTCGTCAGTCGAGAAGGATGTGGATAGAGAAAGGAACTAGAACCAGCCAATTAAGGGCGAGGATACCGAGTTCTGACTGCATACCTCGCGGTCGGACACGAACAAATTCTACGACGATGTTTGCCGTCATTTTTTTGCCAACTGCGACGCGAACGCCCATAAATCGCTCCAACTTCGAGGTCGTCGATAATTACCATATGCTCGCACGAGAATCTTCGAATTCTCTGCATAAATGAACGAATGCCAGCATTTTTTAAAGAACCATCCGTCAAACTCGACAAAAACTGAATTCCTTTTTGCAGAAAAAGGATTCAGCTGTTTTGTAGGTGAAACATGGTTGAAACACTCGCGAGTTGCGAACATTTATGATACTTCTGTATACCAGTCGCAGACGCGAGCATTTTGGGCTCGCAGGCTATTAATTGTCAAACTAGTCAGCTATTCCAAGCCACTTCCAACTGACGCGGCCACACACGCGTCCCAGCACGCCCTGCGAGCAAGCAGAGTTTGAAAAAAACGGGTGCACAGCCCTCCATTTCGCCTGGAACACCACCAGACAAACTAGAAGCAAAAAAGCAAAAAAAAAAGGCTGAAACGACTAATTCCATTTTTTACTTTATGGTTTTCCTGGTACACAAACTAGTTAATAAATCTGTATCTTATCTCTTAAGTCCACGTCTTAAAATGGCGATATATTGCTCAACAGAAGGCGAGAAACTTTCCAAGTGGCTACAGATTTGGAGAACTGGCCACCCCAAGCGGAATAATTCCCTCGCAGGCTGATTGAAATCAAAATTCGCGATCGAACAGGAGAAGCGTCGCAGACGTTGGCTCGTGGCCAATTATAAATTCGCCTTTATGCAAAATGTGACCCCTCTTTATGGAAATTTCTGAGCGCGATGCCAAGCTAACATAGCCACTGAGAAATCGTTGTCCAGCCACTGTTGGGGGTGGAAAAAGGAAAGAAAAAAGGGTGGTTCGTTCGTGTCCGCAAGATTTGCCTCCACATGCCAATTTTAATTCGCACAGCTGACCAAACAGAGCCAGGATTGCCCAAATAGTTTTCAATTTCCAGTTAGAATCGAAAGTCTCGTCTCGAGATGCATTTTTTTTCTGCCTCAGTGGTTTTAGCGGAACACGTTCGACCAGTCGCCATTACAGCCGATCAGAAATTGGCCTATGGTAATTCCTCTTCGTGGTACGCTGGTCCAGAGCCTGGCGTTCTTTTTTCGTTTGACTAAATTGCCGAATGCACGTGCGCTCCTGCAGGAATGGATGTTTTCCTGGCTTCAGGAATTCCGTATGAATATTTATGAGCGACCATCTCGACCTGGCGGTGGATGGAACCTCTGCTTCCGCCCCACCTCGTCCGCCACTTCCTGCTGAACGCGTCCACCCCCTCCAGCGCTGTCCTCCATCCGTCGCGAAGTCTTACGCGTCCCTCTGCCTTCTCGATCGTTTCGAAATCATAGTTCGCCTCTGTAAACATCGTTAAACCAGCGATGCTGGAATTAACGGCGCAACGATCTCGAGTGCTTCATCTAAACGATTTTTTTTTCTCCCTCGTTCGAGTCACTTAACTTCCCTGGCGAATTAAAACCACAGCCAGGATGGATGCTCTTTAGTTTCCGTGCCAATGCAGCCTGCGTCATTAATTATCGTCGATGCTTCAGTGGTTGTGGCTGATCGAGACTTGAAATCATTGCAGAAAATGGTTGTCGTATTTATAACGCTGGTATTTTTAATTATGGAATTTTTAGAAAATCTTTATATCTTCTTAAGTCAAATAATGCAATTTTGGGTGATTGAGACTTAGAAATAATTGCAGAAAATATATCTCAAATTTATGACTCTGATATTTTCAATTATATAATTTTTAGAAAATGTTTACTGCTTTTTATATTTGAGACAAATAATGCAATTTCCTCTCTGAAATCCGTACGTGAGTTATACGTGGAGCAGATATAAACCGCTCGAGGGGTAGTTCGGAACAGAAGCATTAGGGCCTTGTTTCCGGCGAGGAAAAACTTTGCTCGAAACTTATTTCGAGATATCGATCAAATTTTTTCTTCTCTTTCCCTCTTCTTGCTCGATCTCGTTCGATTTCAACGGAAGTAGCGATATGGCAGTTTTTACTGCTTACTTCGAAAGTTCCATATAAAATATGTCTCTGCAGCTTTCTATTTTCGAAACGAGCCTTCTATCCTCAAACAATTTCCTATTTTTCTTCAATACACAAAGTGGAAATTATTTTATTAATTGTTAAAATACAACTTAAGTTTTTAATCGTTGGAAAGTCGAGTTCTGTCGTTGAATTCAGAGCAGAATGTTCCTCCAGCTTCCATTTTGGAAGGACGAACTCTGGAAATTGCCAAGCGTTGCCTCGTAATTCGTGGTCTGACGCCTGATCGCCCTAATTTCGTTCTCACGTAGAGCAACGCTCGAAGATCGTCGATAATCCACGACGATGTAAACTTCCTCCAATTTACAGCTGTTTCCGTGATCCTGACCGATTAGCTGCTCGCTCGACAAGGTAGACCACGACTTTCACCATCTACCAGCTCGAATTTATCGCATGGATGTCTCTTGGAACTCTCTTCCACGATAAAAGTAATCAAATCAACGTTCTAAATAAATAAAATTTATTTTCAGTAGCTTCAATATTTTCTTCGTCGTTTTATGGCACCTGAGAGAGATTCTGAAGACATCAGCATTGAGTAATAAAATAATAGAGCTAAAATTCATTTGCAATAGTTTAAGTCTTCGATTGGTCGTTTAAAAAATGTTTAAAGTCGAAATAGAGGCGAGTGTCGCTTAGATATCGCCGTCCCTGGCTTAGCTCGTTTTAATGGCGACGAGAAGTGGCCGATCTCCTCTCGAAGAGTCGAGCGAAAGCAACTTTCTCGACGTGCCTCGTGATCTTTCGTTCCGCGAGCGACAATCCTAGGCGATTTTCCATTCGACGAACGGATCGACTTCCTACACCAGTTCTCATCGTTCAAGTAGAATTAATTACGCCTTATCCGCATGGTAACTCGCGTCGATTACGTCCAGCAATTGGCACGCGAGGAATTCCTCGAATCAGGTGGCTACATCGAATTTAATAACCTCAAATTATCCAACGTGGTGTCATTAAGCGTATGAGTAATCCTGGTTGGATCGTGACTCTTTCGATGCTTAGCACTGGCGGAATTGTGCAACCAATGGGCGCACCGCTGCGTTACGAGAAGGTCGTAGGTGCTCTCAGGTAGGTTAGTCGCCCAACAGGTTTCCATCGTGACCAACAATCTCCTGGAAGCCGCGTGGAAAGTCCTCTCCGCTCGCCACACTCGAGGATACGCGTAGAATGTCTTCCGGAAAAGACGAGCTCGCATACATTTCCATTCGTTAGTCACTCGAGCGGTTACGCGAGGATTTTAAACCAGTCTAACTGTCTCTTAATAACCCTCGAGAGAGACGATAAAAAACGGATATCGTCTTTCACCTTCGTCCACGTGGAAGTGGAACGAGCCTAGATAAGACCCACCAGTCGCGATTGCCATGGAAAAGGTTAAAGGTGGCCCAGTCGTCCGACTGGTTTTCACGAGAACACCATTCGCGTGGTTTCTCCGCGATAGAACAATTGCTGCGCGTTCCTAGACCAACACTAACGCGTTGACTCTCTTCAGAACAATAATCAAAACCCTCCACAAGGGTTTTGCAGCTTGTTCCACGTGTAAAGTCATTATAAAATGACTAAATATTTGTTTATTAAGACAATTTTGACGATAAGTCTGTGAACAGAGGCGATGGTAAGCTCGTGTTGCTCTGACGCTTGTTTCGACATTGTCTGGACAGTTTAGGGGGCGCTCACAGCTTGTCCACGGTGTGACAGGCTCTCTCGCACAATGTCGTGGATTCAAAGGATCGTATAGATCGCGGTCCCGCCACGGGCAAACGCAATTAAGGATTACGCGGGCGAGCGTAATCGTTGGAACAATGCCGGACTTTTACTCGCGATGGTATCGCGCGCCATTGTGCCATTGTATCCGCAGCGATACTAAATCGAGAGATAAAGGTAAAGGTTGAATGAAATCGTGCGCGCTGGTTTTAGCGGATTACGCGTTGATACACCAAAAACTTTTCTCTGTCCACGTTCAGAAACCCCTTCTCTCTCTCTCTCTCTGTCTCTCTGCCCCTCCTGGTTCGTTTGACGATTATCAGAGGAGAGGATAATATTTTCGATCGAAGTTAGAGAAGTGTTATTGGCGGAACACGAGTTAGACTGAAACGGATGGTGGAAAGAGAAGGGTATATCCCTTTCTCGAGCGATAGTAAAGTCTGTTTGCTCCAGGCCACGCGGTTGCGTAACTCCGCTCGAGCATTCCGCTGTTAGCGATCTGTCTGACTATCCGGATCATGACTGACCGATCGACAAACACGATAGACACCGGCTATTCGCTTTGTCCCTTTGGTCTCGCCAGTTTCTCGCAGCTGAATTTTAACAATAATCCTGCTCCACCTCTCTGTGCTGTTTTTTTTTTCATCGCATGACCCGGTAAACTGCGAAACTGAAGCCGCGAGAGGTTACAAATGCGTGAAATTCCTCTTTCGAACTCGCTCCAGCGCCGACAGTCGATATTTATTCGCTGGTTTGAAATTGATGCAATATTTCTCGCCTGCAGATTTCCGCGAAAAATACAATTACACGTTTCTGGTTCCATTGAAAATTGCTGGCTTTGTGGACGCTGTTATGTTAATAGAGGGCGTGACGAGAGTCCTCGAATCTCTCGCTCAGAAAGTTTCCACGATTTTCGGGATTTCGAACAGCAGCATCGGTTTAGGAGTTCCCATTGGCTGTAAGACTCGTCCAATTGGAAGTTCGCGAACTTCGAGGAAGGTTCTCTCTGGTGTCGAGGCAACTTTTCAGCGCGTGACAAGCTTAGAACGCGAACAAATGTACGTTTTTTCGTTAGCATTAAACGGAGCCTTGGCGAGTGACCGTGGACGAGGCAGAGCCGCGCGATTTCGTGCTAATTAAGCAACCACTTGTGCGCCTCGCGAAAGAAGTCGACGGTAATTAACCTGGCGCGCTGGTTTGGGATTCGCTTGGTCAGCCAGTGAATTCGAGTGCGAAACTCTGCGTGCTTGATGTCTCGTCTGAAGTATTCATTGATCTGCTTCTCAAAACTTCATAGAACGATATTTCTTTGACAAATCGAAAACAATACAGTTGCAAAGACTTTATTTTCGAAACGTTTCAAGATCTCTTAACGAAGTTTCCAGGTGGCGACACTGTCGTTTCACCATCTTGGTTCGAGAAGACTCTGAAGCAATCTTCAGTCAATGCATATGCATTGTGACATTAGTTTTGCCTTAACAAAAACAGAAACGATGCCAGTGCTGGCAAAACACAGAGGCTTTTCATTAATCGAAACCCTTTGCAAGGGTTGCTCGCCTCACTCGCGACAAAGGGTCGTTCCCAAGGGTCTGTGCTGCCCCCAGCAATCTCTTTTTCGACTACTGACGTTCTCCTCGTCGTGGTTACTAGAAATTTCGCGAGGTATCTTCGATGGAAGCGCAGGAAGTAGTTACAGCAGTCTTTACCTGACGCAGTCGAAGGAAATTAAAGCTGTCAGGAGTGGAGACACAGAGCCACTTCCAATCATACGCATGGGTGGCAGTGTGGAGCAAAGATGAGCACTTTGAACGTGTGAAACTCAGGTGTCTCTTTAACGTAACCGCGACTGGCATGATTACAAGATATGCTACGAGGTATTGATCCAGAAATATGAAGAACAGCGTTAATAAAAGAGGCGCAGAGTGGACGACAGAGGCCAACAGAGGATTCACTGAAGAGCAAGTCGCTTGAGCAAACGTCGCGTGTAAATTCAAAGGACGAAACGTCAAAGCACGCCAGCAAAGTGTTCGTTATTTCAAGCGACAAGGAAGATATGGTCCTGCGGCACTTCCGTGGCTCTCCACCGGAAGAGCGTCCAATGGCGAGGCAAGGGAAGAAGCTGAAGAACCACGAGACGATAGAATAACAGCTACCACAGAGAAGCAGAGGCAACAAGATGGCGCACAAAGTGGCAACAACAACAGGAAGGTCCAAATAGTCCTGCGAAGCCAACAATATCCTCTCAAGAGGGTGTACCATTTTTTAAAACGTCTATCAGTGGAATTTTCGTGAGTTGAAGGCTTCACTATTCGTTTATGGTGTTAATTACCAAGTTGCCATCCTGTTAGCGAACTTTACCCACGTCTATAACTTCGAAAAGGGCTGCCAGTTATGTACGATGACGAAACGTGCATCGATGAATCGAGAAGCAGTCAGAGGCTCGCATAAGAGATGCGAGTGATGTTACGTAAGAAGAAATATGGTAAAACGAGAGAAAGAATTCGTAGCGTCAGCTGTGCAGCACCCACCAGCACCCATCGCGCGCGTTCACGCATGGCGAACATACGCGCGGCACTTCCGGGACATTGGCGACGCGCCAGATTAATATTGACTGGTCGAATGAAATATTCGAATGTTACACGAGTTTCTACAAAAAAAAATCGAGTGATTCTTCGTCTTTGAGGAAGTCGAGGCCCTTTAAAACTTTCCTTTAAATCCTCTGAGCGTCTCTGTTCGTTGGAAAAAATAATAACGACCCATCGAAGCTTTCGAAAAGTTATAATGGCGTCTCTTTCAAGTTCTGAAGCGAAGATGGTGCGTGGTGCGATCTTTCTTTGAATGAGCAGTGGCGAGAGAGGGTCAGCTGGGTTTGACACTGTCGCCTTTTCAAAGGACACGCGATTTTCAAGCAGAATGAAATAAATATGAAGTCGTAAAATGAAATTCGATTGACAAACAGTGCGATTGGTTGATCGATGGGCGTTGTACTTCGTTTCTGGACGCGCTGAGTTGGTGTCTCATCCCTTTGGAACAATTGAGGTTGCAAATTAACTGCCAAAAGTGTACTTAAACCTAGAACAGCCTCAATTCCTATTTTATTCTTTGGTAAAATTATTTTTTTCTTTCTTTAAAGACTCACGAAGCTGTGAGAATTAAATGTTAAAGCTGTAATTTATCATTCATAGGTTTCTATCGATTGATTCGAAAATTTGCCGCTACGCTGCTTCTAATTAAGCGCCACGCGTGCCACGTAGCTCTCGCAGTGCCCCAACTTGCTCCTGACAGATTCATTACAGCCTATTTATTGCCAGCGAGAACGTTGACATTTTTGTTATTCCATCGTGGCATCAATCATCCGCTCGATATTCCCAAATAACCGAGATGATTCAATAATTTTACGATTATTCCTGACTGCTGGATAATTAGACTTTCTAATGGGCCGATTTCGAGCGATTTGTAATTCCAATTCGAGGACCAAACGCGAATGTTAACAATTAATATCGATGCAAATAATGTTCAATTTGCACAATAAAAAAACACGATGGAGTTCGAGTTTATAAGTTTCATTCCACCCAGTGGTTGTCACTTTTTTACCATCCAACATATTTATCTGAAAATAGCAATCACCAATACGAAAACCATACATTTCTTCTAAAAAATGCCCCAATGTCTACTCAATGAACTCTCAATGAAATTCGAGCATTTTCATTTAAGAAAACTGGTGTGCCTTGGACTCGATAAGTTCCAGATTAGATCGTCAGATCCATCGACGGACGCGTGTTTGCCTCGAACTCGGGGTTTATTTAAACTTGGCGTGGATTCGTGGCAGATGTTTCAAGATCTGAACACAGCCGCGCGATTGTGTACGTTCCCCAGGGAAGCTAAGTCCTGCAGCTTAGTCTAAAGCGTTAACAGAGTTTGGCCGCGAGGTCCTTGCGCATTAAACGAAGTTTAACCGGCTGGGGGTGGCTCTGATTGGCTGGGACGTCAGTTAAACTTCTCTCTCGCGGCGCCACCGTCGCGAATGCCATCGATACCAGCGAAATTCTAGCAAGTAATTGATTCGAGACGAACAGTCGAACTTGTGGCCTCCTTTGACAACTTTATTTCGATTTTCTTGCAATTTCAGGCAGTTGCATTGCTTCAAAGGGTTAAAATAACAGCAGAGAATTTGTGTAGCGTTAATGAGGCACATTTGGTGAACGATTAAGATCAGCAAACGGGAGTTTAAAGAGATTTACTTGGCGCAGAAGGTGTAGACGACAATCGCGAGGCTGTTAACGAGGAAGGGTCACGAGGTCGTGCCCAAGAGACCCACATTTCTCTCCTCACCTCTTTACCTCTTTTTCACCCTGTCATCTGACATTTTCAGCTCCTCGTTGAGACCAAATCCGCTTGGCTTATCTCTCGTCCTCCACCAGACTGCATAAACGTGGGCTTATCAAATATTCGACGCGTTCGACTGAGAAATTTGGCGACGATGGCTGTGTTAAGTGGAATCCTGTGTTCTTAACAGCAGATGCAATCGAAAAGTCGTGTAGAACTAATGGAAGTCAGATTCTTCGTACCAAAAATCGTCATTTTAGGTATTTTTGCAACAACCTTGCAGTGATATTTTATTGTCGACCTTAATTAAAGATAAATTAGCGATGCCAAGGAAGGAAAACGCGGTTACAGCCTTTGACTCTGGTCGTTGGCTACTTTTTTTCCACCCTCTGACAAAAAAAATGGCGCTCCATCGAGAGAGGGACGCGTCGTTTAAAACTCCGTGGTCCTTCCGTTTTTCGAGCGGATCCTCTGGAAACCTGGCGCGTCATTATTTAATTTCATCGTCGATCGGAATTTGTCTGACGAGCAGCAGAGAGGAAATTTCACGAACGCTCGAAACCGGTGCCATTTCATACGGATCAGCGAGTCGATGAAATTGAAGAGGATAATTAGCCGCGCGGAGCTTTTCCTACCGAAATTTCCGCCAATTTCGCTGGAATTCGTCGAAATCATCGCTCTCGAAAAAAAAATAAAAACGATTATCGCACGCTGACTCGATTTGGGTTAACTTTGACCGTCGCGTAGATTCTCTGCTCGCGCAGACATTCCTCAGAGCCGATTTAACGGCACCTTGGCTATCGCCAGATGCAATTTCCGCATCAGGAAATGTAAATTCCAAAGCAGCTACTTACAACGCCGCTTATTGCAACTTTGCGCGAGCCTGATTTAAATGTGCATAATTTCGACGTTCCAGTTGAACCAGGGCTCGCATCTTCGCTGCCATTTTTCTCTCTGCCACCTCCTTTCACCTGGTAAATAGGAATCAGACGCGTGTACCTTTTTTCTCGCCTTATACATTCCCTTGTTCAGATATTTACGAACGCCTCGTTCATTTCTCCTGCACTGTCGAAGATTTTTCCCCGGCTGAAAGCATTCGTGCATTTCACAAAGGCAGGGATCGTTGTAACGTGAAACTTCGTTACTGGGTTGGGACAATGGCGAACGCTTTTTAAAATTCCCGCCTTTCGTCGAGCTGGCGAATAATTGGTGCTTGATAAAGGTTAGAAATTTTCGATTCGAGCTAATTGACTCTTTCGTACTTTATCTCTGCTTTTCTGTCGAACAAAAATCGGGTTATCCTCGAAGAAACTGCAGTTTCCATCCTGCGCTGTATCAGGGCAGACGTAATCCTCGCAGAGTTTACGAGAACGGATGAATTTCTATGGGACGTCGAGGCGAATCGAGCGTCGTGGATCAACGACTTGACGGATCGTTTCTACGGTGGCTCTATCTGGGACGCGGGTAATTGAAACGCATTCGTTTCGACTCTAATCCGGATTTTGTTCTCGCGAACGCCTTTATCACGCCTCGAATTCTTTCCAAATGCACGAGTAGAAAGTTCGCGTTACGCAAACGGTTGACAATTTTCGTGAAAACACGCGTTACATCACGAATTACGAAACTCATTAGTAACGGAAGAGTTATGGGCATTAATTGTGATTGCACGATTGTCATTGCATAAACCAGGCGATGTCGCAATAGAACGCATCGTGAGAAAAATTTGTTTACCCTTAATGAAGGAGGACAAATGTTTACACGATTTATACACGGTGGCCAGAAACGGACAACTGTCGTCTACCAAAAATCCCATTCCTCGCTGGCTGCAGCGCTGACAGAGTCCCTGGCGTTACTCGCCAAGGCACATCCGCGCGGAATCTGAAATTCAGATCAGTCGATGGCGTTCGCAGATAGTCAGGATGAATTCACGGATAGACAAACAGAGATTCGAAGAGCCTGAGGGGCGGTAGAAGCCAGGTAGACGTACGTACGTACGTACGTATCAACGATTCGTATGCTCAGGCTCGGTTTAACGATATTTTGCCCCGTTTCAGACTGAAAACTCGCCAGGCGATAAAGGGTGGGGGTGGTTTCCAAGCGGATCAAATGTATGCAGCGATTCAATGCTGGTATTTCCACGTCCCTCGACTTCCTGCACGCGATTTAAATCCGTGTACGCAACTTTCGCGAAAGCAGCAGTGCGCATTGACAAAATTCTGACTTTGCCACGGATGGATGATGCAGCGGTTGTAAACGAGACGCAGGCAGGGCTTCGAGGCGATGAGTCACGCGTCGATCGACCTCTCGATCCGCTTTGGTATTCACCATGGACTGCTCAGAGATAACGGTGTTGCGACGTGGAGACGCGAGAATATCCAGGCGGGTTTTGGGTGTCGTTGGCCCGTCCCTGGGCACACTTTAAACGCCGCTATCCACCGTGGATGCAGACGAAATTCATGCAACGCGTACCGTTAGTCGACATTCATTGGCTTCTGCTTCATCTCCGCCTTCAGCCGCGGTTCTACCTCGCGTTCTCTTCCCACCGTCTCCTTTCCTTCTGCGCGCGACCCTCCTCGCCCCGCTTCCGCCATCGCTGACTGGGTTTTTATCCGCGCGGGGACCAACTGGTTGCCAATAAGAGAAACCTTCTCGAGCGCTGCGCTCGTGTTGCTTCCATTTTCTTGCTCAGCGCCGGTTACCCAGCCTGGCCAGTTATGTGGACTATAACGGAATCGGTACCGGGTTAAATTTAACCTTGCCAAGCTCCACGCTGACCTTGTTTCGCATCCTGCACCCTTCCTGGTATCCTTGAACACGAGTGGAATTTTTCAGCGCTCGGACTGTCGGTGGAATCTGGCTTTTGGGACATTAACTGTTGATTAGGATTTTTTAAAAATTTTATTTTTAATTTGAATGATGTACAGGGTGATTTGAATTGAATTGTTGGAGAAATAAGAAACTTTTTTAAATGGAAATTTTCTATAGATACTTACAAGCCAAAAAATATTACAATTCCTATTCTGAATAATGTACAGTATAATTTAAATTTAATTACTGGAAAAAGAAGGAAGTTTCTGAAATGTAAATTTTTTATAGACACTTTGTTATACGTTCGCCAAAAAATATTACTCTCCGTTCAGTCAATGGAATTTCTATGGACGAGAGGAGGGGAAAGGTTTTCAATCGAGACGATCGCAGCTCAGACTGCGGCAGCCATAACGGTATCGCTTGAAATCGAAGTACTCCCCACCGTGCCCTTTCTCGATCCATCGAGTTGCGTCAAAACTGTTCCAACAAGACTCCAACTATTTTTCCAACTTAATACTACATCGTATAATTGTCGAACTAATTAATTTCCCTGTGCAGTGCATATTCCTTTATTAACCGCAATTTTTAACTAATGTTTATCCTGCTAAAAAAGAAAAAAAAAATGGAAAAGAACAGGATCGCGTTGCGACTATCCGGTGAGATATTGCGTCGTTACTCTTCCGTTCCATTTATTACGGAAACGGGATGTAATATGGCATAAAATAAGTCCCCTCCACAACGAAATGATAGCTCGCGCGACACACGCGAAAGTAAGATTTATACGCTGGAATGATCGTGAAGGTAGAGAGAGAACATTATCGCGTGTATCAAGCATAAAATATTCTAATTAACGTTGTTACCAAACATCGAATTCCTAATAAATTTGCTGTCCAATGTGAGAACGCTTGGAACCTTCCGTGGCTGTCGAGGCGAGAGAAATGGCTCCATAAGTTACCATTGCCAAACGTCGAGGCGCTTAACATTGACGTACGGTACTCGACGACATTTTTACCAGCGAGGTCAAGAATGATATGCTTTTTAGAGAACCGGTTGCCAGAGAGAGGATCGCGGATGAATTTGTCGACTCGCGTGACGATCGATGGTACACTGGGTATATACGTGACCTGAAATTGTTCGCAAGTCATCGTCGACACTTTGTTGCTTCAAATCTGTCAGCAACTAAGGGGTTGTTTCAGAAGTAATTTGAACTCTTTCTGACAAACTCACTCTTTTCAGCCACCAGATGGAGAGGATCGTTTCTAACCTAACTTTTTCTCTAGAAAATGCTCGTAGTGAAGTGTCAGTGAGATTTGAAAAACGTGAGAGCAAAGCAGGCAGCTACTGTGCATTTATTCAGCGGTTGAAACAGGTTCAACGAGCTGAATAATTCCATCTTTCATAGAAAAATTCGTTTTCTCGCGGCGAGCCAGCGAACTGACCACTCGCAGAGCTGGCAACCAATTCCCTCTCGACATTTTTCCAGCCTGATTGCCGCGGATTGTTCCTCGAGGACGAGCGTGCGATCTCTGCTCGGCTGTTAAACGTCGCGAGCGATATCGCCAACAGGAATATTCCCCGCTGGCAGTTTGCGAAACGTCCCGCTGCTCGTCCGTCGGCTAATGGAGCTTAATATCGGCGGGCAAACAGGTCGTTTCTTGAATAGCGGAAGACCGCGCGGATCTCCATCGTTCGTTCACCTCGCGCGCGTTCCTCGCCTGGCCTCGAGCTGTGTTTCGACCGTTTCGAATCGCAATCGCGCGGATTAAACGGTCGTCCCATCGTGGAATTGTGCGAAACCTCGAGCAACGCTGGTCCACGCGACGTTTGCTGGGCAGTCGAGGATTAGTGCTGGTTTCATTAGCCCAATTGGGGAGTCGAATAGCGTCGTTCGAGACCGGACGATGAGGCATTTTTGTGTTTTGTTGAACGAAGGTGGTTGTAATTAGATGGCTGGCTGCGTTCGACACGTTTAATTAGTCCAATACTAATGAATACACTGACATTATCGATGGAACATTGATTTAGGGTTCGAGTCAAGGTGCAGCAGTGGGATCAACTGTTGCAGTTGGTCCTTTGACCACGTTTCTGATAAGCAGAGACACTTTCTGTCGCTTTGCCTGAGGACACTCGCCTTTATCCCGTTCAAGTTCCACAGGAACTCTCGATCTGATTCGAACTTTCACGTGGCAACTGTTTCATTCTTGATTGAACGTTCATTTTAAGGGAATCTTTACTGTAGAATTGCTTCATTTTTTGAAGATCGTAGAGGAGATTACTTGTGAGGCTTTGCAGACGTTTAGCAAGCCAATTTGTCTGGTGAATCGTGTGCAGCTTATTGGAGCTGGAATCGCTAGAATTCCGTCGTTTTGGGGGGTTAATCGCGCCCCTTCTGTCTCTGACGAGCGCAAAACGGGCTCTCGCGGTCTCAAAGACATCAAGACGCGAGTGTGGAGGAGTGGGGGGTGAGATAAACGCAGGAACCCACCTAACCTAACCACCAAGCTCCCTTTCACATCGTCTCGCTTCACTTTCTCATACAAATTGTTCTCTGACTTTAAAAAAAATTCAAAAATTGCTGACTGCAAAACAATGAAGAAGGGTGATTTGTGTTTCTGATTGCAGAATATCCTGGACAAGTTCAACCCAGGAGCCAGGCAGCTGATCAACGCTGGCAAGACATATTTGAAAGCTCTTCACGGTGAGTGAATCGAATTGAATCTTCCCAAGGGTGGGAGTCGAGTGAAAAGGTGGCGGTGGCTCGCGAGACAAATAACGACAGACGGACACGATCGTGGAGCGTTCGAGGGGTGGGTTGAAATGAAGAAAGAAAGGACAAACGAGCGTCGAGTGAGCTTTATGCCGTCTCCTGGGTCCTGTTTCAGGATCGAATTGCCAGCTCGTCAGAATCGCGCGCTACAGGGGGTGTCAGGGTTCTATTTCGCTCCTTCTCAGCCGTCCCACGTGTTCCTGTTGTCGACGTGCCTTTTTACCACCCCATCGATCGATTTTCCATCGCACACTCTCACGTCACTGCTTTTTCTAACAAATTGTCTCTTCATTTGCTTGGAGTTTTGAGAATTCAGTGGATCGTTTCGAGAAATTCGAAGCAACGACAGCACTGAGACCCACTGACCTCGAAAGGAAGCCTCGTGCTAAGAGAAATCCACGCGTAAACTGGATTCCCGCATTATCGCGAGGCAAATTAATCCAGATGCAGGTGCAGTCGGAATGTCTGCCGCTAACGGAACACGGAAATTGTTACGTTCAAGAATCACCAAGAGCTGGAAGGTGCTCGTTGCTGCCCGTTAATTGTACGCGACAAAGTCACTTCACCCCACCTCCTCGAAGCGTACAATTTTCCGCTCCTCCAGCCTTTTACCTTTGCCGTTAATCCATGCACCAGCCTTAATTAACAAAGACTCGAAGTTGAAATCCTCTCAGACGCGGAGAATTATTATTAATAAATTTGGCCAACTGTCGCAGCCCCAAAACTTCAAATCCCCGCCACTGTCACTGATCCAAAGTTTCTGTAAGAGCAAGAGTCGCGTGCCTGCTTGGTCGCGAGGAGGAGACGTTTGGCAAGCGGACCAGCTGCTGCCCTGCCCCGTGCAAAGCACGCATCCATCTCTTTTTCTCTGCTCGTTCTCTCTAAATCTCACTTCTCTATTACGGGTGATAACAAAACGTTGGGCACGAGTGGGTGGCGTGGCGAGTCGCGATGCAGCGGAGCCAGCTGGAAAGCTGCGACTACTCGTAAGCAGAGCTTAAATCTGGCTTTGTCATGGCGGAAACGCGCGCGTGGAATCGCTCACGACACTTGCACCCTGGCTTGGGTGCTCGAGTGGGGGGCAGGCGGGTGTCCCACTGGGTGGGGGTCGCGAAACGGTCGCAATGGGACGCCAGACAGACACTGCAGCGAGATAAAGGGTTGAAATGGATTCGAGTGGAGATAAGGGCGTGGGAGAGGTCAATGTTGGTAAAGGTGGACAAATTTTCATTAATTATTTACATACAGTGTGACAAAATCGTCTTAGAGGCGAGTGCAGTAGCCTGTGCCCGCATTTCAGACCATCTCCTCAGGTTAATTAGTAGAAAAACCGACCGTTTTTCGTCTCATTTATATCCTACTTACTGTAAGGAATTCGAAGCAATTAAAAGAAACGTAATTTATCTTCCTGGCGGACGAGACAACAATTTTACACTTTTTACAGTGATTAAAAAATTGAGATACGTGTATAAATGACCCTTTTTAATGCTGAAAGCTGACGTTTCTGAACGCAAAAGAGGGCAAAGCGAAGATAATTAGATGGTCGAAGGAATAGGTTGGTCGCGATTTTATTGCGCGACCGTCGAGGAAATATGAAGCCCCAAAGTAAATGAGAAGCTCGTGTAGAAAATAAGAACTGATGAGGCGAAATGAAAGGAGGATCGATGCGGGCCATTTATGCGCTGTTTACGGTCCTCTCGGGTGCCTTAAACGCGAGACTCTGAATAAATGTAAAACGCGAGCTACGAAAATGTCGACGAGCGCCTTTAAATCGACGCTAGAAGCAATTTTCGAAAGGAAACGGAACAACAGTACGACGTGCACGCATCGAGTGACAAACAGCTTTTTAAATAGGCAACAAGGGTTGCTCCTCAATAATTACCATTCTTTTGTCAGAGCTTCAAAGGGTGGCATAATCTGGTCGCTTTTAAAAGAACAATTTCAAGTTGCATTTTAATGAGCCTGATACTTTTGCAGAAACACGTGTCCTGCAACAATGGCGTCTCTGTTGGCTCTTGGTATTAATCCAACGACACTTTCCACCTTTTTTTATCCAGCTCGTAAATATCTTTCTTAGCGCGCTCGTAAATATCCCCCTTAAACGCTTCCTTTTCTCTGTTTGCTCTGCAAACACACATAATAAATTCTCGTTGCCAGTCATCATACTCGCGCAAACACCAGTTCCGTCCTCAACAGATGTCTGCGCCATCTATGAATGCAGAGCATACGTTTCATTGGCCAAACTTTGAGAAATACGAAAACAATTGTACACAAGCGATCGAGCTTGCAGAGAAGTGTAATTAATGACGCTAATAAGTCGAAAATTTTTCGAAAATCGTTCAATTTTTGAGAGAACCACGCGAGAAAAGGAATTCAAGGCACACCAGCGAGCATTTTACTTATTCAACGCAGCAGTCTATCCCCTCCTCGAAGTTCCCCAACTCGGCTTCTTACTCGAAACGTATTCCTCGCGATTGCCATAAATTATGCGCGAGCAGGGTTGCAGCGTTGTTTCGCGAGCTTTAAATCGAGATTTTCGTGAGAAACAGAAAAGAAGAGGCAGAGTCTGATCGATTCGTTCGAAGAGGCGGTTGGTTCTTCGTGGATCCAATTAAGTTCTTCGCACAGTGGCCGTTTTTTCGCTCGCCTCGCCACTGAATTCGATTACGTCGCGGGTCGTAGCCGAGGAAATCGTCGGACGCTTCTTGCGTTTCGACGATATTTCAACGGATGGCTGTAATTAGCTGGCATTTCCTCGCTGGCTCGCAAGAAGGGGTTGACAAATTGTTTACCTTGCGTAAGAAACTGAATTTCTCGCTATGAATCAAATTTGTAAGTTTGTGGTCGAAGAATTTGGGATTTTCGAACGAAAAAAGAGGGCCAAGGGGGTGGAAGGGGCTCGACAGTGTATCAGAGGAGGGGTGAAGAGACGAATCGAATCCAATTGCGCCCTTTGAAGCCAGCGTCTCGTCTTTGTCCTCGAGTTTTCGCCCCTACGGAATTAATTCGTTCCGTTCGTTCCTTTGCAGGCCCAAGGAAGTTCGCGATAGTGGCGAGCGCCCTCTCCATCCGCGCGCCATTACGCTGCGGAAGCTCGAGCAGTCGACGACAATTTCTAACGAGCCGTTCAGCTACTTTGATGGCTCTGTTCTGCCTCGAATCACTGCTGCAACTCGTATCAACCGTCTGATCCTCGCCAAAACGATGGTTATCGCTCGTTTTTCCTCTCGATGGGGTTGCAACCACCCTCGTGCGTCACTCGAGCGGGAAATTCGCTTAACAAGCCCCTTTTTTGGAACAAAAAATCGTTCTGTCTTATCGAAGTTGAGAGAGAGAGACTGGTTAAACGGTGCCTAGTATGCGAGTGGTATCGCGAATTTCCATGAGAACACCCTGTAGAACCTATACCCCTCTTTCTCACTTACACCGCCATTATCGTAACAGGAAAGAACGCCGTTAAAAGTCTGAAACACCGTCGCACAATGCCCCGTGTGCACGTCGAATGGCAATTAAGGTTCTAACGATGCACTCGCGCGGCCCTTAGCATTTTTGCATCGAAAGCGTGAAAGAGCTACCCCTCGCAAAGGGGGTGAGGGGGTGCGAGAACGCCTCGCCCTTACACGCTCGATGTTTACAGCGGAATATTTCGTCGTTGAATATGCAACGCTTTCCGCCAAGTCGAAATAAAACCGGTAGCTACGACACCTGTATTCAACCGTCGTGCATGAGGGGATGGATATAGTTCGCGTTAATTACACGCGCTGTGGGTTTTTAATCGACGAGAGGGATTAAGTACATCCAACTTGTCTTTTCAACAGTTTTTTTGTAAACATGAATCCACTTTTTACTCGTTTGCCAAACTCAACAGTTTTGGTGCTATTTAATTTGTGCAATTGATACGCGAGGGGGTGGAAATAGTTGGCGTTAATTGCACTTGCTGTGGATTTTTAATTGATGAGAGAGATTAAGTAGATCTACCTTGTCTTTTAACATTTTTTCACAAACATAAATCCATTTTTACTAGCATTTCAAACTCACCAATAGTTTTTATTTCGTTTGGTACACGAGGGGGTGGAAATGGTTGGCGTAAATTACACGTGCTATGGTTTTTTAATCGAAGAGAGAAATTGAGTAGATTCACCTTGCTTTTCAAAATTTCTTCACAAACATAAATCCACTTTCACCAGTATTTCAAACACACCAGTTTTGGTACAATTTAATCATCCAAGTTCCACACGAATAGGATAAATATTACCCTTTTTCTGGTTGTAACCGAGCCATATTTATTTGGCGAAAGAGTGGAGAGAAAATGGAGACAATAGACAGTCAGGAAACGGGTGGCAAGCTTTATATTCCGGGATTGGAAAACTGCGTGGACTGCGAGGGCAGTAGTCGTAAGGAGGGTGGAACGTGGAGAGGGTCAGGTAGATGTCAGGGCCAGATACAACTGTTAACACCGGAAAACACCGAAACCGTAATTACTACGGCTCGTAAAGCCTCCTTTCCTACCCTTCTTCAACCCCTCACATCTCGTCCAGCCTGCTCGATGTCGCTTTCATACGCGTCTCCTTTTTCCCTCCGCTTCGTCCTTTTTTCCTGGAACCAACCATCGCGTCCGCGTTGACGACGCTGTCGTTTCGAATTCGTGGAATTAAATGGCCACCCTCCACCCTTGCGAGAGACGATCAAGTGTGGATAATTAGAGAACGATCCTGCAGCATTTTTATCCCAGCATTTCTCTACAATTACGAATAACTCTGGCGTATCGCAGAATTTCCACCCCCGTTCGTTACGCAGGATGGAAAAAGGGCTGGGGTGGCTCGCTGGGCACCGCGTTTGTTATTCGACGAGCACTGGCGAGATCGTAATTCGACATTCGTCGATATTTTCCTCGAGTCGAGTGGAAATCGATCGCGGGGCGCGACGAAAGCGCGAGGGGTGGCTCGCTGGAGGGTCCCAGGCGAAATTGCAGGTCCTGGCGGGATCAAAAAGAGGGCTACGAGGGAAAATTGACCGTTTTACCTGCGAGGATTCCATAATTAAAATCAGTTGCGCTGCTGTCATTGTCCTCGACGCGGTCCTCCTCTGTCCGCGGACATCCTGCCAGTCCTGCGGCCGCGTTTCGCGCAATTTAACGAGAAAACTTTTCAAATTACATTCCACGGGACTTTTTCACCCCCTTTTCGTCCTCCTTCGCTGGTTGTTATCTCCTCTGGTTTCTTTATTACCGCCTCGCGAGGACGTCTCTCGTTCTCGCTTGCAAGAGATTTATCCGCGAAGTTGGCTGCTTATGATAAATCTCGTTTGTGCCTCGATACAAGTTGGAGGGGGAGCCTGTCGAGCGTTCTCGAGGGCAGCAGCGGAAGTGGAAGCGCCTCGAGTGGGGATGAAGACCGATCTCTGCTTGTTAGTAACCACCGATCGAGTGTCTGTCCTAGTTTTTTGCGCGATCCAACGCACGTACCTCGCGATTTTTCGTCCTCGAGTGCCAGGGAACAAGGAAATGGCGTAATTCAGTACGACTAACTTCGATCTCGTGTTATTCGCATGGAGAGAAGAAAAATGGCACCTCGAGAGCCTCTGTTCTGCTGACTTTTGGAGCTCTCCAGTTCTCAGAAGTGACTAGTTCGTGTTTACACGCGATTTTAATTTCGAGATCAGTCGCAGAGTTAATTAAAATCGCCAGTGGCGCGAGATACGCTGATTAATCGCGAGCAATCGATCTACGCGAGCGAAATCGGTTGGCTAATGGTTCCATCAGCACATCCGGTATTTGCTACGCGTAAGGCATTCGCGATTAACCGAAATTTCGCTGGATTTTAATTAGAATTCCTGAATGGCAACGTTTAGCGATTAGCCAGCGAAGGACTTAATCAAAGATGGCGTTGGTCGAGCAATTATTGAGTCGTTTTCAATCAGAGGGTTTCCAGATATTTTTTTTACCTGAAAGCGGAGACGAAATCTTGGCGATAATCGAATCCATCGAAGGCTCGAAGGGTCCCTCGATTTTATTCTCGCGTCGTTTCCTCGAAAGTGTCGGCTACCACTTTCGTCGAAGGTATTTATTCGAACGGTGGGGCAGAGAGCGAAATGTAAAAGCAATCAGTCACCCTAAAAGATTCAAGAACGTCCAAAGGGGCTGTCGAGACGCGCCATTTTATAGATTCTATTGTGCACGATGTTAAACAGCCTGAATAATTCTGTCATGCATGCAAAAAAAAATTTTTAACACCTTCTTTCGTTACTCAAATAAAAATTTCGTTACTAATTTATTTTTTTTTTTACCAAAATCGACCATCGAATCACTTTTATCAATGGCCAGTTTGATGACAGAATTCTCAGCTTCTCTTTTTTGTTTTTAAATATAAAAATATATTATTTTTTTTTCTATCACTGAAGATCAACCAAGTCCTTTAATCGAGACTGTTGTCTCCTTTGAAGAATTCTGTGAACGCAATCTTTTAACTCTGTAAGTAAATTGATACCTGGTGATCGAGAATAATTCGCAGAGACGCTGACAAATAATTAAGAGCAATTCTATCGGTTCTTTTTCGTCTCGAAACGGCTCGTTGAACGTTTCAATCAGAAAGAAAGGGAATTTTCAATCGCACTGCCTTTGTGTCAGTCAAGATCGATTTCATTCGCGTCTGTTTGCAGTTAATTGGTACATCGAGGACACCGGGTAGGTTCAATTGAACGAAGGAGCAACGGACGTCCGACGAATTAACATTTAATTACCAAGCACCGAGGCATTTCTCGCTCCTTTCCTTTCGAACCTATTCTATTCCGCTTCTTGACCGAGAAAAAAAGTGTGGCGCGCGATTAAATGCTAATTAGTTATTCATTTAGACGCTAGAAGTGCGCAACCAGGGTAACTAATCTGATTTCTCGACTCCGTTCTTCTTATTACTGTGCCATACGTTGAACTTATATTGTAATTTACAAATATAGCACTGAAAAAAATTGAATACCAATTTAAGTAGTTCATACGAAAAATATCGCATCTTAAGAATTAAAATGTAAAAATTTGGCTGTTTGGAATAATTCAAAATCGTTTCGAAGCGTTCTTCTTCCTGTAACTTATCAAGGACACGAGTGAACAAGCATCCTCGCGGCAATGGCTCGGTTGAACGACGCGAAAGGTGGCGAAATGGCCCTTTGTCCGCTCGTTGAACGACTTCTTCCACCGCGTATTTATTAAACGCGCAAGCTCTTTTTAGGGACGCCCTCGACGCTGTTTTCCTTTCACCAAGCGAAAGCTGCATTATGATAAAGCCTAGGAGGAAGGTATCTCCGGTCCTTTGTCCGCTCAATGAGACGAAAATTTGTTTAACTCGAGTAATTGTTGTTCCTCCCTCTTCTCGCCAGCAGCCGTGGCTCTTATTAAGTCCGTTCTGTCTGCGCTCTGATGCCCTTTGTCACGCGCAGCTAAACGACGTTAAGCAAATTGAACGTTGGAGGGGCCGTTTAACCGGCTGTGATTCTATTTTCCTCCAAATATCCAAAAGAGAACCTCGACAGAAGAAAGAAAACCACCATCGATCGTTCTACTGCTCAAACTTGACTCTTACATCCACTTGCATTCTCAATTAATTGCAATTGAAGCTATGTACAATGCAATTGCTTCAATTACTGACTGCCTTGATACACTTTAGGTATCTTGGTTTGCTCTCATTCACAGCAACCATCTTGCCATAACCAATAAAAGACTGCAGATGGCGCAACGATGCTTAAAAATGTCTGCCAGAACAACAGCTGATTCTAATTCCTCTCACATCACGCGAATCTTCGTCTCGTATCAAAGCAGAGTACAAAGTATTTCTATTTTCGAAGAACTGGAGGACACGACGCGTCTGAGAGAACCCCTCTAAGGGCATAAAATCGTTAAGAGTCGAGCACGTAATTCGTAAAACCGATTAAACTGATTTGTCGATCGCGATTGCCTTGGAGACGCGACGCGCCAGGAGGGAAGGCACGAATCGCGGGAAAAAGACGAAGGAATAACGAAATTAAAAGCGTCGAGGGGCGGCTGGGCTCCTCCCTGGTGAAAATAATAGAACTGTACAACGACAGTCTCCCATTGTCCGGAATAAAGTTTACGTCTGCTCCTTTCTCGTCTTCTCGCGATACTTTCCCGCTGTTTCGAAGCGAGCTGCTCGAGACTGACGACTTTCGAAGCCTCTGCCCTCGCAGCGTGTCTCATATTTCCATTCTCAGCCTGCTCTGCAGCGACTCCCGCGGGAATAATGGAAGGAATGACTTTGAGCCGCGTTTAATTACGAAACCCCGCTGTTTTCGACGAAACACTTACTTATTTAACTCAAAAAATTTTCTCTGCAGACAAAAATAAACGTACCACGAAAGAATTCGCTTGACGCGTTTGTTGTTCGAAAGCAGATCGAGAGGGGGTCGTGCAAATTAATTGCACGACAGCGTCGACGGAAAAAGGGGATGATTCATCGAAACTATGCGACGCTCGCGAGTGTAACGATATTACTACGAACTCCACAATTGCGGTATTGTTAAGCTCTTGGGGTCCAATGAGTAGACGCGCAAATAATGGGGAGGAACGCTCGTCTCTGGGGTGGGTGCGCAAAGGGTGTACGTTGCGAGGGGTGGAAAAGTACGAGTCCGTCGTATATCTTGAAACGGTAGACACTCGACACGGTGACGGAAGGTCATGGGGGCGCAAAGTGATTCGAAATGGCGAAAGAATGGCTGGCATTTCGACGCAGCGTGTGTAAGCGTGATACTGATGGCGTCAGACGAGGCTTTTGGGTGCTGGTTCGACTGCCACTAAAGGGGTGGGGGTTTGCATGGATCAAAGCCAAGGAATTGATTTTGTCCCACGCGTTTCATGTGTTTAACCCTCCACTTCACTCTCGCCAATTCGTAATTCTAGCTTTTTTTTTGCGCTTAATTAGTTACCAGTGTTTGTGTTTTTGTTGAAAATTCACCCACGATTTAATCGAATTAATTGAGTTTGGGAGCTCGCTAAAAGCTCAATTCTCAATTTTTTTTTATTTTTACAACAGTGGAATATTATTTTCAAATTTATTTCGTCGAAATTGGTTGAAAAATCGCCTTTATTGCCTCGAAATTGTACCCCAATTGTCGATATCCGTGCACTTCAGTGCTGCTGCAAAAGAGATGATAGAAAATTATCCAGAATTATGGTCGTTATTGTAAAAAGTTTTTGAATGGCGAATTGGCTTGCGATTTATTCATATCGTTTCGCGAGTTATCGCTGCATCGACGCAGAAGTAACTGTTTCAGGGCCAGGAATACAACTCCCGGAAGTGTCTGCTGGCGCGAGGGTCGAATATTAATTGGTCTTAATTACACGCGGCGGAGGGCTCGTTTTAACGCTGGCGAAAGTTTTTCGCGACCACGCCCCGCCCCTTTCACCTTCTTTTATGAACCCTCTCGGTTGATGCAAGAGTACACGACTGCTTTAAAAGGAAGTTACGCGGCGCGGAACGAAAATGGTCCCCCGACACGAGCGCCGCCATTGTGGTCTATCGAATTTCCTCTTCTTCCGCGGCAAGTTTCGAGTGCCAGACACATTTCAATTAACGCGAGCTCTCCTTTCGAGATCCCTGATTAACTTTGCGCTCGTTAATGCGTCAGAGTCGACCAAAAAGAAATTTTCGAACCCCGTTCAAGGTTCTTCTCGAGCAACCAAATTTTTTTTCTGATGAAAAAGGGTTGTTTAGCAAGGTTACGATGCAAATACAACAAGGGTTACACAAGTGGCCCTTCAGAAAGATCAAAAAGGAATTTTCAGACTTCGTTGGTGGTTTCTTTTCGAGCAATAATATTTTTTTTTTGAAGAAAAAGGGTTGTTTAGCGATGTTACGATGGAAATACAACAGGGGTTGCGGAAGTGGCCCTACAGAAAGTTCGAATCTGCCCCCAGGGGCGAGAAGGAATGCGATTAAGCGTTGATGGCTTCCTAAATGCAAACAACCCCCGAAATCGTAATCACAGGAGACAATCACGCCTCGACAACGGGTAGACGGTGTTTCACCGTGGAAGAATAAACGACGGAAGCACTCAGGGTGGATGTCAATTAAGCGACACCTCTTAATTCACGAGCTGCCTGTAAAAACAGCTCACCCTTCTGCCCTTCTTCGTTCTGGTCCAAAGTTACACTTGTTTCGATCGAAATTCGATAACAGATACTCTCATTGCAACTTTACAATTTTTGACACCTGTCCACGTATTTTTTTTCTTTAGTTGTACGATCAAAAAATAATTATGGAAATAGCAAGAGCTTTTTAATGTTATTGGAGGGGTGGATGGAGTAAAACTGATGCATTTCACGTGGCTGAGTGCAAACTAATATTAGCCGAGGAATAGAAGAAAGCTTCGCCCATCTTGGGCGCCGCTTCTGTTTGCCATCTTGTTCACACATAATGTTCCTCGCGTTTTTCCTCCAAGCGGAAGCTCTTTGACTAAGAGGGAAACCTGTAAATATTACAGAATATCCGGGACACTGGAGGCGGACATCTCTCTGTCTCAGAGTTCAGACCTGGCTGTATTGCTCTTTGCAACACATTTTCATTTTTTAATAAATTAAACAAAATTCTTTCTTCAACTCTAACTCTCTTAATTTTCAATTTTCTGACTTTTGGAGAAGAACAGAGCACTCTCATTGACACTTGGAATATTTAGCTGTATTGCTCTGTCACATATTCATTTTTGTAAAACATTCTTGCCCCAACTCTGAGGTTAATTTTCAATTTTCTGACTTTTAGAGAAGAGCAGAGTTTCTCTTTGGCAATTGGAATATTCAAGTGGGACACGTGTGACCCACTGTGTGAAACCTGAACGCAAAACTTTTCGAAACGGGTCTAATTTGGCGGCTGGGGATCAGAGTGCGCAACGTCGTACGAGCCCAGCGAGATAACAATAACGCTCGCGAAGTTAGACGATATTTCGTGGAGCGAAAATAGCGATAGTTAGCAAAGTAATAGGAAAACTTTCCGGTATCGAGCATTTCCATTAATCTGCATTAATTTTGGGCAGCGCCAGAGCCATCCACCTGCTCGTGGCCGCTCGAAAAATGTTTAACCAGTTCTCAGAGGCTCGCGATTGCTCAGAAAACATTGCTTAACGCAGAACGCATCTCCTCGTTTGCACGGAACTATTTTTCACCCGTTCGAGAAGTTTAATGGGCGCTCATTGATATTCTCGAGACTGGTGAGGAGTTAAAACGTTCTCGAGCGAAACTTTGTTAATCAATCCAGTTGTATTTATTATTATTAGATCCTGGAGGGAGCTCGAGATGTTTTCGTTGGAATTTTTCGCAGGCAACCGAGCGAGAAACTAACTTCAACGAAGTTCTCAGTCGAGAAACAGTCGTCTCTTAGTTTTACTCTTTTATTTTGTTAAAGAGTTGAAAAAGCTTGTTTTACACCGCTGTTTCTTATTTCTAGACGCGTACTAAAATTTATAGCGTTGTGGGACACTTCCTGCTGGTCATCTTTTTACTGCCTCTGCTGCCCTCTACAATGGCAGACACTAGAAACGCTCTAGGATTCTCTTGCGAGCTTCATTAAATCGAGAAAAATGTATTTTTTCACGAAACAGCTCTGAATATAGCAATTCTAGAACATTTTCAAGTCTCAGTGCCCGTTAGTGAATGAAAATTCGTGAGAATTATTGTAAAATGATGAGAGTTTAATTTGAATAAAGTTCCTCGACTCAATATCGAAACGTCTGCTGGTGTGGGATGGTCGGTTGCGATTCGAGGTTGATCCATCAGCCCAGGACACGTCCATTCCACCAGCGAGAAGTTTGTCGATAGTTGAGGACAGACGAGTGGAGAGGAAGGATGATTGGTTGGCTTTTGGGGACAACTTGGAGACAGGCTCGAAGACAGTGTCCACGGACCTTAACTTCGATCGTTGATGCGTCTCTGCGGCCACCCTTTGCGAGCCCACAAACAAGGGGCGGGCGATTTTCCGGTTGCTCAGCGTTTCCGCTTGGCTCGTCCATTTCAGCGCACGCGATTCCTCGTGTGCCCTCCTTTTCTCTGATTGTACGAGTTAAAAAATTTCGTCGACCACTCACACGTTTCCTTTTACAGTAAAACATGGAGAAAAGGGAATTCAGCGAGTGTAGATCTCAGTGAATTTAATGAAGCAAAAGAAAAGGTAATCTGCGGTTCTAATGAATAAAGAACAGCGAGACTTGGTGAATTTGAACTGTGGCTAATAAATTCCCCCACAAACCGCGTATTACATAAAAAGTGGGACGTAACGTAGCCTTAAAACTGGGATGTTTATCGTCATCCAGGTTAACCCCTCGAAACCTATCACGCTGGTGGTTTTCTGGGATAAATAACGCGTCTTAGAGCGTGGTGAAAAATGGCCAAACCCACGCGAGAACCAGATAAATCTGCCCTTTTGCTTATCCCAATAAATGAAATTTATCAGTGGAATTCTCGCGTTCGTCATTAGCGAGGTTGTAATTCGCGACTGAAACCAGCTGTGGAAGCATCGAAACGATGGAAGGGTCGATTCTGGCTACCCCAACAGCCCTCGCTTAACCCTTCATCCGCTCCATTCGCCACGGTTTGTCTTTCTCTGCTCCGCGAGAGCCGTCCGCGGGCTTTCGCGCTGCTAAACGTTAAGCTTCCTGTTCAAAACCGTGGAAGACGTGAAAAGAGACGGCGGAAGGGTCGAAGGCGCGGCTCTGAATTTATGCTTCATTCGTACACGCCGTGGCGGAGCGTAAATTATGGTACTCTTGAACGCGAGCTTCGACCCCAGCGCGCTTTCTTGTCGGGCCTGTTGCTGCTCTTTTATTTATTGTTTCAGACGCGAGGAGCGAGTCTACGCGAGGAAAACCGCCCCTCGCCTCTTCAGGGTAGCGAGAAATTTCATTTAAAAAAAATACTCGCACTCCAGCTCGCACTCCGCTGGGAATTCGTCTTCGTTTCGACTTATTTCGCTGCAGAGACGAATCTACGGTTACGTAACCGTTTTTTCTGCGTCTCTGGTTCGCTTTGTCTCTTAAATCCTCGCTGCAAAGCGTTCTGGTAGGCTGGACGAGAGAGAGAGAGGGAGAGAGTGGTTGAACGAGGCTCACTGTCCACGCGCGTCACGCTTACAGCTTTGTAGCGGATTAACGCGCCTGTGGCGCTAGTTGTCCAAGCGTAACGCGATTCATTTGCACTCTTTCTCGCAGATTTTGCTAGAATCCACAGTTTCGCGAAATTTCTCACGTTAGTGTTTCGATTTTTACTGCAATGAAACACTTCTTGGTTGCACAAATGCTTTACTGTAAGTGCTGCACTTGCCACAGTCATTGTGGTCGATTGTAGAGACACTTCTTGGTTGCACAGAGGTTATAATCATTTAAAACAACTCAGACGAGGAGTACAATAATGCTTCTCCACTGGAAGCGTTAATTAACTGGCTCAGACGACGAATGCTGTTTACAGCGCGATTTTTCGAATCCATATCTCGTTAGGAGGGTGACTGCGTTGAGGGGTTTTTTGTTAAGCCATCGGGAATTGGAGTTAATTCGCCTGGCGACGGGACGAGCGCATGCTTAATTAGCTTGCCATCAAGCGTGCGATTTAACGCGGCTTGCCTAGCAGAAAGCGTTTCGATTGCGCGTGTGGCGTTCTTTGAACCCTTCGTGGTCCGTTTTTGCTGTGTCCAGGGCTGCTGATCCTCGTCGATGAAGAGTAAATTCTTTGTCACCCCTTCTGCAATTCCTGAACAATTTCTGAAGCTTTTTAATCAGTTAATTCTGTGGAATATCGATCTTCAATGTAAATACTCTGATCGATTCTCGAAGGCACCTCGTGTTTGCATCGACGAATTTTATCCCGCTGGACGTCGTTTCGACGCTTAATCCCCAATTATCAGCCGATAATTGAACGAGACTCCTCGATAGACGTTATCAGATTTACCTCGAAGCAAATCGAGAGCTCGCACGCGATTATATCCGCCAGTGGCCCAGACGCGGTTCCACGAGAGGGTGAGAACGTTGGTGAAAGGAAGTCTGAGGGTGCTGCGCTCGCGTAAGGTCAGAATCCGCGTCGCTGTCATAAAAGACGCGTGGTGCTGTCGGAGGGGTCGCTAATACCCTGGAAATCCGCACCCTCGCGTCGCAGACCTCTTCGAAATTCCGTGTCGACATCCGGTTGATTACACGCGTCTCGCTTCCGCTTCATTTCCGCGCTGGGACTGAGGGTTTCTTTCCGCAGACCTTCTCGATGATTTCGCTTAAACGATCCCTCTTCACCACTGGTCTGTCGCTGCATTTCTTCAAGGTTGACGCACTCTACTCGAGAAAAACGAACATTTATTTCAAATAAGACAGTGCTGTTGTGTTTTGGAGAAAATTGGACGGATGGTTGGAAACAAAGGGGACCAGCCAAGGGGGATGAAAGTTATATCGTGCCATCGAGCTCTGGCTTCAATTCTGGGCGCAATTGAAACCGTTAGCGAGCTGCAGAAACCCTGGGTGTCGTGCTTGTGAAACGCGGTGTAATTACGGGTAACAATCGAGAATAACAATTAACACCATAACTGGGCGAGGGGTGGGCCTCCTTGTCGAGCTGGGGACCAGTTCGGGAACTTAACTCCGTAATAACGCTTATCAGCGCCGTTTCAATTCTCGCGCGCACAAGTGCCGCGATTTTCAAAAGCAGGCTAATTGCAATTAACGCATTCTGCGTGGAAGAAAAATAGAGGGGATCTGGAAATTTTTTCACCAGTTTCGAGGGATGAAATGCGATTATCGAGGGTGTTCATAATTAACGCGATTCTCTAGGGACGAAGAGGAAGCTTCTTAGTTGCTTAACGCGTTGGTGTTCGCATGTAATGCCTTGCTTTTGTCTCTACAAGCGATTTTCCTTGAGAAGGACAGGGTAACGGGTGAGTCCTTGGCCAAGATTTCACGAGCGTGGAGGGATAAAACGAAATAAAGGATGATTCTGAGCCAATCAGTTCGAATTCCTTAAAATTCTTTTGCTAAAGTTTCGCGTTAGTTTTGCTTGCACAATTAAATCCAGCAGAGAGAGGGAGAGGGTGGTCTTGAGAGAACAACGAAGGGATAATCCGCCGTAAAACAACCCCACCACGCTTTTGTACAAGTTCTTACAGAGACACAGCACGCTTCTTGTCCAAGCTTTCCTTTTTCCTGCACTGTAGTAGCCGGCTACGAACCCTTGTATTTATGAGGGATCCTTCGTTGGTGGAAACAGGGTGCACACATCCACCCTCTTGGCCAAACGTAGCTCGTACAACGTTACGTACCGTGTTCCACCCAGCGACGTCCCAATTTTTCCACCCCATAGGTTTTAACGAGCAGCCTCCGCTGGAAAATGATCGTTCTTTATTGATAACCGGAGTAGTTCTAACAGCGTTTTTATTCGACCACCCTTGGGGGCCTCTCTGTTACTAGAATGAGAGTTAATTGAACGTTTATGGTGGTTTTCGTCGTTCTACCCCTTAGAGGACACTGAACGAGTGCGATATGGATTCATTTGTGGTCTTACTAGAAACCAGTCATGTATACTCTCTAGTAGATTACTTAGTTGGTGTTTCTTGGCATTTAAAAAATAGCAAAAAGGGAGGTAATGTTGAAGGGTTGATGTTTATGGTGGTTCTGGGTTGTTCAACCCCTTTGAGTACACTGAATGAGTGTGATATGGATTCATTTGTGGTCTTACTAGCAGCCAGTCCTGTATACTCTAATGGATTACTCTGTTGATGCTTCTTGGCATTTACAAAACAGCAGAAAGGCAAATAATGTTGAAGGATATACAGCAGTGGTTGCTCTGAAGACCACAACCTCTTCGCAATAGCTTTAATTAAATAAAATTGCAATCCAGCTGGTGTAAAATCGTTACATGCACACCCCATTGGTTATTTTCCAGGTGCCGCAGCAGCATCTCGCGGCTACGTGGACGCGTTGTCTCGACTGGCACGTCAGGCGCAACTGGGGACGTGGGGTGGTTCCAAGGATGTCGGTAAGTCTTCGCCATTTTCTAATCTCTCGCCACAGAGCAGTCGTAACCGCGTCGAGTTAATTAAAATTCATCGACGCGCGTGTTTCTTAAACGCGTGTCGCGACGTTAATTAATTAACGTGGCACGTGTCATTAGACGAGCAAGTGAATCTGTTCCGCCCTCTCTCGTCCGTTCGTTATGGACCTTGTCTTAATTACCAGATCGTCCCGCGATAATTATTTCAATTATGCGCTGGAATATTTATTGTAAATTAATAGACGTCCAGCTCGCAATTAAAATCGAACGTTCCCGCGATTGATACACAGGTAGAGCCGCTTTTTAATTGTTTTCGACGGTTTTAATGGCTGGCGTGGAGCGAGCGCGTCCCCCACCCGCGGATTAATAAGAATTTAATTTCGATTCGATTTATCTCGCCTAAAACGCTCGATATTAACTTCTCCACGAGGTATCACATTTATTATTACTCGTAATCGTTGTATACTTCGCGACGATAAATTAATGATAATAACAAGGGATGATCGCGCTACGATTGACGGAATAAATCACGGTTTATTATCGCATTAAAATTAATGCCCAATAATATAACAAG